>NC_088370.1:44453532-44473532 GCF_034508935.2 Berghia stephanieae | reverse complement strand
CCCCCCCCCCCCCCCCCCCCCCCCCCCCCCCCCTCTCCATACCTCCCCTCCTACCTCCCCCCCCCCCCCCCCCCCCCCCCCCCCCCCCCCCCCCCCCCCCCCCCCCCCCCCCCCCCCCCCCCCCCCCCCCCCCCCCCCCCCCCCCCCCCCCCCCCCCCCCCCCCCCCCCCCCCCCCCCCCCCCCCCCCCCCCCCCCCCCCCCCCCCCCCCCCCCCCCCCCCCCCCCCCCCCCCCCCCCCCCCCCCCCCCCCCCCCCCCCCCCCCCCCCCCCCCCCCCCCCCCCCCCCCCCCCCCCCCCCCCCCCCCCCCCCCCCCCCCCCCCCCCCCCCCCCCCCCCCCCCCCCCCCCCCCCCCCCCCCCCCCCCCCCCCCCCCCCCCCCCCCCCCCCCCCCCCCCCCCCCCCCCCCCCCCCCCCCCCCCCCCCCCCCCCCCCCCCCCCCCCCCCCCCCCCCCCCCCCCCCCCCCCCCCCCCCCCCCCCCCCCCCCCCCCCCCCCCCCCCCCCCCCCCCCCCCCCCCCCCCCCCCCCCCCCCCCCCCCCCCCCCCCCCCCCCCCCCCCCCCCCCCCCCCCCCCCCCCCCCCCCCCCCCCCCCCCCCCCCCCCCCCCCCCCCCCCCCCCCCCCCCCCCCCCCCCCCCCCCCCCCCCCCCCCCCCCCCCCCCCCCCCCCCCCCCCCCCCCCCCCCCCCCCCCCCCCCCCCCCCCCCCCCCCCCCCCCCCCCCCCCCCCCCCCCCCCCCCCCCCCCCCCCCCCCCCCCCCCCCCCCCCCCCCCCCCCCCCCCCCCCCCCCCCCCCCCCCCCCCCCCCCCCCCCCCCCCCCCCCCCCCCCCCCCCCCCCCCCCCCCCCCCCCCCCCCCCCCCCCCCCCCCCCCCCCCCCCCCCCCCCCCCCCCCCCCCCCCCCCCCCCCCCCCCCCCCCCCCCCCCCCCCCCCCCCCCCCCCCCCCCCCCCCCCCCCCCCCCCCCCCCCCCCCCCCCCCCCCCCCCCCCCCCCCCCCCCCCCCCCCCCCCCCCCCCCCCCCCCCCCCCCCCCCCCCCCCCCCCCCCCCCCCCCCCCCCCCCCCCCCCCCCCCCCCCCCCCCCCCCCCCCCCCCCCCCCCCCCCCCCCCCCCCCCCCCCCCCCCCCCCCCCCCCCCCCCCCCCCCCCCCCCCCCCCCCCCCCCCCCCCCCCCCCCCCCCCCCCCCCCCCCCCCCCCCCCCCCCCCCCCCCCCCCCCCCCCCCCCCCCCCCCCCCCCCCCCCCCCCCCCCCCCCCCCCCCCCCCCCCCCCCCCCCCCCCCCCCCCCCCCCCCCCCCCCCCCCCCCCCCCCCCCCCCCCCCCCCCCCCCCCCCCCCCCCCCCCCCCCCCCCCCCCCCCCCCCCCCCCCCCCCCCCCCCCCCCCCCCCCCCCCCCCCCCCCCCCCCCCCCCCCCCCCCCCCCCCCCCCCCCCCCCCCCCCCCCCCCCCCCCCCCCCCCCCCCCCCCCCCCCCCCCCCCCCCCCCCCCCCCCCCCCCCCCCCCCCCCCCCCCCCCCCCCCCCCCCCCCCCCCCCCCCCCCCCCCCCCCCCCCCCCCCCCCCCCCCCCCCCCCCCCCCCCCCCCCCCCCCCCCCCCCCCCCCCCCCCCCCCCCCCCCCCCCCCCCCCCCCCCCCCCCCCCCCCCCCCCCCCCCCCCCCCCCCCCCCCCCCCCCCCCCCCCCCCCCCCCCCCCCCCCCCCCCCCCCCCCCCCCCCCCCCCCCCCCCCCCCCCCCCCCCCCCCCCCCCCCCCCCCCCCCCCCCCCCCCCCCCCCCCCCCCCCCCCCCCCCCCCCCCCCCCCCCCCCCCCCCCCCCCCCCCCCCCCCCCCCCCCCCCCCCCCCCCCCCCCCCCCCCCCCCCCCCCCCCCCCCCCCCCCCCCCCCCCCCCCCCCCCCCCCCCCCCCCCCCCCCCCCCCCCCCCCCCCCCCCCCCCCCCCCCCCCCCCCCCCCCCCCCCCCCCCCCCCCCCCCCCCCCCCCCCCCCCCCCCCCCCCCCCCCCCCCCCCCCCCCCCCCCCCCCCCCCCCCCCCCCCCCCCCCCCCCCCCCCCCCCCCCCCCCCCCCCCCCCCCCCCCCCCCCCCCCCCCCCCCCCCCCCCCCCCCCCCCCCCCCCCCCCCCCCCCCCCCCCCCCCCCCCCCCCCCCCCCCCCCCCCCCCCCCCCCCCCCCCCCCCCCCCCCCCCCCCCCCCCCCCCCCCCCCCCCCCCCCCCCCCCCCCCCCCCCCCCCCCCCCCCCCCCCCCCCCCCCCCCCCCCCCCCCCCCCCCCCCCCCCCCCCCCCCCCCCCCCCCCCCCCCCCCCCCCCCCCCCCCCCCCCCCCCCCCCCCCCCCCCCCCCCCCCCCCCCCCCCCCCCCCCCCCCCCCCCCCCCCCCCCCCCCCCCCCCCCCCCCCCCCCCCCCCCCCCCCCCCCCCCCCCCCCCCCCCCCCCCCCCCCCCCCCCCCCCCCCCCCCCCCCCCCCCCCCCCCCCCCCCCCCCCCCCCCCCCCCCCCCCCCCCCCCCCCCCCCCCCCCCCCCCCCCCCCCCCCCCCCCCCCCCCCCCCCCCCCCCCCCCCCCCCCCCCCCCCCCCCCCCCCCCCCCCCCCCCCCCCCCCCCCCCCCCCCCCCCCCCCCCCCCCCCCCCCCCCCCCCCCCCCCCCCCCCCCCCCCCCCCCCCCCCCCCCCCCCCCCCCCCCCCCCCCCCCCCCCCCCCCCCCCCCCCCCCCCCCCCCCCCCCCCCCCCCCCCCCCCCCCCCCCCCCCCCCCCCCCCCCCCCCCCCCCCCCCCCCCCCCCCCCCCCCCCCCCCCCCCCCCCCCCCCCCCCCCCCCCCCCCCCCCCCCCCCCCCCCCCCCCCCCCCCCCCCCCCCCCCCCCCCCCCCCCCCCCCCCCCCCCCCCCCCCCCCCCCCCCCCCCCCCCCCCCCCCCCCCCCCCCCCCCCCCCCCCCCCCCCCCCCCCCCCCCCCCCCCCCCCCCCCCCCCCCCCCCCCCCCCCCCCCCCCCCCCCCCCCCCCCCCCCCCCCCCCCCCCCCCCCCCCCCCCCCCCCCCCCCCCCCCCCCCCCCCCCCCCCCCCCCCCCCCCCCCCCCCCCCCCCCCCCCCCCCCCCCCCCCCCCCCCCCCCCCCCCCCCCCCCCCCCCCCCCCCCCCCCCCCCCCCCCCCCCCCCCCCCCCCCCCCCCCCCCCCCCCCCCCCCCCCCCCCCCCCCCCCCCCCCCCCCCCCCCCCCCCCCCCCCCCCCCCCCCCCCCCCCCCCCCCCCCCCCCCCCCCCCCCCCCCCCCCCCCCCCCCCCCCCCCCCCCCCCCCCCCCCCCCCCCCCCCCCCCCCCCCCCCCCCCCCCCCCCCCCCCCCCCCCCCCCCCCCCCCCCCCCCCCCCCCCCCCCCCCCCCCCCCCCCCCCCCCCCCCCCCCCCCCCCCCCCCCCCCCCCCCCCCCCCCCCCCCCCCCCCCCCCCCCCCCCCCCCCCCCCCCCCCCCCCCCCCCCCCCCCCCCCCCCCCCCCCCCCCCCCCCCCCCCCCCCCCCCCCCCCCCCCCCCCCCCCCCCCCCCCCCCCCCCCCCCCCCCCCCCCCCCCCCCCCCCCCCCCCCCCCCCCCCCCCCCCCCCCCCCCCCCCCCCCCCCCCCCCCCCCCCCCCCCCCCCCCCCCCCCCCCCCCCCCCCCCCCCCCCCCCCCCCCCCCCCCCCCCCCCCCCCCCCCCCCCCCCCCCCCCCCCCCCCCCCCCCCCCCCCCCCCCCCCCCCCCCCCCCCCCCCCTACATTCTATACGTACCCAACCATCTCACCCCCTACATTCTATACGTACCCAACCATCTCACCCCCTACATTCTATACGTACCCAACCATCTCACCCCCTACATTCTATACGTACCCAACCATCTCACCCCCTACATTGTATACGTACCCAACCATCTCACCCCCTACATTGTATACGTATCCAACCATTTTACCCCCTACATTCTATACGTACCCAACCATCTCACCCCATATATTCTATACGTACCCAACCATCTCACCCCCTACATTCTATACGTACCCAACCATCTCACCCCCTACATTGTATACGTATCCAACCATTTTACCCCCTACATTCTATACGTATCCAACCATTTTACCCCCTACATTCTATACGTACCCAACCATCTCACCCCCTACATTGTATACGTATCCAACCATCTCACCCCCTACATTCTATACGTACCCAACCATCTCACCCCCTACATTCTATACGTACCCAACCATCTCACCCCCTACATTCTATACGTACCCAACCATCTCACCCCCTACATTCTATACGTATCCAACCATCTCACCCCCTACATTCTATACGTACCCAACCATCTCACCCCCTACATTCTATACGTACCCAACCATCTCACCCCCTACATTCTATACGTATCCAACCATCTCACCCCCTACATTCCATACGTATCCAACCATCTCACCCCCTACATTCCATACGTACCCAACCATCTCACCCCCTACATTCTATACGTACCCAACCATCTCACCCCCTACATTCTATACGTACCCAACCATCTCACCCCCTACATTCTATACGTACCCAACCATCTCACCCCCTACATTCTATACGTACCCAACCATCTCACCCCCTACATTCTATACGTACCCAACCATCTCACCCCCTACATTCTATACGTACCGAACCATCTCACCCCCTACATTCTATACGTACCCAACCATCTCACCCCCTACATTCCATACGTACCCAACCATCTCACCCCCTATATTCTATACGTACCCAACCATCTCACCCCCTACATTCTATACGTACCCAACCATCTCACCCCCTACATTCCATACGTACCCAACCATCTCACCCCCTACATTCTATACATACCCAACCATCTCACCCCCTACATTCTATACGTACCCAACCATCTCACCCCCTACATTGTATACGTATCCAACCATCTCACCCCCTACATTCTATACGTACCCAACCATCTCACCCCCTACATTCCATACGTACCCAACCATCTCACCCCATACATTCTATACGTACCCAACCATCTCACCCCCTACATTCTATACGCACCCAACCATCTCACCCCCTACATTCTATACGTACCCAACCATCTCACCCCCTACATTCTATACGTACCCAACCATCTCACCCCCTACATTCTATACGTACCCAACCATCTCACCCCCTACATTCTATAGTACCCAACCATCTCACCCCTACATTCTATATGTACCCAACCATCTCACCCCATACATTCTATAGTACCCAACCATCTCACCCTACATTCTATCGTACCCAACCATCTCACCCCTACATCTATACGTACCCAACCATCTCACCCCCTACATTCTATAGTACCCAACCATCTCACCCCTACATTCTATATACCAACCATCTCACCCCCTACATCTATACGTACCCAACCATCTCACCCCATACATTCTATACTACCCAACCATCTCACCCCCTACATTCTATACTACCCAACCATCCACCCCCTACATTCTATACTACCCAACCATCTCACCCCTACATTCATACGTACCCAACCATCTCACCCCCTACATTCTATAGTACCCAACCATCTCACCCCTACATTCTATACGTACCAACCATCTCACCCATACATTCTATACTACCCAACCATCTCACCCCATACATTCTATACTACCCAACCATCTCACCCCTACATTCTATACGTACCCAACCATCTCACCCCTACATTCTATACTACCCAACCATCTCACCCCTACATTCTATACGTACCCAACCATTCACCCCTACATTCTATACGTACCCAACCATCTCACCCCCTACATTCTATACTACCCAACCATCTCACCCCTACATTCTATACGTACCAACCCTCACCCCTACATTCATACGTACCCAACCATCTCACCCCTACATTCTATACGTACCCAACCATCTCACCCCCTACATTCTATACGTACCCAACCATCTCACCCCTACATTCTATACGTACCAACCATCTCACCCCTACATTCTATACGTACCAACCATCTCACCCCCTACATTCTATACGTACCCAACCATCTCACCCCTACATTCTATACGTACCCAACCATCCACCCCCTACATTCATACGTACCCAACCATCTCACCCCCTACATTCTATACGTACCCAACCATCTCACCCCCTACATTCTATACGTACAACCATCTCACCCCTACATTCTATACGTACCAACCATCTCACCCCCTACATTCTATACGTACCCAACCATCTCACCCCTACATTCTATACGTACCCAACCATCTCACCCCTACATTCATACGTACCCAACCATCTCACCCCTACATTCTTTCGTACCCAACCATCTCACCCCTACATTCTATACGTACCCAACCATCTCACCCCCTACATTCTATACGTACCCAACCATCTCACCCCCTACATTCTATACGTACCCAACCATCTCACCCCTACATTCTATACGTACCGAACCATCTCACCCCCTACATTCTATACGTACCCAACCATCTCACCCCTACATTCTATACGTACCCAACCATCTCACCCCCTACATTCTATACGTACCCAACCATCTCACCCCTACATTCTATACGTACCAACCATCTCACCCCTACATTCTATACGTACCCAACCATCTACCCCCTACATTCTATACGTACCCAAACATCTCACCCCCTACATTCTATACTACCCAACCATCTCACCCCTACATTCTATACGTACCAACCATCTCACCCCTACATTCTATACGTACCCACCATCTCACCCCCTACATTCTATACGTACCCAACCATCTCACCCCCTACATTCTATACTACCCAACCATCTCACCCCTACATTCTATACGTACCAACCATCTCACCCCCTACATTCTATACGTACCCAACCATCTCACCCCTACATTCTATAGTACCAACCATCTCACCCCTACATTCTATATACGTACCCAACCATCTCACCCATACATTCTATACGTACCCAACCATTCACCCCTACTTCATCAACGATCACCCAACATCTACACCCTACATTCTATACGTACCCAACCATCTCACCCACATTCTATACGTACCCAACCATCTCACCCTACATTTTACTACCCAACCATCTCACCCCTACATTCTATACTACCCAACCATCTCACCTACATTCTATACACCCAACCATCTACCTACATCTATACGTACCCAACCATCTCACCCCCATCTATTCTATACGTACCCAACCATCTCACCCCTACATTCTATACGTACCCAACATCACCATCATCACCACCTCACCTACATTCTATACGTACCCAACAATCTCACCCCCTACATTCTATACGATCCAACCATCTCACCCCTACATTCTATACGTACCCAACCATCTCACCCCTACATTCTATACTACCCAACCATCTCACCCCTACATTCTATACTACCAACCATCTCACCCCTACATTCTATACATACCCAACCATCTCACCCCATACATTCTATACGTACCCAACCATCTCACCCCCTACATTCCATACATACCCAACCATCTCACCCCTACATTCTATATGTACCCAACCATCTCACCCCATACATTCTATACATACCCAACCATCTCACCCCCTACATTCTATACATACCCAACCATCTCACCCCATACATTCTATACTACCCAACCATCTCACCCCCTACATTCTATACGATACCCAACCATCTCACCCCTACATTCTATACGTACCCAACCATCTCACCCCCTACATTCTATACGTACCCAACCATCTCACCCCCTACATTCTATACTACCCAACCATCTCACCCCTACATTCTATACGTACCCAACCATCTCACCCCCTACATTCATACTACCCAACCATCTCACCCCCTACATTCTATAGTACCAACCATCTCACCCCCTACATTCTATACGTACCCAACCATCTCACCTCATACATTCTATACATACCCAACCATCTCACCTCATACATTCTATACGTACCCAACCATCTCACCCCCTACATTCTATACTATCCAACCATCTCACCCCTACATTCTATACGTACCAACCATCTCACCCCTACATTCTATACGTACCCAACCATCTCACACCCTACATTCTATACGTACCAACCATCTCACCCCCTACATTCTATACTACCCAACCATCACACCCCCTACATTCCATACGTACCCAACCATCTCACCCCTACATTCTATACGTACCCAACCATCTCACCCCCTACATTCTATACGTACCCAACCATCTCACCCGCTACATTCTATACGTACCAAACCATCTCACCCCCTACATTCTATACTTACCCAACCATCTCACCCCCTACATCATTTATTTAAGTTGTTATCATCTGGTAGACGTTTCGAAGGCATTAAAACTAGACAGATACCTAACCGATACAAAAAGTCTTTTACACCCACATCAGTACGAGTACTAAATGAAATGAAGTTATGTATAGAATACTTTATCTGTTATTAGACATTGTCTGATTGTGGTACATATATGTATACTGATGTCTTTATTCTAATGAAAGTTTGAATTGTCATTGTACCCGTCTCTCTCTCTCTCTCTATCTCTCTCTCTCTCTCTTTCTCTCTCTTTCTTTCACACACACCCACACCCACACACACACACTCTCTCTCTACATTACCTATCTATCTATCTATCTATCCGTCTATCTATCGGTCTCTCTCTCACTCTCTCACTCTCTCTCTCTCTCTCTCTCGCTCTCTCTCTCTCTCCTCTCTCTCTCTTTCTCTCTCTTTCTTTCACACACACCCACACCCACACACCCACACACACACACTCTCTCTCTACATTACCTATCTATCTATCTATCTATCTATCCGTCTATCTATCGGTCTCTCTCTCACTCTCTCTCTCTCTCTCTCTCTCTCTATATATATATATACATATATATATATATATATATATATATATATATATTATATAATAATAATAATAATAATAATAATAATAATAATAATAATAATAATATATCTTTATTGTCCCCAAAAAAAGTGGAAATGTGTCATTTGGTTACACATTTATAACAATACAATATTTACATAATCACACTCACACAAGATGCACACTACTAACATAGTAGTTATCGTTAAAAAAAAACCCGGCATCATCATCATCATCATCATCATCATCATCATCATCATCATCATCATCATCATCATCATCATCATCATCATCACAACAACCTTTCTAATATTTTCGTTACAATCCTTCACTTTCACCATTCCCCTATAACACCATTCACCACCTTCATCCTACTCCATATTATATTATTCCTGTTACAAACTATGAGAGGGAAAGCCTGTGGTCCTCTCTCTCTCTCTCTCTCTCTCTCTCTCTCACACACACACACACACACACACACACACTCTCTCTCTCCTTCGTCTCTCTCTCTCTCCTTTCTCTCTCTCCTTATATATATATATATATATATATATATATATATATATATATATATATATATAATATTATATATTTTTTATAATTTGGTGATATGCTTCTTAGATAGATTACACGAAGCGTATTTAAGTGTGAGTCTGTGAGTGTGTGTTTGTGCGTGTTTGTGTATGTGTAGTTTTGCACCTTTTGTTTAATTCATGACTGTTTGCCTGTATTATGTATACGCTGTAACCAGACGAAAAATTGCCTTCCATTGCTTGAAGTTAGTACAAGCAAGAAACAATATTGTAGAATTTGAAGAACTTTTTAAATGTTTCATATATACAAAATATACATAATATCCTCCTCAGTTACACACCATTGAACAAACAATAAATTCGGTCTGGTTAATTAAGCCTTGCATCTTCACCAAAGGACATACACTTCAGGTTTTTCACCTTTTACATTGGCTGGCCCAGTCGTGCGTCTGTAGAAAGGCAATGGAAATGGCGGTAACTAATTGTGGCGAAAATAACTACTGAAACATTCCAAACTGCGGTCAATAAAATCTTGAATTTAGTTTTAATTCTAATACAGTGTACAAGTCATGTATGCAATTTGGCATTCTAGTCATTGAATTAAAATCACTCAAGATTGCCCATTTAAATCACAATTACACAGTAATAGTAGATAGATAGATAGATAGATAGATAGACAAATAAATAGGTGATTATATATATATATATATATATATATATATATATACATATATATATATATAATATATATATATATATATATATATATATATATATAAATATATATATATATATAGATAGATATATAGATGGATAGATAGATAGATAGATAGATAGATAGATCGATAGATAGATAGATAGATAGATAGATAGATAGATAGATAGATAGATAGATAGATAGATAGATAGATAGATAGACAAATAAATAGGTGATTATATAAATAGATAGATAGATAGATAGATGGATAGATAGATAGATAGATAGCAGATAGATATATAGATAGATAGATAGATAGATAGATAGATAGATAGACAGATAGATAGATAGATAGATAGATAGATAGATAGATAGATAGATAGATAGATAGATAGATAGATAGACAGATAGACAGATAGATAGATAGATAGATAGATAGACAGATAGACAGATAGACAGATAGATAGATAGATAGATAGATAGATAGATAGATAGATAGACAGATAGATAGATAGATAGATAGATAGATAGATAGATAGATATATAGATAGACAGATAGACAGATAGACAGATAGACAGATAGATAGATAGACAGATAGATAGATAGATAGACAGACAGATAGATAGATAGATAGATAGATAGACAGATAGATAGATAGATAGATAGATAGATAGACAGATAGATAGATAGATAGATAGATAGATAGATAGACAGATAGACAGATAAATAGATAGATAGATAGACAGATAGATAGATAGACAGACAGATAGATAGACAGATAGATAGATAGATAGATAGACAGATAGATAGATAGACAGATAGATAGATAGACAGACAGATAGATAGATAGACAGATAGATAGATAGACAGATAGACAGATAGATAGATAGATAGATAGATAGACAGATAGATAGATAGATAGATAGATAGACAGATAGATAGATAGACAGACAGATAGATAGATAGATAGATAGGTAGATAGATAGATAGATGGATAGTAATAGTACAACAAGTTCTTATTTTGACATCAATACTGGAAGACTCCATGTTTCTGATGTCTCTCAGTGAGTTTATATAAATCTATAGACCTAATATTTTGTATGAGTGTGCTGAATTTGGACTCAGGTTTGAAACCAGATGTTTGGTTATAGATAGAACGTAAATCAGTTCTTTGTTATTGTTTTTGCAATCCGCGTTTATGAGTAATTCTCACTAAACTGTATTAACCTGACTATAAACGTTCTAGGTTACATATAGTTTGTGTGTTGGTCCTTTATGCTTCCGGATGGCAATGTTGTGAGTGTCTTAGCCAAGCACATACTATCTACATCAAGTGAATATAGGGCTTGGGTGACGAGTGGTTAAAGCTTTGCACTGTCGCCCGAGAAGTTCTGGGTACGAGCCCCGCTTCAGGCACTTTCAGTTATTTTTTGGGAGTACAAGATTATTAATCCAAATTGGCTCATTTTGGAAAACACGAGTGATTCCTGTTGTAATTAGACGTGTGTTTGATGAGATTTGGAAAACACGAGTGATTCCTGTTGTAATTAGACGTGTGTTTGATGAGATTTGGAAAACACGAGTGATTCCTGTTGTAATTAGACGTGTGTTTGATGAGATTTGGAAAACACGAGTGATTCCTGTTGTAATTAGACGTGTGTTTGATGAGTCATCGAAATTCCTTCATGGAATATCTAGACTACGGTATCTAATCTAACTCCTGAATGGCGAAGGGCGGGAATTTCTAAACAGTCAATTTACGCTGTATAAAAATTGACATTAAAAAAAAAACAACAAAAGAACTTGATTTGTCATGAAAGAAATAACTGCCACAATAACTACATATGTGACCAATCTCTCGAGAAGGGAATTTTATCGGAGTGAACCGACTGGCATAAAGGTTGTTTTTTTAACCATTTAACTGTTGTACTCCGGAAAAAAATGGTATTTAACAATTTGGTCAGAGAAGTCGTCCTCCAAATATCCTTCGATTTAAATGGCCCTCATCTTGACAAACACTCTCAAACTTGAGACTAAGGAAGATTATGCGGAAGTCCCAGGATTGAGAGTTTTTGCCAATATGAGGGTCATTTAAATCCATTGATATTTGAAGGACGAGTTTTCTGACCAAATTTGTAAAAACGAGTTTTCTAGACTACGGCAGTAGGAATGGCTAAGGTAAAACAAGAGATTTTACATTTTGAACATTAAAAATAAATACAACAATTTATAATATAGAATTTACACGATCACCCATACTATCATAATATCTCATTTATTCACCCAGCAGGCCACGTGGAACAATATTTCCATTTCAGACTGTTACAGTCACCTGACAGGCATTTATATATACATATATATATATATATATATATATATTAACACTCTTACAGTATCCGTCACTGATTGTAGCCAGGTATTCATTCACACCTGAATTGAGTGGAAAAATACGTGTAAAGTGTCTTACCCTAGGACACAAGGTCGGGATAACAATTTTCCACGATCACTGACCCCTACAAAACACCATCAAAGGTCGATAAATTTGTTGTAAATGTGGGTAGCATAGTCAGCAAATAGGGAGGAAAAGACGAAGACGTTAAAAGCCGGATAAATAAAACACGGTATGCTTTAACACTCTTGGACAAATATGGAATTCAAAGGCTCTTAGAGTGGAAAAAAAACCCCGGATAATCAACACAAATGTGAAGTCTTGTTTTTTTATACGGCTCAGAGTGACTAAAACCACCACCAATAAGTTTCAAACATTCATATAAAATTTTTAAAATTCCCTTTATTCATCCCATAGGGGAAATAAATTTTTCTCTAGGGTCCATACCAAGGGTAGACTGGAATAACCCAGGCGTCAGCCGCAGTGCAGCGCCGCAAATTGAGCTAGGGCAAGATGACTTGCTCACGGCCACACAGCTCAGACAGGGGGTGGTCGAACTCGGTACCTTTCAGGTCCGAAGCAAAGACCGTACCGCTGAACCACGTCACCCCTTCCTCGTGACATTCTAGAAGCATCCAAACTTGGACACGATGACATTCTAGATCACTGGTATGATCACTGTCGTATGTCGCTTCTAGAAGCATCCAAACTTGGACACGATGACATTCTAGATCACTGGTATGATCACTGTCGTATGTCGCTTCTAGAAGCATCCAAACTTGGACACGATGACATTCTAGATCACTGGTATGATCACTGTCGTATGTCGCTTCTAGAAGCATCCAAACTTGGACACGATGACATTCTAGATCACTGGTATGATCACTGTCGTATGTCGCTTCTAGAAGCATCCAAACTTGGACACGATGACATTCTAGATCACTGGTATGATCACTGTCGTATGTCGCTTCTAGAAGCATCCAAACTTGGACACGATGACATTCTAGATCACTGGTATGATCACTGTCGTATGTCGCTTCTAGAAGCATCCAAACTTGGACACGATGACATTCTAGATCACTGGTATGATCACTGTCGTATGTCGCTTCTAGAAGCATCCAAACTTGGACACGATGACATTCTAGATCACTGGTATGATCACTGTCGTATGTCGCTTCTAGAAGCATCCAAACTTGGACACGATGACATTCTAGATCACTGGTATGATCACTGTCGTATGTCGCTTCTAGAAGCATCCAAACTTGGACACGATGACATTCTAGATCACTGGTATGATCACTGTCGTATGTCGCTTCTAGAAGCATCCAAACTTGGACACGATGACATTCTAGATCACTGGTATGATCACTGTCGTATGTCGCTTCTAGAAGCATCCAAACTTGGACACGATGACATTCTAGATCACTGGTATGATCACTGTCGTATGTCGCTTCTAGAAGCATCCAAACTTGGACACGATGACATTCTAATCACTGGTATGATCTGTCGTTGTCGCTTCTAGAAGCATCAAACTTGACGATGACATCTAGATCATGGTATGATCACTGTCGTTGGCTTCTAGAAGCATCCAAACTGGACGATACTTTGATCCTTATGATCACTTGTAGTCGTTCTAGAGATAACTTGGCCGAGCATCAACTGGATCACTTGTAGTCTTTGACATCCAAATTGACACGATGACATCTATCATGTTGTCCGTCGTAGTCGCTTCTGAAGCACCAAACTTGACACGATGACTTCTAGATCATGGTATATCATGCGTATGTCGCTCTAGAAGCATCCAAACTTGGACAGAGCATTTAGATCACTGTATACACTGTCTGTCGCTTCTGAGCTCCAAACTTGGACACATGAATCAGTCACTGGTAATCACTGATGCTTAGATCATTGACACGATGCTTCTAGACATGAAACTGCGATCTTTGACACAACTGCCGTGCATTCTATCATGATGACATGTCGTATGTCCTCTGGCTCAACTTGCACGAGACATTCTAATCACGTATTCACTGTCGTATGTCGTCTAGAAGTCAAACTTGGACACGATGACATTCAGATCACTGGTATGTCACTGTCGTAGTCGCTTCTAGAAGCTCCAACTTGGACACTGACATTAGATCACTGGTATCTTCGAGTCACTGAACATATGACACGTTACTGTATGAATCAGCAAAGCTAAACACGATGCATTACCTTAATCACTGCGATTCTAAACGTGACTTTAGTCCTTAGACTTGGCTGAATCATTGAACATCTTGTCTGGATCTGGCGCTTTAGAGCACAAATGACGTCTACTTACTTCGTTCAGTACTAGGCTTAGACACTTGACCTTGAAGACATTGCCTGAATCTGACCTGTATTCATTCGTATCGTTCTGACAAATTGACTGATTCAGATCATGTAGTCACTCGTATCTTAGAGCATCCAACTGACGATACATGACTGGTGTCATGTGTATGTCTCAACATCAAATGCACGACATTAGATACTGTTTCTTAGTCTGAAGATCATGACGAGACTTTACCGTGATCATGCTGCTTCTAACACTGGAACAGACTTCTAGATCACGATACACGCTTGTCTTTGAAGCATCCAAATTGACACACTTCTGCAGTTGACTGTCTTGTGCTTTGACTCAACTTGACATACATTCTATAGTTTCACTGCGTTGCTTCTAACATCCAACTTGGCCGAATCTTATGTAATCACTTGAGTGCTTCTAAGATCATGACGAGATTAAATGTAACCTGTTATGTCCTCTAGAGCTCCAACTGGACACGGCTTCAGATATGGATATCACTGTAGCGTTTAGAAGCATCCAAATGGACTGACATCTAACACTGGTAATCCTGTGATTCGTTCTGAAGATCCAATGAACATGAATTCTAGTCATGTATGTCTATATGCGCTTCTATCATTGACACGATGCATTCTATCTGGATATTTAGTCTGTATTACATGTTCAAATGGATACATCGTTGTTACATCATTGCCGAGATCACTGGTATATACTTACATCGACACATCAAACTGGACACGTACATCTAATCGAGATCCTGTCTAGTCTCTAACCCAAATGACCGAAATCTAGCAGTAGTCTGTCGTAGTCCTTCTAATCCAAACTGACGAACATTCTAGATCACGTTGATCACGTCATCTCTAAAGCTCAATTGGACAATAATCAGATCACGTATCACTGTCTTGTCCTTCAAACATCCAATTGACACGTGACTCTATCATGTATCACTGTCGTATCTCTAGAACATCCAACTGACACATGCTTAATCACGTTGCTGCGTAGCGTTCAAATCCAAATTGACACGAGACTCAATCCTGTATACATGTCGTATTCGCTTAGAAGCATCCACTGACACGAACTCTAATCTGACCTGTCTATGTCCTTCTGACATCCAACTGACAAAGCACAAACGGACACAGACATCTAATCATTATGATCCTGTCGTTGTCGCTTAGAAGCACACTTACACATACATTCTAACACGTATATCACTCGTATTCGCTCTAAACATCAACTGACAACATCTACTGGTATATCACTGTGTATCGTTCAAACATCCAACTGACCGACTCAGATCACTGTATATCCTGTGTAGCGCTCTAAACATCCAAACTTGACACGATACTTAGATCACGTATATCTGTCGATTGCTTAGAACATCCATTGACCAACTCTAGATCACTGTATGTCACGTCGATGCTCAGAAGCATCCAACTGGAAATGCATTCAATCACTGTATGATCACTGTCTATTCCTTCTAGAAGCATCCAACTGACACGTCTGTCACTGATGATCACTGTCATCCTCAGAACTCCAACTGACACACATCAGATATGATGATCACTGTGTATGTCGCTCTGAACATCAAACTGGCAATACATCTAATACGACACTTGTATTCGTCTAAAACCAAACTGAACGATAATTCTAGATCACTGTATGATCACTGCGTATGCGCTCTAGAAGATCCAACGGACACGATCATTCTAGTCATATGATCACTGTGTAGTCGCTCTAATCAACTTGACCGACATTCAATCCTGTAAAGATTTAAAAAAAAAAATAATCTTCGATTCTCTAGAGCATCCAAATGGACGAATCAATCATGGTTACTGCTAGTCGCTTTAAACACCAACTGACACGATGATTCTAATCACGGTATGATCCTGCGATGCTTCTAAAGCATCCAAACTGGACACGAGACATTCTAGATCACTGTATGATCACTGTGTATGTCGCTTCAGAACATCCAACTGGACACGAGACATTCTAGATCACTGGTATGATCACTGTCGTATGTCGCTTCTAGAAGCATCCAAACTTGGACACGATGACTTCAATCACTGTATATACGTCGTATTCGCTTCTAGAAGCATCCAAACTTGGACACGATGACATTCTAGTCACTGATGTCACTGTCGTAGTCGCTTCGAAGATCCACTTGGACAGATGATTCTAGATCACTGAGATCACTGTCGTTTCGCTCTAGAAGCATCCAAACTTGACCATGAATTCTAGATCATGGTATGATCACTGTCATGTCGCTTCAGAAGCATCCAAACTTGGACACGATGACATCTAGATCATGGATATCACGTCGTATTGCTTTAGAAGCATCCAAACTTGGACACGAGACATCTAGATCACTGTTATCACTGTCGTATGTCGCTTCTAGAACACCAACTTGGACACGATGACATTCAGATCACTGGTTATCACTGTCGTATGTCGCTTCTAGAACATCCAAACTTGGACACGATGACATTCTAACACGTATCCTGCATGCCTCTGAGTCAACTTGGACACGTGAATCTAGATCATGGAGACATCGAGCCTTCTAGCATCACTGACACGTCATCTATCATGTAGCCGTAGCGTCTAGTCATGACACGATGCTTTAATATGTAATATTTATTTCTAAATAAACTTGAATACATTTAATACTTATACAGCAGCCTTCAAGCACAACTTGAATAATTTAACACTGTGACCGAGTCCCAAACATCAATTGACAGAGAATTAATCACGAGATCACGTCGTATTCCTTCAAGAAACTAAGTACATTCTGAAGGTATATCTTGATTCGCTCAGCATCATGAACGAGACATAGTCTGTACTCTAGCGTTAGAAGCTCATTGGACCATGCATTTAGACCTGTATATCACTGTCGTATGCGCTTCTAGAAGCACCAAACTTGACACATGACATTCTAATCTGGTTATCACTGTCGATGTCGCTTCTAGAAGCATCCAAACTTGGACACGATGACATCTAGATCACTGGTATGATCACTGTCGATTCGCTCTAGAAGCATCCAAACTTGGACCGATGAATCTAGACACTGTAGATCACTTCGTATTCGCTTCAGAAGCATCCAAACTTGACCGATGACATTCTAGATCACTGATGATCACTGTCGTATCGCTTCTAGAGCATCCAACTTGGACACGATACATTCTAGATCACTGGTATGATCACGTCGTATGTCGCTCTAGAAGCATCCAAACTGGACTCTGAACATTCTAGATCACTGGTAATGATCACTGTCGTATGTCGCTTCTAGAAGCATCCAAACTTGGACACGATGACATTCTAGTCACTGAGATCACTGCGTATGCGCTTCTGAAGCATCCAAACTTGGACACGATGACATTCTAGATCCTGTCATGATCACTGTCGTATGTCGCTTCTAGAAGCATCCAAACTTGACACGATGACATTCAGATCACTGGTAGATCACTGTGAGTCGCTTCTAGAAGCATCCAAACTTGCACGATGACTTCTAAGAATCACTGGTTAGATCACTGTCCGTATGTCGCTTCTAGAAGCATCCAAACTTGGACACGATGACATGTTCTAGATCACTGTATGATCCACTGTCGAACGTCGCTTCTAAAGCATCCAAACTGGACCGATTGACTTCAGATCACGTTGATCACTGTCTCTGTCCTCGTAAGATCCCAAGCTTGGGACCAATGACGATGACATTCTAGATCACTGGTATATCACTGTCAGTAGTTGAACGCTCTAAAGCATCAACTTGGACACGATGACATTTAGACATGTATATCACTGCGTATTACGCTCTGAGCATCCAAACATTGCCACACTTGATGAGCATTCTAGATCACTGGATATCACGTCGTATGCGCTTAGAAGATCAAACTGACACATACATCTGATACGTATGATCACTTAGTAATATCCAAACTTTAGAACATCCAAACTTGACATCAAGAATCTATCCTGGTATATCACTGTCGTATGTCGCTTCTAGAAGCATCCAAACTTGGACACGATGACACAGATCACTGATGATCACTGTCGTATGTCAGCTTCTAGAATGCATCCAACTGACATCAACATTCTAGACACGGATGATCACTGTCGATGTACGTCTAGAAGCATCCAATACTGACAGATGACATTCTAATACTGTAGATCAATTGTATGTCGCTTCTAGAAGCATCCTATAAACTTGGACACGATTACATTAGATCACGTTATACGTCTATCGCCTTCTAGAAGCTCCATAACTTGGCACATACATTAGATCACGGTATGATCACTGTCGTATTGCATTCAGACATCCAAATGACACGATACATCTAGATCACGGAATCACTGTCGTATCGTCTAGAACATCCAATGACACGATGACATTCAGATCACTGTTGATCATGTCGTATGTCGCTTCTAGAAGCATCCAAACTTGGACACAGACATCAGATCATGGTAGATCACGTGTGTCGCTTTAAACATAAACTACACGAAATTCTAGATCCTGTATGACACTGTCTATGCGCTCTAGAAGCATCCAAACTTGGACACGATGACATTCTAGATCACTGTATGATCACTGTCGTATGTCGCTTCTAGAAGCATCCAAACTTGGACACGATGACATTCTAGATCACTGGTATGATCACTGTCGTATGTCGCTTCTAGAAGCATCCAAACTTGGACACGATGACATTCTAGATCACTGGTATGATCACTGTCGTATGTCGCTTCTAGAAGCATCCAAACTTGGACACGATGACATTCTAGATCACTGGTATGATCACTGTCGTATGTCGCTTCTAGAAGCATCCAAACTTGGACACGATGACATTCTAGATCACTGGTATGATCACTGTCGTATGTCGCTTCTAGAAGCATCCAAACTTGGACACGATGACATTCTAGATCACTGGTATGATCACTGTCGTATGTCGCTTCTAGAAGCATCCAAACTTGGACACGATGACATTCTAGATCACTGGTATGATCACTGTCGTATGTCGCTTCTAGAAGCATCCAAACTTGGACACGATGACATTCTAGATCACTGTATGATCACTGTCGTATGTCGCTTCTAGAAGCATCCAAACTTGGACACGATGACATTCTAGATCACTGGTATGATCACTGTCGTATGTCGCTTCTAGAAGCATCCAAACTTGGACACGATGACATTCTAGATCACTGGTATGATCACTGTCGTATGTCGCTTCTAG
>NC_088370.1:44441032-44448532 GCF_034508935.2 Berghia stephanieae | reverse complement strand
AAACAAGCAAACAAACAGATAAACAGACATACAAACATGCCATGCATAGGTACAATATAAAATTTAGAAGAAAATGAAAGAAATAAAAAACAAAACCATGAAAATGATGAGAATGAGAAATGAAATAATTATTATATAATATATTTTACATTTTGTTTTTAAGAGTTTTGTAAAATAAATCTTAAGTAACAATGAATAAACCTTGAAACGATATTCACTAAACTTTAAATAAATCTTAAGTAACAATGAATAAACCTTGAAAAGATATTCACTAAACTTTAAATAAATCTTAAGTAACAATAAATAAACCTTGAAAGATATTCACTAAACTTTAAATAAATCTTAAGTAACAATGAATAAACCTTGAAAAGATATTCACTAAACTTTAAATAAATCTTAAGTAACAATAAATAAACCTTGAAAAGATATTCACTAAACTTTAAATAAATCTTAAGTAACAATAAATAAACCTTGAAAAGATATTCACTAAACTTTAAATAAATCCTAAGTAACAATAAATAAACCTTGAAAAGATATTCACTAAACTTTAAATAAATCTTAAGTAACAATAAATAAACCTTGAAAAGATATTCACTAAACTTTAAATAAATCTTAAGTAACAATAAATAAACCTTGAAAAGATATTCACTAAACTTTAAATAAATCTTAAGTAACAATAAATAAACCTTGAAAAGATATTCACTAAACTTTAAATAAATCTTAAGTAACAATGAATAAACCTTGAAAAGATATTCACTAAACTTTAAATAAATCTTAAGTAACAATAAATAAACCTTGAAAAGATATTCACTAAACTTTAAATAAATCTTAAGTAACAATAAATAAACATTGAAAAGATATTCACTAAACTTTAAATAAATCTTAAGTAACAATAAATAAACCTTGAAAAGATATTCACTAAACTTTAAATAAATCTTAAGTAACAATAAATAAACCTTGAAAAGATATTCACTAAACTTTAAATAAATCTTAAGTAACAATAAATAAACCTTGAAAAGATATTCACTGAACTTTAAATAAATCTTAAGTAACAATAAATAAACCTTGAAAAGATATTAAATAAACTTTAAATAAATCTTAAGTAACAATAAATAAACCTTGAAAAGATATTCAATAAACTTTAAATAAATCTTAAGTAACAATAAATAATCCTTGAAAAGATATTCAATAAACTTTAAATTAATCTTAAGTAACAATGAATAAACCTTGAAAAGATATTCAATAAACTTTAAATAAATCTTAAGTAACAATGAATAAACCTTGAAAAGATATTCAATAAACTTTAAATAAATCTTAAGTAACAATGAATAAACCTTGAAAAGATATTCACTAAACTTTAAATAAATCTTAAGTAACAATAAATAAACCTTGAAAAGATATTCACTAAACTTTAAATAAATCTTAAGTAACAATAAATAAACCTTGAAAAGATATTCACTAAACTTTAAATAAATCTTAAGTAACAATAAATAAAACTTGAAAAGATATTCACTAAACTTTAAATAAATCTTAAGTAACAATAAATAAACATTGAAAAGATATTCACTAAATTTTAAATAAATCTTAAGTAACAATGAATAAACCTTGAAAAGATATTCACTAAACTTTAAATAAATCTTAAGTAACAATGAATAAACCTTGAAAAGATATTCACTAAACTTTAAATAAATCTTAAGTAACAATAAATAAACCTTGAAAAGATATTCACTAAACTTTAAATAAATCTTAAGTAACAATGAATAAACCTTGAAAAGATATTCACTAAACTTTAAATAAATCTTAAGTAATAATAAATAAACCTTGAAAAGATATTCACTAAACTTTAAATAAATCTTAAGTAACAATAAATAAACCTTGAAAAGATATTCACTAAACTTTAAATAAATCTTAAGTAACAATGAATAAACCTTGAAAAGATATTCACTAAACTTTAAATAAATCTTAAGTAACAATGAATAAACTTTGAAAAGATATTCACTAAACTTTAAATAAATCTTAAGTAACAATGAATAAACCTTGAAAAGATATTCACTAAACTTTAAATAAATCTTAAGGGGAGGGGCGCCTTCTGAGAGTCATTTTCCATAGTCATCAAATTATTCTTTTTTTAGCTTGTTATTCGTGCTCAGTATATTCAAATTAGAGGGAAAATGTCCACAATTTTGAATTTCCTAATATGGTTGCCATGGAAACGCCGCCATCTTGGATTTTGAATGTTTCAAAAGCAATATACTTCAAAAGCCTAAGGCTTTGATGTTTATTGACATAGAGTTACCAATTTTAGTGACAATGTACTTTGGAAATAGACTAACAATGAAACGCATCGCTTTTTATCATACGCTGAATATAATTCTTTGGGTAGAGTGTTGAATTTCATAAAATTTGAAATTTCAAATTTTCTTGATTTTTCATGAAATATTGAAAAATATCTCTAAACCAATAAAGAAATCGGAAAAAAAGGTTGCATATTATTGTGACTCATTGATTGAAGAAAAAGTGTGCCGAATGCGAAGTATCTAAGTTGAAAAATAAAAAAGCCTTAGGGAAAAAACTTCCAAAAATGTTCATTTTGAGAAAATCGCATTTGAAAGTTTGACATTACTTTATTTAGATATATAACGAAAAATATTGCTGCTGATGAAGACGTTTCGTGGGACGGTGATGATATAGGGGTTGATGTTGCGACAGGCCATACTAATGATCGTAAGGGCACGACAGGTGGTTGTGAATATGGTGTGATGGTGACGATGGTAGTGAAGATGCAGTTGTGATTGGTTCAGAAGATGATGGTAATTGCAATGACAACGTAATAGGGCTTGCAATCAGAGGGCAAGACGTGGAAGGTTGTAGATGTATTGAACATGGAGCTGAACGGGGTTCCAAGACCTGTGAATATAAAGGAATATGTATGTATTTATGTATCTATCTATCTATCTATCTATCTATCTATCTATCTATCTATCTATCTATCTCTTTCTCTCTCTCTCTCTCTCTCTCTCTCTCTATATATATATATATATATAATATATATAATATATATATATATATATATATATATATATATATATATATAACATACATACATATAACAAATGAATTTACTGTAGTAGAATTGTTCTCCATCATTTGATACTGCATAACAATTTATAAAAGTAGATACTTCATACACCATTTTCTCCAATTCACACGATACATACGTACATACAACCTTCCACCAACCCACAAACGCACACACACACACACACACACACACACACACACACACACACATAGACTCACACAGACATACATGCACACAAACCAATGCCCTCTATCCACGTCTCTAATTTGCTATTACTATTACACAACCGCATAGATGCAAGCAGTGTGAATGATATGATTACTTCAATAAACATACGATTGCTGCTTGATACATTATCCCGTAGGTATCTAATAATATTGTAACACCCCAGACACCCCCCCCCCCCACCCTTGATCACACCCGTTTATGTTACGATGCAAATACATCAACTCAACTTCTTATTAGCCTTATTGCAGGGGGAAAACACTCGTAACGTTGACTGGCCCAGATTAAATCAAAACAACTGACCAGTAATGTCTGTCCCTTCTTGTCTTAGTTTCCCATGAGAAGTATGTATCTATATTACCGTACTCGGAACACGATAGTAATAACAAACAGATGTGGGTGACGCATGCATGGTATTGTTGGAGCCAAGATGAGAAAATTTTCTGAGATACAAAAACATAATAAATATCAACTCACCGGCTTTTCTTGGTTTATAGAGTCCCATCTGCGTAAAGCAGCCCTATTGCAATTTGAATTTTGTGTCTTGCTTCTCGGCATCTTGGAAATAAACTTTTTTTTTATCAAAATTAAACAAGGAAAACACAATATAGAATGGAAATTGCAGACATCGAAATCGGAAGAAACGTGGTGAATTCTTATTTTAGGTTTGTTTACCTGAACTATGACCTCACTCGGCCAATGGAATTGCTTCGTTCTGTCGGTTCGGCGTCGGGAGTTTCCGGTTGACCAATCGGAGGCCACGATAATACGAGTCAAGTGTCAAGGGTCATGACCTAACCTCGACAACCTGAAAACTGTGTCAAACCTTTCATTTGTTAGTAATAAGTGGCTTTCTTTCATCAGGTGTTACCCAATCATGCTTCAATCCTGTAGTTTTGTATGCATTTCATTATCATAGCCGAGATGTAAAGGAAAATATAGATACCAAATGTGTACTGATATCATCTATTTTTATGGTTATAAAGGCCTCTGATGTGAGAGTATTACTGGCATCCCTAGGGTGAATTTATGATGTTTTCCAGACGGTAGTCCCTAAATAGAATACAATTTCAACATGACAGAGGCTATAAACACCCTTATTTTGTATTGAATCCTAAAAGGGAATGGTGGACCCTATCAAATAGCTAAAAATCTCAAAATCGATATTTTGAGGCCAAAATCGATTTTCAGGAGGCGCGCCCCCCCTTAAGTAACAATAAATAAACCTTGAAAAGATATTCACTAAACTTTAAATAAATCTTAAGTAACAATGAATAAACCTTGAATAAATATTCACTAAACTTTAAATAAATCTTAAGTAACAATAAATAAACCTTGAAAAAATATTCACTAACCCTTAAATAAACTTGAAGTAAACCTTGAATAAATCTTTCATGAATAATATTAAATAAACCCGAATACATGCTACATAAACCTGAAATAAAACTTCAAAAAACCTTTCAAAAATATTGATTAAACGTTTAAAAAACCTTAAATAAACCTTAAATAAATCTTAAATAAACCTTTCATAAATATTGAATAAACTTGAATAAACCTGACATAAACCTTAAATAAAGCTTAGATAAACATTGAATAAATCTTGAATAGATATTGAATAAACCTCGTATAGATATACAATAAACCTTCAATGAACCTCGAATAGAATTTGATAAACATTGAATAAACCGGGATAAACCTCAAAATAAACCTTTACTAAATATTAAATAAACTTGAATAAACCAGAAATCAACCTTTAACAAACTTTGAATAAATATTCAATAAATCTGAATAAACATTAAATAAAGCTCAAATAAACCTTGGATATTCCTGCCTTGGATAAACCTGACTAAACCTTGAATAAATGTTAAATAAACTTGACTAAACCTGAATAGACCTTGAACAAACATGAATCGACCTTGAATAAATATTGAATAAACCTGAATAAACCTTGAATAAACATGAATCGACCTTGAATAAATATTTAATAAACCTGAATGAACCTTAAATAAACCTCAAATCAACCTTGAATAAACCTGAATAAACATTAAATAATCCTTGAATAAACCTTGAATAAACCTGAATAAACATTAAATAAACCAAGATGATGTTATACTTACATTTAACGACAACTTTCAGTTCCTGCTTGGCAGAGAACCCATTGTTGCTGATGCATTCGTACTTGCCAGACTCCGCACAAGAGATTGGTTTTGTCTTTCTGAATATCTTCGTGTACGGATCTAGTGACGAAGTCGTCACCGTGCCTTCCACTTCAATCCCGGACAGGGCATTCCTGATGGTCACACTTGGAGCGGGCATTCCGTGAGCTTCACAAACAAAGTCGACACGGTCCCCAGCTGTGACTTCAATTTCCCTTAGGCCATCTACCTCGGAATTGATGCTGAATTGGAGTACGATGGCCGGGTCTTTGTGAAGGAAATGATCGTGTTGGAAAATTATAAATATGAACATTTTTGTATCGTGTTTTCACAGATTGAGATAATCCTATATAGCGCAATAACCACTAAACGTGCACAAAGTGCTTTCTAAAGGATCCCTGACCAACAGCAACATGTAACATGTAGAACAAGACATGACGCCCGTTAGACGACATTACAGTTTTTCCGATAGAGGCAACATTGTTCACGGCCAGGTACTCATTTTACACATGTGTACGGTGAGAGAATATGAGTAAAGTGCCTGCTCCAAGGACTCAACTTTACGCCGAGCGAGACTCGTACCCAGGACCTTCCGATCTGAAAGCAAGGGTCAGACTAACCATGCTCAATGAGCTTCATAGTGTTTCATTTAATCCTCTAGCAAACCACATGCTTGGTGCATCAAATTAACTTTCTAATTCACCCGTAGTATATGTATAATATATATAAGATAGCCAGTATATAATTCAAATTACCTCAGAAACGTTAGATTAAAACGTTTTAAAGATGATTTATGAATCTAAGACATTCGTTGTTCACTCACAAGACAAGGAATTGATAGCAATTCTATGACAAGCCCCCATTTTCCATCGCCCTTTCCTGGGTTTAAGTCCCAATCTGAGCGATGCATAGTTGAATCCTTAGAAAATCCTCTTTACTCACATTCTCTCGCCGTTCTCGGGTTAAAATTGAGTTCTTGTCCGCAAACAGCGTTATCTTTGTCCAAAGAAAATTGTACTATTCCTTTACAGGCGTCATGTCTCTTCCTTCCTGTTAAGCGTTGACAGTGCTTATCTAACACAAGCTTCAATAAAAATTATTTTCGGAGTGTAATATTGCCATAGCAAAGGCAGTGGTAGAAAAATATAAGGGAAAATAAAAACGAGTTAATTTATTCATGTTTTCTTTATCAAAATGATTCCAATGAGTTTTTTCCCGTCATCACCTTCGTCATAAATATGTGACCTCTAGCTACAATCGGGTATTATGTCTGGATAAAATTGATGTCAAAATTTAAACGTAAAGATAAAATAAGCGTTAATTAAAGATTTGGGATTTAAAACTTCATAACCGTCTGGCTGTTTTCCTCTATAAAACATTTTATACACTTTAATAATATTTTCCTATTTTTATTATAAATTCAATTTTGACCATCTGAAACAATCCCATATAATACCGTTTTGAATCGGGGGTCACATATCGCTTTTAGCAACAGCTTATGTACGTACCTGATACAATCATTGAAAACGTAGTTGTTTGAGTGTAGCTTCGAGAAATATGACTGGCTGAACAGATACACTCTGACCCGTTCATATCTTTATCGACGACAAAGCTTTCGGTGACAGCTATCCCATCTGCCGTTGTGCTTGGCCCTCCCGTACACCCAATGGTAACGCTACTGACATTGGGAAAGCCACCATTGACATCACAATGTATAGTCAATGTAGAGCCGCGGTAAACACTGATGTCTTTCTGGTTGCCGATGGACTTTCTGTTTACTGTAATCTCCGGTGCGTCAGTTGGTGGTTTTGCTTTTGAGAGATAAAATTTAAACACGAAAATTGATTTAAAACTAAGAAAACCACACAAGAATTTTAAAAAAGTCAATCTGAGACAGAGTTGGTCATTTCTATAGCAATAAATGGAAAATAGCAATTGCTTGCAACCCTTTGGATAGTAAGTTGTTCTATCCCAAAGTACTTTCCACCAGATCTAACAGACGTAGCTACCAAGTAAAAGTCTGGTCTTAACCTGGAT
>NC_088370.1:44431032-44433532 GCF_034508935.2 Berghia stephanieae | reverse complement strand
CCAATTAGGGAGTCTCAGAGTCAAGAATTTATCCTGGTGTTATAACGTAAAACGGACAATAACTATTATTTCTCACTAACCTTTGATAGAACGCCAGCTCTGACAGAACCAGCTACTTAATCAATTCTGATTTGACAAGGGCGGGGGGGGGGGCGGGCAGGAAAAAAATATCGACTGCACCCGGGTTCGATCTTGGTCCCTGTGCGAATGGAGCGAGTGCTCGACCCACTGAGCAGTCGGGGGCCCAAGTATCCCCAATAAACTGCCAGTAAAGTGACCCACTCCCTACAGCACATAACACAATCCAAAAGTACCTCACACGCAACTCCACACAACTACACACACCTGCAACAACTACACACACCTACACACAACTACACACAACTATACACAACTATACACAACTACACACACCTACACACAACTACACACACCTACACACAACTACACACACCTATACACAACTACAAACAACTACACACACCTATACACAACTATACACAACTACACACACCTATACACAACTATACACAACTACAAACACCTATACACAACTATACACAACTACACACACCTATACACAACTATACACAACTACACACACCTATACACAACAATACACAACTACACACACCTATACACAACTATACACAACTACAAACACCTATAAACAACTATACATAACCACACACAACTACACACAACTACACACAACTATACACAACTACGCACACCTATGTACAATTACACACAACTACACAAAACTACAGACACTTACACACAGCTTAAATTAACTAAACACAATTCAACCCAACTACGCACAACTACACACAACAACATACAACTACACACAACTGTACAACACATTCTGTCGTACTCTGATGAACAAAGCACGTGATTAAAATTATGTCCAGAAAACCCGTCCTCCAAATATCGATCGACTAAAATAACCTTCACCATGGCAACGACTCTCAAACCAAAAACTTTCCAACATCCCAGGATCGAGGGTTATTGGCAAGACGGGAAGTTTACTTTCCATCGATATTTGAAGGACGGGTTTTCTGTCCAAAATTTTAAACACGTGCATTGTCTTGAGAGACGCCAATGTTGTCGTATAGTAGTTTATATTGAGTGTGACACATCAATGTGTTATTCATAGTAGTTTATATTGAGTGTGACACATCAATGTGTTATTCATAGTAGATTATATTGACTGTGACACATCAATGTGTTATTCATAGTAGAGAATATTGACTGTGACACATCAATGTGTTATTCATAGTAGATTATATTGACTGTGACAAATCAATGTGTTATTCATAGTAGATTATATTGAGTGTGACAAATCAATGTGTTATTCATAGTAGATTATATTGAGTGTGACACATCAATGTGCTATTCATAGTAGATTATATTGACTGTGACACATCAATGTGTTATTCATAGTAGATTATATTGACTGTGACACATCAATGTGTTATTCATAGTAGATTATATTGACTGTGACAAATCAATGTGTTATTCATAGTAGTTTATATTGAGTGTGACACATCAATGTGCTATTCATAGTAGTTTATATTGAGTGTGACACATCAATGTGTTATTCATAGTAGATTATATTGACTGTGACACATCAATGTGTTATTCATAGTAGTTTATATTGAGTGTGACGATTCAATGTGTTATTCATAGTAGATTATATTGACTGTGACACATTAATGTGTGCTCATCTGGAAAAGGCCTTCGGATGTCGGAAAATTGTGAATCAAATATTGATACATGTTCGAATACACCATGTCATGAAAAAAAAAATGCAGTTTGAAAATTGTAATTTTCTTAATTAGGGTTGAAGTTACTGCTCTAAACTAACTATATAGATGAGAACAGCTCAAACAAATTTTATTAAGGGAGATGTGAGACAGCTCAGCGGTGCGGTCTTTGCTTCGTACCCGAAAGGTACCGAGTTCGATCACAAGCCGCTGCGCCGTGTGGCTTTTAGCAAGTCACCTAGCCCTAGCACAGTTTGCGGCGTTGCACTGCGGCTGACGCCTGGGTTATTCCATTTTTTCTCTTGAAATAGACCCTAGAGACACTTTCCCCTATGAGATGAATAAAGGGAATCTTTTTTTTATTTTTTATTCATCTTTTTAAAAATAAAACAACTCTGGCGCTCATTTTATCAGGAATTCTAGCAAGTTAACCTAATGGAGAGAAAAGAAATTCTAATACAGATACATTTCACCAAAAATATTTTTTTTAAATTGAGCTTTTATATAGCGCAATATCCCCTAAAATGTGCTCAAAGCGCTTTACAAGGGGTCCCTGGTCAACAGCAACATTTAACATGTAGGACGGGACATGCATGACGCCTGTTAGGCGATATTACAATTTTTCGGACAAAGACAACGCTGTTAACGGCCAGGTACTCATTTTACACCTGATTACGGTGAGAAAATGTGAGTAAAGAGCCTTTTCCAAGGACCCAACGATGCGCCGAGCG
>NC_088370.1:44421032-44426032 GCF_034508935.2 Berghia stephanieae | reverse complement strand
GGCAGTTTGACGTCATTCTTTAGGTTTGTGTAGCGTCTAGTGAGTTGTCGTTAGTAGAGCTCATGGAAACAAGTTATTTCACTGGTTGAACTATTGAATACAACTCACGATTTGTTTTCTTTTGTGGCAAAAGACTGGCATTTTGACGTCATTTTTTGGTCAGTGTAAGGCTATAACTTTACGATGGCTACGCTCTAAACTATCGGAACAATGGCTGACGCCCTTATGAAATATTTCTTAGACGATCTTAAAAGTGTATCCAGATGAGAAAAACATTATAAATCTTATCATGTTTTGACTTTTATACATTCTGATCACGTGACATATGAAAAGTTCTAGCCGGCATCAAGAATAAAAAGTACCAATTTTCTTTGTTTAGAACCACGCTGCTCGCCGTTGCTGGGCGACGTGACATCAGACTATTCAATCCTATTTACAGAGACAAGGAATGAGGACGTATCCATTAGCAAGTTAACGTTTACGATCCCAACCTACCACGATCGACCAACGACGTGGGAGATAACGAAAATTTGTCCCAAGACTCTGAAGACAGATCTCCTTTTTCTTCCACGTCGTTGGTCGATCGTTGTAGACTGGGATCATCATCGTTAACTCTGTAATGTTACCGTGGAAATGTGTGGATCCAGCATTCGAAGGTTGAGGACGACATTGTGACGTAACTCAAGGGTCAGCAATCGCAGAGACATCTGGAAAATACAAAACTAGAAATTATCTCTTGTAGCATACCAGTCGTCTAATCATAATCATCATTGTTATCGTCATTAGCATTATCATCATCATTATCATTGTTATCAATAGCGTAAGCATCATCATCATCATCATCATCATCATCATCATCATCATCATCATCATCATCATCATCATCAAATAATGTGCTTTCTACAATCTGCTTTGTCAAGTAGTGCGACTCTTGGCCATTGGCCTGTTGGTCCTGAGTTCGAGTCTTGTTGTTAGCCGTGAAAAGTTGAAACCTTAAGATAAATAATAACCTCTTTACTCATGTTATTTTTCACCATTTTCAACGTTGTTGTTTTTGTTTGTTTGTTTGTTTGTTTTTGTTATTCTTAAAATCGGCTTTCAGTTGTTTAGTGACATTGCCTATACAAGAGTCACTGTGTGATTCTGGTGGCCCCGTAGGTTACCCTGACAAGCCATAGCATTTTGAAAAAATGAGCCAAGGAAAAAAAAACGTATTTCTTATGAGCTCTGGTCTCTTCAGACTTTTATTTTAATGAAAGGGAGGTAACTACTTTTGGAAACATCGTTGCATTGTTTATTGTAATGAAGGGGAGGTAACTAATTTTGGAAACATTGTTGCATTGTATATTTTAATGAAGGGGAGGTAACTAATTTTGGAAACATCGTTGCATTGTATATTTTAATGAAGGGGAGGTAACTAATTTTGGAAACATCGTTGCATTGTATATGTTAATGAAGGGGAGGTAACTAATTTTGGAATCATCGTTGCATTGTATATTTTAATGAAGGGGAGGTAACTAATTTTGGAAACATCGTTGCATTGTATATCATAGATAACCGGTTAAAGGCCGGACTCTGGAAAGACACGTATTTAAAAAATTGGTCAGACAACTCGTCCTCCAAATGGCGATAGATTTGTCAAGAACACAAATCTGCTAATGAGTAAGACCCCGGGAAGTCCCAGGTTTGAGAGTTTTTGCCAAGGTGAGGGTTGTTTAAATTGATCGATGTACTTTTCTGGGGCACAACAGTTAATCGCCTGTTTTCCGTGCAACTAAATGTTTGATTTTCTCATCTATATTTTAATATAAGTCATCAGGGACATGGGCAGTCCCGATTGCTCAGTCGGTAGATCACTCTCTTCACAGCCAAAGTGAACCAGATCGATCTAGGGTGAAGATGAGATTACTTTTTCTTTCTAATACAATCCCCCCCCCCCCATCCACCCAGCAGTGATTGGGTAGCTGGGTCGAAAGACTAGCGTCCTATTGAAATGGAGGCAAACAATTCTTATGGTCCATTTAACGCTATAGAAAACGACTCCATGGTCCAGATGACTCTTAAGTTCTTATTTTAATTAGCGTTATCTATCTCCACAAACACCAAACTCAAAATCTTTAACACCAATGTTAAAGCAGTTCTGCTCTATGAGTCAGAGACTTGGCGAACAACCTTGACTTAACCCTCTCCTTACCAACTATAGGAAAATCGTCACAATCGTTAAGATACAACCAACATTTTTCTTATTCAATTTTCTTTGGTACATCATAAAATGTAAAGAAAATGAACAGTGTGTTGTAGGATATGTTTTGCAAAAGAAATTATGTAATTTAAGAATTTTACTGCTATTATGTGCATAGCTGCCAACTTTTCAAAATGCAAAAACGTATTATTATACGCGGTGCGGCGCGGACGCCCAATTCATGTCTTAAAATGACATATTTATTAATGTACTTGAGTACTAGAATGGTCAGAACTGTAATACTAAGAGAAACTTAACTTTATCATCATACTGGGTAGGCATAAGTGATGGGGAGGTGGTGACAGAAGCAGATTACTGAGGCTTGGGCTTAACAGCCTCCTTTGTGGCTGTCTTTGCCCTCTTCAGGAACTCTGAGCTGAACTCACTGTCATAGCATGGAGTGCTATTAGACTTGACAATGAGAAGTCCTGAAAGCATGTCTGTGCTCAGCCTGCCCCTGAAGTCAGTCTTATTTTTCCTAACTTGACTGAAAATTCTCTCACACTCACAATTGCTGTGAGGGATTGTGAGAAGGCCAAGCATGAAATATGACAGCTTTTTAAACTTCCCAAGATAATTTTTATCAGATTTTCTTCTTTTTTATTTTCTGGATTTTTTTTTTCTTTTTCTGGATTGGCCAAATCGTACTAAGTACGATTTTATCGTACTGGTTGGCAGCTGAGTGTCTTGAGTGATAAAAAATCTATTTTGTGTTAGTTGGGTGTGAAGTTTTGGGGAAAATATTGAAAATGGCTGGTAAGGAGAGGGTTAACGAACGACCATGACCACATTAGTCAAGACACGAACTTTTGTCAATCGCTGTCTTCGGCAAATCCTCAAGTTGAAACGGTTTGCCGAAGTGTCAAATGCTGACCTTTGGACAAGAATAAACCAAGAGCAATAGATGTACATGTCAGCGAAGAGAGTGGCGATGGGTTGGCCATACCTGTTGGAAGGAGTCAAGAAACATTACCAAGAAGGCTCTCGAATGGAACCCACATGGCAAGAGGAAATGGAGTCGCCCAAAGCAGACTTGGAGGAGGAGCCTTCACCAAGATTTGGGCGTCTCCAATATTAATTTAAGATTTGAGGACGATATTGACCTACTGGCAGGCACAGAACCAGAACTACAAGACTTAACAAACCGTCTAGCTAAATGTGCATCGCAATACGGAGTGGAAATAAGTACCGAAAAATCTCAAATCTTGATGAACAGCAACGCAGAAAGCAACACAAACATCACAGCGGGAAATGAAAAACTAAAAGTGGTCACGACATTCAAATATCTAGGTGTGACACTAAGCAAAGATGGGACTAGCACAATTGATATTCGAAAGAGAATTACAATGGCAACATCAGTGATGACTCAATTAACAAAGATTTGGAAAAGTAGCATGAGTCTTAATGTAAAGGTCAAACTGTATAAATCACTGGTGTTGTCAACCTTGTTGTACGGATGCGAAGCCTGGACATTTACAATGGATGCACAGTGCTATAGGAGACTGCTACGCGTGTCATATACGGAACATCGCACAAACGAAGACGTCCTGGAAGAAACAGAAGTTCGGACAGGCCCACAAGAACCTCTTCTTGTGACTGTGAAGCGCAGTAAACTGTCTTGGTTTGGACACCATACTCGACACGATAGCCTGAGCAGGACAGTCCTACAGGGCACATTCGAAGGCCAGACCAGAAGAGGGCGCCAAAGGAAGATGTGGCTGGACAATATAAAAGAATGGACAGAGATGTCGGTTCCGGAGCTGCTACACAGGGCTAGCAACAGGCCGGCATGGAGGAAGACTGTAACTTCTGCTTCACTCAAGTCATCCCCACGACCACCCGGTCCGGTCATAGGATTGAGTGACTTGAGTGAATATTACAGGGAGTAAGGCAAAGGTCTATGCCAAGGACAGAAGAAGATGGACGTGGTGCGGGGGCCTATGCTTCACATGTAGCCAAGAGTATGCATGAGACCTAAATCATGTGATCAATGAATCATTTACCCCAGTGAAGATGGTGGTCAGGTCGGTGGTGATGGCTGATACTGCCTTGGGGATGCTGTTGTCATTCACTGATAGCCATCTGGAATGGAATGGTATGGATAGAGAGATGGGTGATGGTGGTGGTGGTGGTGATGGTGGTGGTGGTGGTGGTGATGGTTATACTGATGGTGATGGTGGTGGTGGTGGTGGTTGTGGTGGTGGTGGTGGTGGTGGTGGTGGTGGTGGTGGTGGTGGTGGTGGTGGTTGTGGTGGTGGTGGTGGTGGTGGTGGTGGTGGTGGTGGTGATGGTGGTGGTGGTGGTGGTGGTGGTGGTGATGGTTATACTGGTGGTCATGGTGGTGGTGGTGGTGGTGGTGGTGGTGGTGGTGGTGGCGGTGGTGGTGGTTGTCGTGGTGGTGGTGGTGGTGGTGGTGGTGGTGGTGGCGGCGGTGGTGGTGGTGGTGGTGGTGGTGACGGTGGTGGTGGTGGTGGTGGTGGTGGTGGTGGTGGTGGTGGTGGTGGTGGTGGTGGTGATGGTGGTGGTGGTGGTGGTGGTGGTGGTGGTGGTGGTGGTGGTGGTGATGGTGGTGGTTGTGCTGATGGTGGTGCTGATGGTTATACTGGTGGTGGTGGTGGTGGTTATAGTGGTGGTGGTGGTGGTCGCGGTGGTGGTGGTGGTGGTGGTGGTGGTGGTGGTGATGGTGGTGGTGTTGGTGGTGGTGGTTGTGATGGTGGTGGTGGTGATGGTGGTGTTAGTGGTGGTGGTGATGGTGGTG
>NC_088370.1:44348532-44413532 GCF_034508935.2 Berghia stephanieae | reverse complement strand
ATGGAGAAAGAATTAAAGGAAGCAGGCCTGTCCTGAAATATACAGCCACTGCAAAAGCAGCCGATCGCAAATAAAATGGAGATGTCTGGTGGATGCCCTATGTGCCTCAAGGCCCAAATGGATGTCTGGTGGATGCCCTATGTGCCTCAAGGCCCAAATGGATGTCTGGTGGATGCCCTATGTGCCTCAAGGCCCAAATGGATGTCTGGTGGATGCCCTGTGTGCTTCAAGGCCCGAAGAGGATTAAATATGTTTCAATATAGCTCAGGAAATTATTTTTTTTATCAAATCCTCTATAAGCTTCAAATTGTAAAACCCTTTCGTGAGAATGTAGTTGGATCGAAAATAAAAACGATGAAGTGAACAAAATAAAACCATGCAGTTATCAATGCTCCCCGTTAATTTGCTCGTAATATCCGACGGGTTTTGCCAAATCAGCACACATTTGTGAAATTAGAAAAACAATCTCATATTTCTGGTTATCTTAAATTGGGGGCGAAGTGGCCGAGTGGTTAAGGCATTGCACTGTGATCCGGATGACCAGGGTTCGAGCCCCGCTTCAGACACTTTCGTTTTTTTCTCCTTGATTAAGATTATTAAACCCCAATTTGCTCACTTGGGCAACATGGGTGATTCCTGTTGACATAAGACACCTTGTTTGATGAGTTATCTATAGTCCTTCGTGGAATGCCTAGGCGACGATATTTTATGATATCGTGGCGCAAAAGGCATGATTTTATTTTTTTTAATTGAATCAATTAACTGCGAATTTGGCCAGAAAACTCGTCCTTTAAATATTGATTGATTTGAATGATTTCATTTTGGTAACAACAAAAAAAAAACAAAAAAAAAAAAACAAACAAAAACCTCAAACCTAGGACTAAAGAAGAGTTATCGAAGTCCCAGGTTTGAGAATTTTTGCCAAGATGAAGGTCATTGAAATCGATCAATATTTGAATGACGATTCATTTGGCCAAAGGTTTAAATACGTGTTTCTCCAGAGTACGGAAGTTACCAGCCTAGACTCTACCGTTTCAAGGCAATGGGTTTGTAGGAATAAATTAAAATAAATAAATTCCCTTTATTCATCCCAAGAGGGCATTTGTCTTGAGGGTCTATTCCAAGGGAAGACTGGAATAACCCAGGCGTTAGCCGCAGTGCAGCGCCGCAAATTGAGCTAAGGCGAGGTGGCTTGCTCAATACCACACAGGGCAGCGGCGCGTAGCCATGCCCTTTACAGAGAGAACATCAACATAGCATTGCGCATGCGTCTCTCTTATCAACTGAGGAAATCTGTCGTTTGGTTAATGAGATATCACTAATTATATTTTAGAAATCACTTTTCAAAATGATATTATAAACATACTTTTATAAGATAAAAATATAACCAATAAACTTATTTTGATGAAAAGTTCACAGTGATGCCCTGCAAAGAATGAAAGGTAATAAGGAGTGCACCCAAAATTAAAATTACCCGCCATGGAAATCACTGACTTCACGGCTCGGTAACTCAGATTAAAAGATGGCTGAGAAACGATTTCACTGGAGTGTCACTGTGAACTTTTCATCCAAATAAGTGTATTGGTTTTATTATACAAGTATGTACATTATAATATCATTTGAAAAGTGATATCTCATTAACCAAACGATAAAATTCCTCAGTTGATAAGAGAGACGCATGCGCAATGCTATGTTGACGTTCTCTCTGTAAGGTCAAGCTCACAAGAATTTAGATGTTGACGTCATTTGTTTTGTTTTCGTTTTGTGCAGCGCCTATAGATAGTGTGCGCTTGGCTAAGAAGTTCACAACATTGCATCCGGAAGTATAACGGACCAACACACAACTGTTTTTTTTTGTTTGTTGTTTGTTTGTTGCTTTAGGTCTCTTCCAACACAATTGAGGTTATATGAGAGACCGCTGAAACAAAAACAAGCAATCTAAAAATAGTCAAATGTCAATCAAAATCTAACCTAAAGTTCATAAGCTAATATAATAACAGAACAACAGGCAGAAGATTTGCAGAAAAAAATATCCCCTGTCAAAAATACAATCACAAACAAGAAGCAGGATAGCTAGTAAAAGAAGAAACGACATACTATCGATCGTACACCCATGCGAAATCATAGGTTACGATTCAAGGGTGATGCTCCCATCAACACCAGCCCTACTATCGGATCGTACACCATGCGAACATCATAGGTATATGATTCAGGTGATGCTCCATGTGTAACCTTACACGTTTATAGTCTGGATAATACAGTTTAGTAAACATTACACATAAATGCGGATGGCAAAAAAAAAAAAACAATAACAAAGACCCGAGTGACGTCAACTTCATTCTATCTATTGAGTTGTCTTTGATGATGACTCATATTGAATACAACTCACCAATTGTTTTCTCATTGTATTGCCAAGGACTTGTCTTTTCACGCCATTTTTGGTCAGGGTCAGGCTATGGCTTTACGATGGCTGCGAGCGGCGGGAGATCGAACTCGGTACATTTCCGATACGAAGCAAAGACTGTACCACTGAGCCACGCTGTCCCCTTTATAAATAGGCAATTAAAGCCTCGGTACATTTCCGATACGAAGCAAAGACTGTACCACTGAGCCACGCTGTCCCCTTTATAAATAGGCAATTAAAGCCAATCAGAGTTTTTTTTTTTTTTAAAGATGGACCTTTACAAAGGGTCCCTGACAAACAGCTACAAGCACCATGTAGACCGAGACATGACGCCTATTAGGCGATATTACAATTTATTTTTTCAGACAAAGACAACATTGTTAACGGTCAGGTACTCATTTTGCACCTGAGCAAGGTGAGAGAATGTGAGTAAAGAGCATTTTCCAAGGACTCAACTATGCACCGAGCGATCCTCGAACCCAGGACCTTCCGATCCGAAAGCGAACGTCATACCACTAGACCACATAGAAGAAGACATTGGTTACCTCTAGGCTCTGAAACATCGCCTTGCCCGTGTCTTCATCAGAGCCCATCAGAACAGCACGCTGGGGGACGGTGATTATCTGGCTACGCCGCAGAGACAGTGTGACGTCATCCAATTGGTGACGTATAATGATGACATCAATGATAGCAGGGAGCTGGCAGGATTCCGATGGGTGGCGGGCTGTTTTCACCACCACATCTTCACCTAAGGATTTAAGGAGGGACACACACACACCCTCTGTCATTTAGGCGGTTTTCACAATAATTCGCATTTAATTCTAGTTACTTATAAGAAAATAAAATAAATATGAATAAATTATATATATATATATATATATATATATATATATATATATATATATATATATTGTGTGTGTGTGTGTGTGTGTGTGTGTGTGCGTGTGTGTGTGTGTGTGTTTGTGAGTGCAGGTGTGTTCATGTTTGCATGCATTTTAAAAATAGATAAATAAACAAATAATTTAATAAATAAATTAGATATTTGTTTGTTTCTTTGATTATTTGTTTATTTATTTCATTATTTATCTTTTATCTAATTTTGATTTACGAATTTATTTATATTTTTACTGACTTATTTATTTATCTATAAACTGTTTATCTATTTTTGATCTACTAGTGATGTATTTATTCATTGAAGTCGTTCTTCAAGGCCATCAGGTTCACGAGGTCAAAGGTGATCCCTATTTATGTTGTGGTACAAGGACAATCCCAATCATTGCACGTTTTTGCCAAGGTGAAGGTCAATCAGAGCGATCTATAGATAGTATGCGCTTGGCTGAGAAGTTCACAACATTGCCACCCGGAAGTATAACGGACCAACACACAAAACTGTGTATAACCTGAAACGTTTATAGTCTGGTTAATACGGTTTAGTGAAAATTACTCATAAACGCGGATGGCAAAAATCAATTACAAAAACCAGAGTGACGTCATCTTCGTTCTATCTATATTCAGGTTTTTGTCCAGACAAGTCATCAATCACATGATTTGTTACCGTCCAATGGTTGGATATTTCTTAACAAATGTAAACACTTTGCTTTGTTTATGAAAGTTGTAAGCCTACCCATGTGTCAAGGTGAGAAAAAAAGACCAATCATGATGTTGGATATTTCGATAGCTGTGAACACTTTTCACTATGTAGGTCATTTTGAGTATATGTTACAATGTGACCAATGCCCACCAGCACATGGAAACCATCGGCCCCATTGAATCAATTGATACGGGAAGGACGAGTTCACGGCTATGTGGCCTTCAGTATGACACTCGCTTTCGGATCGGAAGGTCCTGGGTTCGAGCCTGGCTTGGCGTATAGCTGGAAAAGGCTCTTTACTCACATTCTCTCACAGTACCCAGCTGTAAAATGAGTACCTAGCCGTTAACAGCGTTGTCTCTGTCCGAAAAAAATATATAATCGCCTAACAGTCGTCATGTCCTATCCTACATGTTAAATTAATGTTGCTGTTGGCCAGGGACCCCTTGTATAGCTCTTTGAGCAAGTTTATTGGATATTGCGCTATATAAAATCTCAATTATTATTATTATTATTATTATTATTATTATTATTATTATTATTATTATTATTATTATTATTATTATTATTATTATTATTATTATTATTATTATTATTATTATTTTGTTTGAGTTCTGTGGCCCAATTGTTGAAGACCGGCATTACAGACAGAGATCCTGGAATTCGAGCCAAAATAAACATTTATTAAAATTGATACGGGCGAAATTCCAAATGCAGCGCCGTTTCCATGGAAACAAATTGTAGTAAAAACACGCCGTTCCTCATAGGGAAATTTTTTGTTGATACCAGACATAGGGAAGAAAAGCTATGACGTCACATCCTCTACTCTTTTTGTTCCTAACTCCTTATGGGTGTCAATGTTTTCATCCATTCGGAGTACGATATAATAATAATAATAATAATAATAATAATAATAATAATAATAATAATAATAATAATAATAATAATAATAATAATAATAATAATAATAATAAATAGGTTACATAAAGGAGACAAAACTTATTCAGTAGTAGCAGGACGTATAGCAGATTCTTGGGATTACGGGACGTCAAAGAGTGTGGATGGATGATGTTTATGGACGACCAGAATATATTGAGACTAGAGAATGAGATGCCATCACTGTGAAACCAGAAAGATCAATTACACAAGGTATGTGTTCAGTCCCCCGGAAGAGTAGTTTTACACTTCCAATGAAATAGGAACCGGTTTTTTGACATCCCACTTTTCTTCACTATTGTGCGTCTCTATAAATACAGGTTTGAGTGAGAGACGTGTTGCCAGAGTGACGTAAGCAATTTGGATCACATTCCATTTCGCGTAATCTGGAAGAATACGGTTCTAAAAATTTGGCCAAAAACTCGTCCCTCAAATAAATATAGATCGACTTAATTAACCATCATCTTGGTAAAAAGACTTCACGACGTCCCAGGCTTGAGAGTTTTTACCAAGATGAGGGTCATTTAAATCAATCGATATTTAAAGGACGAGTTTTCTGACCAGCTTTTTAAATACGTGTCTTTCCCAAGGCACGACAGTTAAACGATTAATCAACCTTTTAATTTAAAACACTCACCTAAAACAATACACAAACTGCACAGAAACGAAATCACACATAAGACACAGCTAAAGAGAGTCATTTTAAGTGGGAATGTTTCAAACTTGTCCTAGAACAAGCCAATGTGTTGATATTCCCCAGAATGACCCAAATGTCAAATGAACACTCAATGTCTGCAGCCTGTGTTGTTGTTCACGGTATGAGACTTGTCACATTAGCCAATTAACTGCCGTACTCTGGTAAAACACGTATTTAAAAATTTGGCCAGAAAACCCGTCCTTCAAATATCGATGGATTCAAATGACCCTCATATTGGTAAAAACTATCAAACCAGGGACGAAGAAAGATAATCGCGAAGTCCCAGGTTTAAGATGTTTTGCCAAGATGAAGGTCATTTAAATCGATCAATATTTTGAAGGACGAGTTTTCTGGCCAAATTTGTAAATACTTGTCTTTCCAGAGTTCGGCAATTAAATGGTTAAAACTTAGTCCAATCGAAAACGATTTTCTTCTGTGGATGAATAGAAACATCCGATCTATTAAGTCACGCATGAGTGTTCATGTAAATAACACGATTCGAATTCAAAGAAACGTATGAGTTTGGCATCAATGTGCAATTTGACACGGTCTTTTGCCTTGTAAACACGTCAAGCTTTATTGAGCGTGAACAGATTATAAATTGGCGTCACTCAATTCTTTGTAATTAAAATAAACATTAAATTGAGCTTTTATATAGCTCAATAGCCACTTAATGTGCACAAAGCGCTTTACATGGGGTCCCTGACCAACAGCAACATTTAACATTAAGGACGGGACATGAGCCTGTTAGGCGATGTTATAATTTTGTCGGACAGATACAACGCTGTTAACGGCCAGGTACTAATGTTACACCTGAGTACGGTGAGAGAATGTGAGTAAAGAGCCTTCTCTAAGGACTCAACTATGCTCCGAGCAAGGCTCGAACCTAGGACCTTCCGAAAGAGAGTGTCATACCACGAGACCACATCTCCACATCGCCGGAAGTTCTTGTTAATCAACTACAATCCGGAACCACTTCAACAAACAGCAATCAGTAACATCAATCTGTAACAACAGTCCTGACGATGAGTGATTAGCTAAACATTAATGTAGACTGTCCAAAACATGTGGGTAAACATAAAATATAATTCGCTCCATTGCTACATGTCGAGCACTTTTCGTACCATATTTGTTTCAAACACGATTCAATATATATACATATATCGTTAGACTGGAGCCCCGATAGATCAGTAGGTAGAACACTTATTTCAGGTAGATGGGACGGATCAATCCAAGGTTTTGGCTGGGTTTTTATTCTCTTCTTCTTCTTCTCTTTCATTGCTTTCTTCTCTTCTTCTTTTCTTCTACTAGACTACTAACATACTGACTATACTCTTACTACTACACTACTACTAGAACTACAATACTACACTATAAACACAATAACTATACTAATAAAACTGATACTAATTACTAGACTACTTACTATACTATAATACTCTATAGCTCTACATATACGCTATACAGGCAAATACCTCCCTGCCTTTCCTCCCTCTACTACCTACCTACTACTACTACTACTATATACTCTACTACCCTTTTCCATCATCTCCATCACATCATCTCATCTCATCTCACTCCACTATCTCCCTCGTCAACTACATTATTATATATTATTATTATTATTATCATTATTATTATTATTATTATTATATTATTATTATTATTATTATTATTATTATTTATTATATATTATCATATTATATTATTATTATTATTATTATTATATTATTATTATTATTATTATTATTATTATTATTATTATTTTTATTATTATTATATATTATTATTATTATTTATTATTATTATTATTATTATTATTATTATTATTTTATTATTATTATTATATTATTATTATTATTATTTATTTATTATTATTATTATTATTTTATTATTATTATTATTATTATTATTATTATTATTATTATTATTTATTATTTATTATTATTATTATTATTATTATTATTATTATTATTATTATTATTATTTTATATTATTATTATTATTATTATTATTATTATTATTATTATTATTATTATTATTATTATTATTATTATTATTATTATATTATTATTATTATTATTATTATTATTATTATTATTTATTATTATTATTATTATTATTATTATTTATTATTATTATTATTATTATTATTATTATTATTATTATTATTATTATTATTATTATTATTTGGCGGCTTTCTGGGATAAAGTTCTGGCGGGATTTTTTCAAGGAACTGCGTTTTCAGTCCATCAGTGGACTGAAAACACAGCTGTGTATTCAGTCCACCGGATATAAAAAACATTTAAAAAAGGACCAAATATCGTCTCTACTTACCTTAAACGCTACTGACGACATTGATACTGAGCCTTTTACAGGCATCATCAGAAATGAAAAGGCATAAAATTTATAGCAATTCAACGGCTTAATAATACCATTTACAGCTTTTTATTTACTCTCGGAAAGTCTTGATTGAGAGTTGTTCGAAATCGGGCGCCTGCTGCCAGATAGCCGTTGGCCAAAATTGGCCACACATAGAATATTGTTTCTACAATTAATTTAAAATTAACATCATTATCTATTTTAAAATTTTCCTAGTCCGTTAGAATTTTTGTGATTAGCAAAACCGATGAGTTTTCCAAGGAGATCAGAGTTTTAGTATTGTTTGCTAAAGTAAGGTTCTATTTAGTCACTTTTCACATCGATCACTGGCCTCGAGCACGGCTCTGCCTCAAGGCCTCAGGACTCCCTCCCCCCCCCCTGCCCCCGCCCCCACCCACCCCGGGCAGTGTTTACTTTGTCTTCTTTCTTCCAGTATCCTTTTCTTTCAAAATCATTCATTGTCCTTTGTTTGTAGGGCTAGTCTATTGTTCATTGTCTATCATGTCTTGCAGAACTAGAATCTTTTTTTTTTTACTGGTATCCCATTTCTTCCTTTCTAATAGCCCTAAAATTGAGTTCTTAAAAGAATGTAGAGCCATTTTCCTTAACATTTATATCTATTTGCCTAGTCCGTTAGAAATTTTGTGATTACCAAAACCGATGAGTTTTCCAGGGAGATCAGAGTATTATTATTATTTGCACAAGTATGGTTCTATTTGGTCACTTTTCACATCGATCACTGGCCTCAACCACGGCTGTGCCTCAGAGACAAAAAATTGTGCGAGTACAAGTAGCTACAAAGCAATCCTTAACCCCTTCTCTCTCTCTCTCTCTCTCTCTCTCTCTCTCTCTCTTCTCTCTTATCTTCTCCTCTTCTCTCTACTTCTCTCCCCTCTCTCTCTCTCTCTCTCTCTCTCTCTCTCTTTTCTCTCTCTCTCTCTCTCACGCTCCTTCTAAACATATCCAAGACTATAAAGTATAACTATAAAGTTATTATCTATTCTTTTCTTTTTTATCTTTCTCTTTGGTTTTTGTTTTGTTTGTTCGTTTTTGTTTCCTTTTTCTCCGGAGTCATATTGTTACGTACAAGTAATGCTGAAGGCAATAAATTTTGACGTCTCATTGTATTCGAAATTAAAATAATAATCTTAAAAGTGAGTAAAAGTAAATAGATAATAAATGTTAAAAGTCATGGTAAGAATCTCGTCAAGTTTGATAAATCGATTTCGAGAATTGAGATCTATTCGAACAACTCTCAATCAAGATTTTCCGAGAGTAAATAAAACGCTGTAAATGATATTATTAAGCCGTTGAATTGAAATAAATTTTATGCCTGTCCATTTCTGATGATACCCATAATAGGCTCAGTATCAATGTCGTCAGCATTGGCTAAGGTAAGTATAGACGATATTTGGTCCTTTTAAAATATTTATATTTCCGGTGGACTGAATACACAGCTGTGTTTTCGGTCCACTGGTGGACTGAAAACACAGTACCTTTTTTCAAAGGTACCTGGCAACACTGGTGGTAACGCTCTCTCGGAAATGCGAGAGGGAGTTAAAATTAACCATTATTCGTTTGACCAACTGAATTTTCAAACATGATGTGAAGGCTTAAAGACAGATATTATATCAGATAACATCAAAGCCCACAGTCGTGAAGTGAGCATATATATTTACCATCAGCAAGATGAAGATACACTGGATCGTATCTTTTTCTTATTTAAAGTTAAAAGAAAATAATTGAAGCGCTGAACATTCTAGCACAATCAAAGATTTTCCCCAACATCGACTCAAAACAAGACGGAAGCTTACATTAAATTCAATCAAGAATTTCTAGCATTTTCGGAGAGCTAATCAGACCGGACAGATACACGGCAACACTCTAGACGAAAGTAAAATTCGTGGAGCATCTGCATAGGCTCATTAGGGCTTCAACTTCAACAGTAGGCTACATCCCCGTGTAATATTCTGTTCTCTTCATCTTTTCCCAGGATATTCCAGCTAACTTCGTCTTCTTCACAAGACTTTCTCCGTTTTCTTTGGCCTCTCAACTCAATCATCCTTTTTCCCCCACAGGGTTCCAGTCCACAGCTTGTCACGTAATGTCTGTTGTTGGTTTTCTGAAAGTGTGACCAATCGTTTCCATTTCGATTTTCTTGTTGAGATTTGCTTGCTTATTGGCTGTCATTATTCTCAGACATGTCTGCCAATAAAGAATACTGATTATTGGCAGAGACCTGTCTGGCAATAGTAAAAACGAAGTGATTATTCCCAGTAGTACTGCGAATAGTGATTCCACGGCGGAGTCACTGTTCGCAGTAGTAGAAGCGCTCTTCCGTCTCTGAAAATTAGTCGTCGTCCCCTCACTGAGCACATCACTGTATTTTTAGTTCAAAATGGCATGTTGTCGAATGGCTTGAAGTGGAATGAGAGGAGGAATAATTGAAACATTTTGTGTGACTTAGAATTGAGCTTTTGAAAGTCTGAAACTTGACAGACATGATCTTGTTTTGTTTTGTTTTTGTTTCCCCAATCCAGTCCAAGAAAATTTCCCTGTCCCCACCTCCCGGACTTGATCATTCGTTCACCTCTTGAAATCTATCATTGTATCTGTCAGATTCTTTAATGAGAATCGTTCCGTCCCCGTTTATTGTATTAGTTAAATATATTTTATAAAGTTCTCTCTCTCTCTCTCTCTCTCTCTCTCTCTCTCTCTCTCTCTCTCTCTCTCTCTCTCTATCTCTCTCTTTCTCTCTTTCTCTCTCTCTCTCTCTCTCTCTCTCTTTCTTTCTCTCTCTCTCTCTCTCTCACACACCCACTTTCGCCATTGCTCATGACTCATATCTCAGTGGTCCTGCAAATAATAGAAGTTTCCATCAATAAACTACCTCTACTACTACAGCCACCACCACATCATCATTACTACTACTACCCAGGGCTGGCGGAGTCGGTTATTTTTAAACCGACTCCGACTCCAGCCTTGAAACCGATTCCGACTGTGACTCCCGACTCCGACTCCGACTCCTCAAGCATAGTATTAATAGGTATTAATATGCAACCAACACTCGCAGCTACTTTTAGCATTTCCACAGTATATGTATTATAACAATACAAGCTGCTTCATATTTGATATTGCATCATTAAAAGTACAAGCTCTTCGTCAGTTTTTGGCTACAGACTGATTAAAAAGAAACTGAAACTAGGACAAAAAAGGAACTGAAACTAGACAAAAAGGAAATTGAAACTAAGATATGAATAAAACTGTCATTAAGACCAACAAAAAGAGGAAAAGTTAAATTAAGACAATATTGAAACTGAAACCATTTATACTAAAATAAAGTCACTTCTTATGGTCTTATTTATTCCACTTTCTAATAACCTAACTTTAACATTGAAGAGTCAGCATCCCCACCCCTCCCTCTAGTCAGGTACGGGGTGATTGGCATTGATGCCAACTTAAATGTACAGCACGAGAGCATGAAGGTTGGAGAGGAAAGGGGGTTTTGGAAGCATAGTTCACCTTTAGCTAATACCAATGTAATTTTTTTCAAATTCTATAGGCCTGGATACTATCTATATCTAGTATCTAAAATATTACACATTGAATGATATAAAAATGCAATGTCTGAAAGTGGTAAGGAGTCGGAGTTGGGACTTCTAAAACCGACTCCGACTCTGACTCCACCCTCAAACAACCGACTCCGACTCGCCAGCCCTGCTACTACCACAGCAACCTCCACATTATTATCAAACCTATAGCAACCACCACCGCCTTTACATCATCATCCTCCTCGTCATCATTGCTACTACCGACACTACAACCACAACTATCTCATCATCATCATTACTACCACTACCACATTGTTATCATAACTACAGCAACCGCCACCACCATTACATCATTATCCTTATAGTCATCATCATTACCACTACCACTACTACATCATCAACACCATCACTACACAACAGACACATCATCGACATGCAAAATACTAATAATAAAAATAATTTTAAAAATAGATAGGTAAATTAATAATAATAATATTAATAATAAATAAATACATATTTAAAATAATGATAGTAATAATGATAATATGTAGTTTATTTGTATTTTACACCCAACCCTCTATACAATAAAGCTCTAGGCTCAAGGCTACTACTGCAAATAACTGAAATGAATGATATCTACTAGTTGCAGTACTACTGCGTATAACAAATGCGAACACTATCTACTATTCACAGTATTACTTGAATAGAGGAAATCATTATTCGCAGTACTTTTGTGAATAGAGGAAATCACTATTCTCAGTACTACTGCAAATAGAGGTGGCCTTATAAAAATCCTGGACTTTTGATAATTGGCAGACCCTGTTTTTTTTTTAGCACTTTTTACTTTCATCTTAATCTTATGTTAAATATCACTTGATATTAACTGATTTGGGACACAAATAACCTGAAATTTTTTCAGAATATTTGGTATTTTTTATGCCTAATTTGGCATTCTGCATAACATTTTTCCTGCCAACTTAATAAATGTGTCTGCCAATAACGAAAAGGTCAGGCTTTTGGTTATTGTCAGACAGGGTTTGCCAATAATCAAAAGTCCAGATTTTTTATTATTGCCAGACAGCATTTGCAATGCTCTATAGAAACTAGATGGGAAAAAAAAAAAAGTGGTGGAACCAGGATTCGAACACACAGCGTCGATTCCACAAGCCTTCTAAGGCAGACATCTTAACTATTCGGTCATAACACCCACATGAATGTTGACCACAGCTGTTCGTTTTACCACATATCATTCCTTTTAGTTTTCATGCTGCGTGATTCATCACGCCACACAATGCCAGACCAGGGGTCAGCGAGGTTGAGGTCACTGCTGACAAACGTAATAAGTGACCTTTTTGCTCATTTTCTTTCCACTGTTACATGTTGTCATCTAATATACCGACAGATCTAGAATATAAAGAATTGTAAACTCCAACCACAGCTCCATTTTAACTGTTAAAATTACCAGGCCATGTAATTTAGCAATGACTATGAAAAATGTTTTTTTCTCTTTTTGAGGAAAATTTTTGTCTGAAATCAAAGCCCTATCTCCACTGAGTAAAAATGTTTTTGAATTTTGAAAATCCATTCATAAATAAACAAGCTATGCAGTTTCAAAGGTGTCATTTATTTGGATGACCCGCAAAGAGGAAAAAAACGCGAAAATATGGGACGCTTTTTCGGCATTTTTTTCGACCTTTGGTTGTATCTTGCGTAATAAGTGGATTAAAAGATTGAAATTTGGCAATTTTATGGCAAATTTGATAGAGAATATGATGAAAACATTAGAAGAGTTCTAACTTATATATAAACACAGACACACACAGACACACACAGAGAGAGAGAGAGAGAGGGATTGCGTACGTAAACAAGAAATATAGAAGGAAAAGAGAAATTGGACAAGGGGACAAAGGTTACTGATAGAACGTGACTTGGAACACAATAATTAAACCCATGCTGAGATTGTAGATCATATTGCAATCGAAAACTTTTAACATTATAATTTCTTAAATTCTTGTAAATTAAACAGTCAAATTATCAGGTGTTTATTGAACCCAAACGCAATGGCAGACGATAAACACCCTCTGCCAGTGAGACCGCGCAGACATTTTGACTAGTCATGAACTTTAAAACGAGGTCAACCAATCAGAAAGCGCTTTGCCACGACTCGCTCAGCTGCTGTTTGGTGCCAAATCGTTTTGAACTTGGGATTCAGGCTGTAGGGGGGCAAAATGGCTTTGTCTTTAAAATGAAGAACAAATTAGGATAGTGTTTTGAAAAATACGGGAAAAGTACTCGTCATGTTCATATGAAATTTTACAACCTAAAAGAAGAAATGTTCATGTATTACCTTGTCAGCGACAATACCTACACGCCCAGTAGTTTTAGAAATATTATACTCCAAAGAGTAAAAATCTATTTTTAACGGTCTTCTGGTAATCCTACGAGTTTTGTCGCTTGACATAATCTAAAATGACCTTTTTTCTAACTGCGTGCCAACTTTCAGTCATATTCATCGATAAACAGCGTCGTAATTAATTTTTTAAAATAGCATATACCAAACGGCTTCGTCCCATATTTTGTCGCGAATTCGGGCACTTTGTGAGCGAAAAAGATTTGTGCAGGATAGTCATTGCTATGTAATTATTATGACACATAGTTTAATTTCATAGAATTGCTCGACTGAGTGCCAGTGATTGGCATACATCCAGGGGCGTGGTTATATTGGTTGATTTGGTGCCTGGCACCGCATCTATCTTTTAAAAATGGATTACAGCATTTAAAACAAAATTAAAGTGAGAAATGGTATATACCGCCTCTCATTCATTTGAGTAAGTCGTTTCTTTAATTCTTTTTTCTTTCTTTTGTATTTACAAATATAGCAAGTTTTGAGTCATTTTCAGCTGATTCTGGCACCACCATATACTGTAAGCATGCCACGCCACTGCATACATCATTTTAAATTTAATTACTGTAAAATGTTCAACATGGATGATTTGCTTAAAAATTGCGGTATGATTAGTTAAGTTAATAAACTTCATTATGAGTGAGTTTGAAGAAGGCATTATTAAAGGTTTTAAATAGTGATAAATATATTTGTTCTAATATAGTAGAGAGTCAGTGACATCAGTCATTATCAAATGAAGATTGAAGGACATAAATTAGTTCTCTAATACAGTTCTCTCCGGATAATCGCAACATTTGCCATGAGATTTAATGCTACAGTAGTCTGTCACCACTCTATTAGAGACAAAAGAGGGCGGGACTTTGCAGTATGGGTTTGTCATGTTATCTGTGACCATTTAATAAGAGGCGAGGGGCTGGGCATAGTCTTCACAGGTAGACAAGGGCAGTTGAAAAGAGAGACTGAGCGATATCCTTTGTTTTAGGACTGACAACGGTGCATTGTTATCAACGAGTTTGGTGGGAGCTTTGACTCTTACAAATGTTGAGAAGAAAAGACTGAAAGTTAACTCAATCTGAATAAGATGTCGACTTGCATCAAAACTACTTTTGCTTGACAAAATCTATACAGGGCTGCCATGTGGTTTTTATTTCAATCATATCGCTCTATAGTGGACTAAGAATAATTTTACAACTAGTTTGAGTTTACAATATATGTGTAAAATGTTGCAATAGGAGATTGGAACCTCAACTTCGGTTAATCACAACATTATCGCTGATCCCAAGGTGTTATGATTATGGGAAGTGGCCTGTATACTTAAATTCACAATGTGGTGTACCCAATCATTTAACCTCATTGTGTTGTTGATTCCCACTGTCGTCTCTATCGTGACCAACACCACCACCCCCATGTCTTCAGTACAACTAGTATCGTCACCATCACCACCCCCAATCCCAGTGCCTCTGTCACTACTACTGTTTTATCATTACCACCACCGCTCCAACCCCTACACTACACCAATCGTCAACAACACAATTACACTGCCGTACTTTAAAAACAAACCAACACATTAAAAATATGTTGGCCAGAAAACTTGTTCTCATCACATGTGAAACTCTTGAACCTGGAGTTGGATTGAACAGGCTCATTTTAATTGATCCATATTTAAAGGACAAGTTTTTTTGGATAAAATTTAAAAAATTAAATGTGTTTTTTTCCGAATACGGCTGCAGACGTCACGACAAGCACTGACCCGTCGACACTATCACCATAATTTTCAGCAGCATCAGTACTACTACTGTCTCTAAACCACTTACCCTTACATCACTTACGTTGTTGTCATCACCACCGCCAGCATAATCTACCACTGATAATAGAATTAATTGAACCTTCAACCAAAATGTCACTATCCCCAGTTCACCCTACTCCGCCACACTAAAAATCACCTCAAATTAAGACAAAAACTAGCTAAAATCAGGGAATGAAAAATGTCCATATAAACTGGGCTGGTCATGAAAGTTGGCTACACATGATAAATATTATAAATACTATAGTCCTTGTACTAGCATTCCACTGCACTATACTATTATTATTACTACACTGTTCTGGTCATTGGTACGGTGGATACTGATAGAAGGATATAGATGGATCTCTATCCCATGATGATTCTTAATGTTTGCATCTCTTCAACTCTTCGGTACTCCGGGGAAAAAAAAGTTTAATTTTGGCCAGAAAACTCGTTCTTCAATATCAATCAAATAATATGTCTGAGAATAATCACAGCGTTGCTAATTTCCTCTTGTCCAACTTTTAACCACAAGTCTTTATTAATACTGATTTTCCCACCATCTGATACCAAGTGTATTTCGAAGATATCTGTTTCTGAAGGTTTGAAATTTTTTACAATGATGGAGATGAAAATTGTGTAACAGTTCAAACGCCGTGGCTATGTTAACGTTCATGTCGCCCTGAATGTAATCTGCCCCATGAGGACAGGCTAGGTTCACGGTATTCTCAGGTTTGCTTCATTAATTAAAAGGCAGTTATCTACATTTATTTGAAAGATTTTCTTTAGAGTTATTGCCATTTTCAAGTTTCAGTCGTAATCTGTTTAAGGATTTCCTTTATCCAAATTGTTTCGAACATAATTTTCTCAAATTTCAACAGTCACCCATTCCTATTTTCCCTTTGTTTACAATGACAATTTCATACACTTCCATACTATTATCCAATGTCTGTCAAATGCTAATTGTGATTTATAAATAGCAGATAATCACTGAGTGTCTTTTGTTATGGTTTTTATCTCTTGAGTTATATTAAAGCCTGTATTGAGTTTTAACAAGCATGAAGACCAGGTTTTAATGTAACAAGTGAAATATAAAAGACACAATTTTTTTTATCTGCCTTATCCCAATCACAAGCGTTTTAAAGCTTGAAATAGTTGGTGAAAACTGAAGACAGACATTTTTATTTAATTTCCCCACCATTATTGATATTCCCATTTTAAACAATATTCCGTAAAAATTAGATATAAGATGTGCACAAAGAACTGTCCCCCGCGGAAAATCGCAAATGAAAACCCCAAAAATTGCACCCAAAAAGTGCAAAAATTGCAAGGAAAAGTTGCAAATTTAAGACATTGTTTTCAATAAACAGCGCACAATAATTTATTCTTGCTTTAATTTTATGACAAGCACAGTCCACCAATTTTAGTTGGTATGTATTATACAGTATTGTCCATAAAGAAAGAAAGAGAGAGAGAGAGAGAGAGAGAGAGAGAGAGAGAGAGAGAGAGAGAGAGAGAGAGAGAGAGAGAAAATAAGTAGGAGTGAAATATCTGTTCAATCTTAGTTATCGTTTAACATTATAACAAGTGTAACTAAATGACAAATTGCCATATTTATGGACAATAAAGATCTATTATTATTATTATTAAATTACATTAAATTACATTGATATTGACATTGCATACACAGAAAAGAAATAATATGCCAGGTATAGGGGATGCCACCAGGAGATTTTGAAAAAAACAAAAAACAACAGTTTTACACAAATGCATGGATTCCTCACAATTATGTGGTAGAAAAGCTCATAAATTTAAAAAATATATTGTTATTATTATTATTATATTTCCAAGTACATCTATGCATCATAAAAGTGAGTGGAGCAGGCACTTATCTTGGTAACAACAAGAGATGAAGTGAGTAGAAAAGTGCCAGAAGACAATAGAGAATAAAAATTTTCGCGGCGGTGGTGGGGTTTGAACCTGCGACCTAATACAGTGGAACTCAGGAGTAACGAGATCGAGGGGACCGGCCATAAAAACTTTCTATTTCCGAGTTACATGAATCTATGTTTATGAAACTATATTAAACACCCATAATAAAAAAAAAAAAAAAGAAATATATAATAGATTTATGCTAGCAATAAAATTTTTAGTATTAGGCAGTAGTATTTTCCTATGTTTAGCATTATATGATTATATGTGACTCCAGAACATGGAAAATTGTGGCAATTGTCAAAATTCCCATTGCGGTAACGGTGAAAAATAGCGGCTGTGTTGCGGCCGCAAGCACCGCGATTTCCTGGTGGGACAGAAAGAAAAATGATCATGAAAAATATGTAACAGTATCAGAGTGGTGAGTACTGTACAAGAGGTGGGTGGTCTCGCAGAGTCCACTTGGGTTCCGAATTGTAACCGTTCTGTGAAGGTGCTAAAGTAGAAATAGAGTAAGTAGTTGCGATAGCTGATTTCATGTGAAGGCATCTGAGAGACTATCATTTCATGTGGCCGGTTGTGGCTATGTCTCCCAGCTGTCGTAGGGGTAGTATAGTGTCAAGAAAAGGAAGACACAGTCCAGTGGTTCAGATCCTTCGTCAACTCCGGTTCCTCGATCACCTGCGTAAAGAGAGTGTTGGTAAAAGTATTAATTTCAGAAGACTTTATATTCAATTTGTGGCGTTTATTGAATAAAGCAAAACAACATGCACGATGTATAATGATAGCAACCCGGCCCTCACAAAAGGCAAATATGTCACTAAAGTATCATTGATGGGGAATGTTTAGAGAAATGGGAATTCCCGTTTGGGTGTTTGACATGCGAAAATTAAATGATAATAAATCACAAAATGCAATATATAAAACTCAACGAATTGTGACAGGCGAAAAGTGGCATCATAATAATAATATTCATACATATTGGTGGGTACAACAGCAAGTTTGTTATGTAATACATAAATAAAAGTTGTGCGATTATCTTGTATGTAGATTTGAAGGTATTAAAATGAAGATATTGGAATAACATCAATATCGTATAAAGAAATAAATATGCATCTAAGGATAATAAATTTGTGTTTTAAAGTTGACTGTACTAGGAGAAATATCTATCTAAACATGTATCAACCAACACAGAGGACATTCTACTAAAGCGAACAATGTTATCAACACTCATTACTCAGATCAGAACACACACACACACACACTCACACACATACTACTGATGCATCATGGCTTGTTGCGTTAGACACACACTGATGTAAGCCTATAGTAATAGTAGTAATAATTACATCATTCTGTTACAAATATATATATATATATATATATATATATATATATATATATATATATATATATATATATATATATATATATATATATATATTGGCATTTATTTATATCATCATCATCATTGAATCCTATCCATTCCTTTTGGAACACAGGGCTTCAACAGTACATCTCCACTGTATTCTGTTCTTTACACAGGGCTTCAACAGTACATCTCCACTGTATTCTGTTCTTTACACAGGGCTTCAACAGTACATCTCCACTGTATTCTATTCTTTACACAGGGCTTCAACAGTACATCTCCACTGTATTCTGTTCTTTACACAGTGCTTCAACAGTACATCTCCACCGTATTCTGTTCTTTACACAGGGCTTCAACAGTACATCTCCACTGTATTCTGTTCTTTACACAGGGCTTCAACAGTACATCTCCACTGTATTCTGTTCTTTACACAGGGCTTCAACAGTACAACTCCACCATATTCTGTTCTTTACACAGGGCTTCAACAGTACATCTCCACTGTATTCTGTTCTTTACACAGGGCTTCAACAGTACATCTCCACCGTATTCTGTTCTTTACACAGGGCTTCAACAGTACATCTCCACTGTATTCTGTTCTTTACACAGGGCTTCAACAGTACATCTCCACCGTATTCTGTTCTTTACACAGGGCTGCAACAGTACATCTCCACCGTATTCTGTTCTTTACACAGGGCTTCAACAGTACATCTCCACTGTATTCTGTTCTTTACACAGGGCTTCAACAGTACATCTCCACCGTATTCTGTTCTTTACACAGGGCTTCAACAGTACATCTCCACCGTATTCTGTTCTTTACACAGGGCTTCAACAGTACATCTCCACTGTATTCTGTTCTTTACACAGGGCTTCAACAGTACATCTCCACTGTATTCTGTTCTTTACACAGGGCTTCAACAGTACATCTCCACTGTATTCTGTTCTTTACACAGGGCTTCAACAGTACATCTCCACTGTATTCTGTTCTTTACACAGGGCTTCAACAGTACATCTCCACCGTATTCTGTTCTTTACACAGGGCTTCAACAGTACATCTCCACCGTATTCTGTTCTTTACACAGGGCTTCAACAGTACATCTCCACCGTATTCTGTTCTTTACACAGGGCTTCAACAGTACATCTCCACTGTATTCTGTTCTTTACACAGGGCTTCAACAGTACATCTCCACTGTATTCTGTTCTTTACACAGGGCTTCAACAGTACATCTCCACTGTATTCTGTTCTTTACACAGGGCTTCAACAGTAGATATCCACCGTATTCTGTTCTTTGTCTTCTACTTCATCTCTCCCCGTGACATTCCAGCCAACTTATTTTTATCGATGCATTGAATTATTTGACAAGAGATATCATCTTGTAAGAGCATGGATTCATATCTTTTTTTCTTTCTTGTGCAAGATGACATCACAGGCCCCAGGGACCTTCTTATTCCCATGTCTGATAACATTGTCCATCCTTTGCTCTTGTACCATATGCACCAAACCTGAAGGTAAGCCTGGATTTGTAAATGGATCTATAGACAATGATATTCTTCAAAGTTTTTTGTCTCCAAACATCCGTTGTAATACTAGTAGTCTTTTATAATGGATGTAATGCAATTGGATAAACTCAAAGAGAGAAGGAGAAAAAAAACATTGGATGTAATACTAGTAGTCTTTTATAAATGGATGTACTGCAATTGGATAAACTCAAAGAGAGAAGGAGAAAAAAAAACAATGAATGTAATACTAGTAGTCTTTTATAAATGGATGTAATGCAATTGGATAAACTCAAAAAGAGAAGGAAAAAAAATCATGATCTTGAATCGTATAATAATTCACTGTTTTCTCACTGTACCACTATGTAGTCTTGCAGTATGATCAGAATGTCCTGGGTTCAAATCCCGCTCTGAGTGGCGCATATTTTTTCATCGTATTCAGGTGTAAAAATGAGTACCTGGCCTTTAACAGCATTGTCTGTGTCGAAAAAAAAAATTTGTTATATTGCCTAACATGTATCATGTCTCTTACTTAAGTAACAGAAAACAAGTAATTCAGTTTAATAAAGCAACATCTTATGAATGTCTTTGAAATTTGGTTTACCTTGTGCAGCTATGTGGTCTAGTGGTATGACACTCGCTTTCGGATTGGACAGTCCTGGGTTCAAGCCTTGCTAGGCATACGTATAGTTGAGTCCTTGGATAAGGCTTTATACTCCCATTCTCTCACTGTACTCGGGTGTAAAATGAGTACCTGGTCGTTAACGCCGTTGTCTCTGTCAGAAACAATTGAATTGTAATATCGCCTAACAGACATTTTGCTGTTGGCCAGGGACACTTTGTAAAGCGCTTTGAGCACGTTTAGTGGATATTGCACTACATAAAAGTTCAAGTTTTTTGTATTTTTACCTCAAGGATCAGTTCTTGGACCTGTGTTCTTTACAATGTACATTCAGCAACTGTCTGAAATGTTTGTTAAAAATGATATATCTTCCCATCTTTATGCAGGTGACATGCAAGTGTATAAATGTGACTCACCAAATAATATCCAACTTTTGATATTATCATTATTATTATTATTAATTATTATTTATTATATATTATTATTATTATTATTATTATTATTTATTATTATTATTATTATATATTATTATTATTATATTATATTATTATATTATATATTATTATTATTATTATTATTATTATTATTATTATTATTATTATTATTTATTATTATTATTATTATTATTATTATATATTATTATTATTATTTAAAAATGTTTTTTAATTTTTTTGGTTTTGTTGTTGTTGTTGTTGTTGTTGTTGTTTTCTCTCTTCTTCTTCTTCTTCTTCTTTTTCTTTTTCTTCTTCTTCTGGATTAGAAAAGGTAAAATTAAAATGAAAACTAAAATCAAATTATACACAACCCTTGTCAAATCAGTGCCAGTATAGAGATGTGGAACTTGGTCACTGACCGAAACTGAAGAACAAAAATTTGACAGATTGAAAAAAAAAAAGACACAACATAAAAGACTCCTGAATATCCAATTCTCCACAAAAATCAGCAACAAAACACTGTACGGAAAGTGCACTGAAAGACTTATATATTCCAATTCTGGAGGCAAGATTGTGACTGTTTGGATATAATGTAAACTCAGAAGAGAAGAAAATATACCAGCTAATAAAGCAATGAATAATCTTTTCCCCCCATCTGGACACAAGAAATAGAAATACAAAGGTAGACTACCCAGGCCTCCAGATTGGATGATTGCGAATTAAAGGGCCTTAAGTCAGTCTGTAATCAAATATTAATATTATTATTACTATACTATTACTATTATTATCATCATCATCATCATTATTATCTGCAATATTTGTGGATAAATAGAGCAATTAGGAACATGCAGTCATCTATTATACTACTGTATTGTAATATTTCGATTTGCCGGTACTTCTGTGTTTGGTGATAAAAATGTAACATTGGCCTTGTGGAACAATGTTGATCCCCACAACTGTTGTATATTCGATTGCCGTACTTTGTGTTTGGTGATAAATGTACATTGCTTTGGGACAATGTTGATCCAAGCTGTATTGTAATATTTCGATTTGCCGGTACTTCTGTGTTTGGTGATAAAAATGTAACATTGGCCTTGTGGAACAATGTTGATCCCCAAGCCTGTATTGTAAAAGAATTGATTTGAAAGATTATCATTGCTTAATAGAATCCAGACAACTTTATTACATCATCATTTTTTGTTGCGGATGCGATTATTGTTATGTGATAGTATCAAGAGAGATTAAAGATTATGTCATCAATTTTTGTTGTGGATATGCTAGATTTGTGTAGATTAAATTATGCTTGCAATGAAAATCAAATGTAAAACAAGGACTGAGTATTACGACTTAGCAGATTTTCTTCATATAAATTCCGAGTCAACGAATGATAGAATTGGCCTGAAATAAAAACGGTTTGCAAGTTGCTAATTTATCAGCGTGTAAAAAGTACCCTGAAATGACAAAGGTTGACAGGTTACTCATATATAAGCGTGTAAAAAGTAGTTTTCAAGATATTCATTTATCAGCGTGTAAAAAGTAGTTTATCTTTTGTAGATTTGCCAGTGAGTCTGTGCTTGAGGATAAACATTTTACATCGACTGTTTGGAACAATGTTGAATGTTGATCCCTAACCCTATATTATTATTATTATTATTATTATTATTATTATTATTATTATTATTATTATTATTATTATTATTATTATTATTATTATTTTTAATATTGTTTTTAATATTGTTATTATTTTTAATATTATTATTATTATTATTATTTTTTTTTATTATTTTTATTATATTATTATTATTATTATTATTTTTTTTAAATATTATTATTATTATTATTATTATTATTATTATTATTATTATTATTATTATTATTATTATTATTATTATATTATTATTATTATTATTATTATTATTATTATTATTAAATGTGTATGACACAATAAACCTGTCTTCTCTTGTTATATTGTGCGGCTATGTTGTCTTGTGGTATGGCATTTGCTTTTGAATGGGAAGGTCCTGGGTTCGATCTTCGCTTGGCACATAGTTGAGTCCTTAGAAAAGGCTCTTTACTCACATTCTCTCACTGTACTCAGATCCAAAATGATCACCTGGCCGTTAACTGCGTTGTTTCTGTCGGAAAAAGTTGTAATATTGCACGTGTTGTGTCTTGTTCTATGTTACATGTTGTTGGTCAGGGACCCATTCTAAAGGGCTTTGAGTACGCTTAGTTGATAATAATATTGTGCTATGTAAAACCTCACCTTTTTAAACATTTTAAATTGTGATTGTTTTAAATGAAATGTTCATAACTTCCTTCATTATTATAGGCTGGACTCCCCCAGAAATAATCAAGCCAAGAACTGCAAAAACCTTATACTTGGGTCGGTATGATATAAACGCAAGATTGAATTGTAAAGCAAAAGGGATTCCTGAACCAAAGTAAATGCATGATGTATTACTTATACTTATATACTAACTTTTTGTTAACAGCGTTGTCTCTGTCTGAAAAAAAAGTGTAATATCACCTAACAGGCATCATATCTCGTCTTACTTGTTTAAGTGTTTCTATTGGCCAGGGACCCCTTATTAAGTACTTTGAGCACATTTAGTGGATTGTCTGGTGTCAGCTGTACTTGGCGAGGCAATCGGTCACATTTGGTCCATATTTGTCTCCAACTTTCTCAAAACGCTATTATGGATTCAAGCTGATACCCCAAAAAAAGATGATTTAAAATTTCACATTTCTAGTCAGTTTAAGTCTTACCATCTTTTTTGGGGTCTCAAATGTGACTGATTGCCTCAGTCTAGTACAGTTTAGTTGGACAGTTTTAGAGATGATATTCACTCTTCTCAATAAAAAAATGAAAAGTGAAGTTTCCTGTATTTGAATAACAATAGATTGAATTCTTAGCATAAAGACAACCCGGATGTAATAGGAAGTGAGTCACACTTGTTTCTATTCCACTCAGTATCGCCTGGTATAAAGATGGAGTCCAAATAAAAAACAATGATGAAAGATGGAAGTATGATCCAATCGGTTCATTGGAAGGCACACTTGAAATTCCAAAGGTCTCTTCTAGTTACATGGGCTACTATCAATGCAAAGCAACCAATCCTTTTGGAACTGCTGTCTCATATTTAATGAACGTTAAAGAATTGCAAGGTGAGTTGAACTTCAATCCAATCCAAAATAGTTTCAGCTTCATGTGATAAAGATTGACGTAACTTGGTGTAGTGGGGTGGCACTGATCTACTATCTATTCATTGGTTTTAAACTGGTCACCTTTTAAATAACTATAGAATATTGTTGGGTTATTGGTAGCTCTGACATTTTCAGGAATGCTATTTCCATCCGCAAATGGTACTGGGGAAGATCGACTGTTTGTGTGCATTGATTCTGGATTATGGGAGTAGGTACGGAAAACCCAAATTTAGATTATATAATTGTTGTCTTTAAGTTGCATTCAATAGGTAGAATTTTTTATCCTGATTAAAATGGTATAAAAATTATTAAAATTGGTTAAAAATTTAAAAAGATATGTTATTTCGAATTTTGTAGAAAATTGCCCAAATTTTGGCTGCTTTGAAAGCAACCTTTGTCCATTTTCAAAATGCCGTATTTTCATAAATATTCAACCCAGACCTCTGTATCTTTCTAACAATACACATCTTTTTATAAACAATATGTGTATTTTTTTCCTGAGCTAAACTCTAAGTAAAAAAGAAATAATTTGCCCCAAAGTAGCTGACAAAGCCAAAATTGTCAATTTCAACACGAAGTTACGAAATATCAGCGATTGTGCCCCTTGCCTGAGCCGGCATAAGAGTGAAGTGAATACAGCAAATGTTGTAGTTGTAGTTTCGTTTTCAGTTGGCTGGTGAACGCAAAGCTATAAATCTTGCTTTCGTATACATCATTTTAAAGCTGAGATTTTAAACTTTCTTTTGATACTAGAATAGTCCAAATTTTCAAATTTTTCTTGATTTTTTTTATCAATTTAAAGTTTTTAACTTCAAACTTCAAACTTTGAAAAAAATCATAAAAATGCGTATCTGGCAGGAGGGAAAAAGAGTGAAGATTGAAGTGTTTGTGTGTCTGTCATCTGCATTTTTTGCCAAATTGGGACCTTAAACCTAAAATTTGCCCAAAAAACCCCCAAAATTTGCCAAAAAGCCCAAAATTTGCCCAAAAAATTTGCCGCACTTTGTGTCCTTATTTGAAGATTTTTTGACGAAACGATCCATGACTGAAGTTGGAAGTGTAAGTGACTCGATTTATTTGACTTGAGAAATGAAATGACTGAATAGCGTTGTTACAAAGATTTTATTAAAGGATCATTATCTATAGAGAGTAGCTTCCCTAGGTTTGGGCCCAGGCAAAGCTGCAACATTTCTCAAGTTTCGCTTTTTTTTTCTTCGTTATTTTGTTTTCGCTTCTTTTTTTTGTTGAGGCCATGTTTAAGTTCGATGGTGGTTTACATATAAAAAATGAAGAAAGACACTGACACTGCTTCTCTTTTTGGAGGGAACACAACAAACTGAAGTGATCTCTAGTAGCCTCCTTTTATTCTTATAAACGAGGAGAGCTCACAGAGCATAAGGGAATTAACTCATTAATTTAAAAGAATTATAAGGTCAATAAGTCAACACCTCCACTTGATCGAAATAATTCTAACATCTTATCTCTAAAAGAAGAATAACAAAAATGAAATGAAATGGATTACATACAATGCAGTCATGTCTTTTGACTGTAGCTGCATATCAATACTAATAGCAAAAAAAAAATATCATTTGGAGGATTCTTAGTACACACCAATATCAATAATTTAGACCTGTAAATTCTCAGTCAATTAACTGAAATCAGTCAATTTGTCAAATTCAAATATTTAAAAAAAGGAAAGAAAGAAAGAAAGAAATAAAAAAAGAAAGAATTCACAAATTGTAGTCCATGACCGTAAAGTAATTAGGAGTGTTCCACAGCGATACGCATAGCTCATGGGACCGTTTATATTAACGATGTATATATTGCCAAGACTAAGCGACGCTTTTTATAAAAGGCGTGTCTGAACACTTCCCTGGGTATTTTCACACATCCTTCGTTAAATTATTTTTTCACTTTCCAAACCCGTCGTGATCCCAACTGTAGCCAATTTTAACCCATAGAGGCCCGGTGTTTACTAAAAAAAATTCCCCCGAGGCCCAGTGTAAGGGGCATAACTCTTAACAAAAAAATACCAACACAAAGTTTAAAAATTATTAAACGAGAACCAAATGACATAAAATTATAATTTTAATTCCTTTTTATAGCCAGATAAATTTGCTTTCAAATGATATATAACATGACATGTTTTGATTTCAATAAATTGGGAAAAAAAAATATTAAAAAAAAAACTCGTTCCCCGCACCCCCATTCCCGTCATTTTCGTCAATCTCGGACTCCGATTCAGTGTCCGAATCACCTTGATCGGGTGCTAACGCCTCGTCTTGTCCATCCCCACCATCGTTTACATCTTCTCTTTCTAGTTCGATATCGCTTTCATTTCCAAAATCCTCTTCATCGTCTACACCACTCTCCAAAACATCATTTCTAGCGCCACGCAACAAACTCGTGAGGTACGGGAATGCCATTTTTCTGAATTCGATTACTCACTTGCTATCAACGATATAAACGTGCGGTAAAAAGGAAACGGAAATAGAACGATCGCATTACGTTTACGATGTTTTTTAATTCAGAAAAGTGAGTGGAGCAGGCACTTATGTTGGTAACAACAAGATATGAAGTGAATAGAAAAGTGCCAGAAGACAATAGAGAATAAAAAATTTTTTCGCGGCGGTGGTGGGGTTTGAACCTGCGACCTTATTGGTACGACAACTCCGCCTGGCAGGTGAGAGCGTGGCTCTACCGTGTGAGCTATCCACGAACACAAAATATTCGTTTCAAACTCAAAGTCATTACTAGATCCCTCTCTCACCCACTTCTTGAGACCGCCGATTCGTTCGTACACCACCATCGCGAATAATTTTGACCAGCAGTTAAGCTTAATAGCCAATATTCTCAACACAAACATATAACATAGAAACGATTGAGACATTGAGTATGCTCCGGTGTATGGGGTGAATTTTTTAATTCAGAAAAGTGAGTGGAGCAGGCACTTATGTTGGTAACAACAAGATATGAAGTGAATAGAAAAGTGCCAGAAGACAATAGAGAATAAAAAATTTTTTCGCGGCGGTGGTGGGGTTTGAACCTGCGACCTTATTGGTACGACAACTCCGCCTGGCAGGTGAGAGCGTGGCTCTACCGTGTGAGCTATCCACGAACACAAAATATTCGTTTCAAACTCAAAGTCATTACTAGATCCCTCTCTCACCCACTTCTTGAGACCGCCGATTCGTTCGTACACCACCATCGCGAATAATTTTGACCAGCAGTTAAGCTTAATAGCCAATATTCTCAACACAAACATATAACATAGAAACGATTGAGACATTGAGTATGCTCCGGTGTATGGGGTGAATTTTTTAATTCAGAAAAGTGAGTGGAGCAGGCACTTATGTTGGTAACAACAAGATATGAAGTGAATAGAAAAGTGCCAGAAGACAATAGAGAATAAAAAATTTTTTCGCGGCGGTGGTGGGGTTTGAACCTGCGACCTTATTGGTACGACAACTCCGCCTGGCAGGTGAGAGCGTGGCTCTACCGTGTGAGCTATCCACGAACACAAAATATTCGTTTCAAACTCAAAGTCATTACTAGATCCCTCTCTCACCCACTTCTTGAGACCGCCGATTCGTTCGTACACCACCATCGCGAATAATTTTGACCAGCAGTTAAGCTTAATAGCCAATATTCTCAACACAAACATATAACATAGAAACGATTGAGACATTGAGTATGCTCCGGTGTATGGGGTGAATTTTTTAATTCAGAAAAGTGAGTGGAGCAGGCACTTATGTTGGTAACAACAAGATATGAAGTGAATAGAAAAGTGCCAGAAGACAATAGAGAATAAAAAATTTTTTCGCGGCGGTGGTGGGGTTTGAACCTGCGACCTTATTGGTACGACAACTCCGCCTGGCAGGTGAGAGCGTGGCTCTACCGTGTGAGCTATCCACGAACACAAAATATTCGTTTCAAACTCAAAGTCATTACTAGATCCCTCTCTCACCCACTTCTTGAGACCGCCGATTCGTTCGTACACCACCATCGCGAATAATTTTGACCAGCAGTTAAGCTTAATAGCCAATATTCTCAACACAAACATATAACATAGAAACGATTGAGACATTGAGTATGCTCCGGTGTATGGGGTGAATTTTTTAATTCAGAAAAGTGAGTGGAGCAGGCACTTATGTTGGTAACAACAAGATATGACAACAGTGTTGAGAATATTGGCTATTAAGCTTAACTGCTGGTCAAAATTATTCGCGATGGTGGTGTACGAACGAATCGGCGGTCTCAAGAAGTGGGTGAGAGAGGGATCTAGTAATGACTTTGAGTTTGAAACGAATATTTTGTGTTCGTGGATAGCTCACACGGTAGAGCCACGCTCTCACCTGCCAGGCGGAGTTGTCGTACCAATAAGGTCGCAGGTTCAAACCCCACCACCGCCGCGAAAAAAATTTTTTTATTCTCTATTGTCTTCTGGCACTTTTCTATTCACTTCATATCTTGTTGTTACCAACATAAGTGCCTGCTCCACTCACTTTTCTGAATTAAAAAATTCACCCCATACACCGGAGCATACTCAATGTCTCAATCGTTTCTATGTTATATGTTTGTGTTGAGAATATTGGCTATTAAGCTTAACTGCTGGTCAAAATTATTCGCGATGGTGGTGTACGAACGAATCGGCGGTCTCAAGAAGTGGGTGAGAGAGGGATCTAGTAATGACTTTGAGTTTGAAACGAATATTTTGTGTTCGTGGATAGCTCACACGGTAGAGCCACGCTCTCACCTGCCAGGCGGAGTTGTCGTACCAATAAGGTCGCAGGTTCAAACCCCACCACCGCCGCGAAAAAATTTTTTATTCTCTATTGTCTTCTGGCACTTTTCTATTCACTTCATATCTTGTTGTTACCAACATAAGTGCCTGCTCCACTCACTTTTCTGAATTAAAAAATTCACCCCATACACCGGAGCATACTCAATGTCTCAATCGTTTCTATGTTATATGTTTGTGTTGAGAATATTGGCTATTAAGCTTAACTGCTGGTCAAAATTATTCGCGATGGTGGTGTACGAACGAATCGGCGGTCTCAAGAAGTGGGTGAGAGAGGGATCTAGTAATGACTTTGAGTTTGAAACGAATATTTTGTGTTCGTGGATAGCTCACACGGTAGAGCCACGCTCTCACCTGCCAGGCGGAGTTGTCGTACCAATAAGGTCGCAGGTTCAAACCCCACCACCGCCGCGAAAAAATTTTTTATTCTCTATTGTCTTCTGGCACTTTTCTATTCACTTCATATCTTGTTGTTTACGATGTTTCGGTTTAGAATAAAACGAAGTGATTCGGTGCAATAACAAAGTAAACATGATCCGTTTTTTCTCGGGGGCCGCGGGCGATGACGGGCGATGCGGGCCTCAACAGTCGCGGGCGACTCCAGGGGAAGCGGGCCTCTATGGGTTAACTGAGCCACCGAGCGATAAATTTCACTGTTTCATCTAAGCCAAAATTGACCACATTTACCTGACGAGTCTCAAAACTATGATAAAGTAAATTGCGAATGCCAGAAGTACGTTATGTAGACACCTTCAAATCGAAAGTTAGGATAGATTGCTACAAGCACATTTCGATTGCCTCACGTTGTAAACAAACTGGTTGATCGTTTCTTCACTGATTGAGTACCTGATTATAAGGAACAATGGTAAGTAGCCTAACTAATTCCCGTGCAAATCAGGACGTTTTCTGCCATTGTTTTGCTCAAGCCCAAGCGAGTTTGTAGGGAGTTTAATAGAAATTCTAAATGTACCTCACACACTTGAAACCAATGTGATATGAAAGAGCTGGCAACACAGATTACAAAACAGTTTGAATTTTGTTTGTATCTTGATTAGAAATGTAGTTACGGCAGTTCAAAGTCTGAAATTTCAGACCGATTTTTACCCAAAATTACCATTGCAAAGTTGTGACCGAAATCGCGTGATGTTAAAAAAAATGGTTAAAACAGTCAATATGGAGTTCTTATCATATATTGTATACCAAAATGTTCGTCTTATCGAGGACAATGCATTTACATTAATAAAGAGGAAGATAAACATTTCAAATTAACACATTATTACATAATATGACGCAAATGTTACATAATCAAAAACTCGGCTAGACGTAAGAAACAATTTGCTCTATCACTTTTGGATTTATCCCCAATATCTCACTGAAACAATTGCAAATAATTCCCCTCTTCTAATTAATACATAGAGAATAAAAAGGGTTTGAGAGTATTTAAATGAAAAGATATAAACATGTTGTGTAATGTCATAATGAGTTTATTTTTACCTATGGCAATTTAATTGCATATAAATAAAATGGTAGATTGAAAAAGTTCAAATAAATTGAAACAGATTCCCTATTATAATTAGAAGGAAAGTTCTGGCTTTTAATACTTAAAATAATTCTTCTGAACCACTTTGGGTTTATTGCTATTACATCATTTGAACTGACAATTAATATAACTTTATCCCCCCACCCCCTCCCTCCTTCTCTCTCAATATATGGGGGTGTCAAAACTAATAATAGAACTTCTTACCATAATAATTAATAAGGCTAAGGCCTTTAGAATATGGATACAAATGATAAACATATCTAAACATATGGGAAAGAAACTTGATGACTTGATGGCAAAGTAAAATAAAATGAAATTAAAGCAATTGGTATTTTTAAAATATCGATATTATTAATATCGGATTTCACAAAGAGAAGAAATATACGAACTTTTAAAACAAAAGCTATAAAAAGCCTATAAATAAAGTTGGAAAGTATGTATTCAAATAAAAAACATAGCAAATAATAGTACTGAAAATATTATGGACTAAATTTAACATAATACATAACTAAATTTAAAATATCGATATGAATATCGATATCGTCCGGCAGCCATGATGAGAAGATAATGTAAACAAGGCATTTCGGCGCAGAGTTAAAAGGTGTCTGCGCATCGATATAGAGCCCTGAAATTTGGCATGAATAAAGTTTAGATGTTATTCTAAAAACAAGCGTTTAAATTTTAAAAACACACGTGGTAAATAAAAAATAAATGCATTTGAAAATTGCCAAATTTTAACTTCATATAACTTCTGGAATTATTAATGGATTTTTCCTTAATTGGCACCATTTAAAAGGAAATTGAAAGACGAAAATAATGATATCAAAATATCTGCGATATTCCTCTTTATAACGAAGTTATGCATCTTTCATTTAACCCCCCAAAACGCGAACGGCAATTTTCGGTCACAACTTTCCTATGGGCGAGTTGGGTCAAAATTTGACTGCCACTGCTGCTGCTCACTAAACTGCCTAGAGTTTGCTGTTTTGTGGCGATTTACCTTCATTTCGATTCTTTGAATTTTTCCGCTACCTACGCCTGCCGAAGTTTCTTCTTGATAATTCACTTCTACTTAATAATTCAGTGTATTGCCCTGAAGTCATATTTATTTAAGTTTTTTCTCCTCTGTCATTTACTGATTGAAAATCAAATTTGCTCATTGCTACATTATTCTAATGTTCTCACAATGGCTGAGCTGTTCGTAGATCGCAATTCAGACTTGTCGAGTATCGATAAAGATGTGAGGAATAAATTCAATTGGTCATGGCTAGAAGTTAAAGAGGATAATGGTGATTATTTTTCTAACTATGTCAAAAAAATTCCAGAGGCAGGAATATGACTTTGATGAAGTCATCTTTACCTATATGAATGACATGCTTATTTAGCATTCCTTCTACATCAAATTATGGCAGTCATACTTCCAGTAAGAAATAACACCCACCATTTTAATGTATTGTATTTATCACTCTGCTCTCCAATGATGGGAAATTCCATGAAAATGTCAACCGAAGGGGTGTTTTACAAATTTTTAAGAACATATTAAAATTTGGTACCAATTTGTTGGAAAATCATTCAGGATTATGAATATAAGGATATTTCGTGCATATTTGTGGTACAGGATGCTTATTATAGCTGTAAGGGTATCCCTTATTTGAAGAACAAAAAGAATATTTTCTCAATATTATAAATCTTGCAACTTCTACAAAATTATAGCCACTTTTGTTGTTGTTTATTGATATTAAAACAATGATAAGTATCAGGAACCTATATAAACATTCAAATTTACGATTTTAATGAAATGTTGTCCTCATCGGTCGTTTTAACGACCTTGGGAAATTGTATGTCAGTCCGTTACCATTAAAACAGTATTTTTTCATCTACGAAAGATGTGATTGTTGTACAGACTCACTATTTCAGATTTTCTGTTCTTACATGAATGGCTTTAGCACTGTAAGATAATTTTTCAAGAAATTTATCATTTAAGGTACTTTTGTTGGGTAACGGACTGACATTTTTTAGGGTAACGGACTGACAGTAACAGACTGACTAATTCTATTTTAATTCAAAGACAATATATAAAAGTTGTTTTTTAAGTCTCAAGAGTAATGTCCACTCCAATGTGTTTCAACTGACCAGGCAGCCATTTTATAAACATTTGGATCATAAAATTTCAAACACTGGTCTTCAACATCAAGCCTGCTATTTTGCAATAGGTAAGTTGAATCTTTTAAAGCTTGTGAATCTTTTTATCACTTGAAGATTTTTGCTATGTTTGAATTGAGGGAAAAACACTGTTTTTTGTTCTATAATATCCTTATGACAATGGAGCCAGTAGTAGTCTTCTGTTAAAGGGGCAAGAAGCCCTGGGAGGAAGAAAAAGAAATCAAACATTTAAATTAATGTGAAAAACTTTTGAGTCACTGAGGCTATAAATGTAGTGGGTCAGCAAGCTGTTTAGCTGTGTATAATGTCAATATTTTAGTTGTTACAAAGTAAATTGATACAAGTTAGAAATTAGTTTTATTTTCTTAGTTTTGCTGTATTATTTTTAAGAAAACAAGATTTGCTTTTTATTCCGATTTGACTTTCATAGCTTATGATGTAATTTCGCTCAATTTTCTTTATTCACAGGTTCAAGATGCCTATTCTATCCATGGTTCAAAAGCAGAGGAATTATCAAGAAAGACTGAAAACTGATGGGCATTACATTGTTAAGGAAAAAGATAGGCAACAAAAAGCAGGAGTCTCAAAGAAAACTTGAAAGTGATTGTAAAGGACGCTTAAAAGAAATAACGGGATTTTTCAAGCAAAATGGAAAAAAAAAAGAGAAAAGCCGATCAATCTACAACTCCAAAAGAAAGTAAACCAAGCACACCTAAATCCACATCTGCCTCACATTTCAGCACAGGAAAGTAAAATACTGAATTCAACTTTGAGGGTCTACAATCCTCCCAAAATTAAAAAAAAAAAATTAACTATGCCTGTACTGCTAAGGGCATCCAATCCATCAACAAATGGTTTTTGAAATATTTTAATCATGGAAATGGGCTTTCAAGATGAAATAAAATAATTTGATCGAAAATTTCTATTTGGACAAGAAGTACTCTTGGCAAGCACCAAGGGAAAAAGATTTCATAATTGTGAGAGATGAAAAAAGAGAAAGGATGAAAATTCAAAAAAGTTTCCTGTAAAAGAGGTTGTCAATTGTTAGTGAATTTCATCCAGGAATTTAAGTTTATTTTGCTCCCACACTCTGCATAGGAAAATGAAATTTTTGAAGATCTTTCTCAGATTTTATAACTGGCTTTCTGGTCAAGTGCAGGTGAGGAAGAGATTGACTGCCAATACTATCGACCAGTTTGCAGTGACGGTCATGGCCTATTGACAATTCCTAAGCTTGAGGAATCAAGATGAAATACAGAATAAAAAATTAAGCTTCAAAAATAAGTACCAAAAGAATGTTAAACCTTCCCCAGTTTTAAAGTCCTTTCTTATCTACATTTTTTTTTTTTTGGATAATTTAATTTCATAGTTGAAATAAAATTCCCGTTTGGCTTTGACAGAATAGATTTAAACTCCATGAATCATTATTTCATTATTCAATTTTTTCAAAAGCAAAGTTGGGATCGAGGTAATCAGATGTCACCCATCAAGTTACTCATCATGCCCAATGTAGCTTGACATCCATATAAGGAAGAGTGTTGGTTTGATCAATCACACTGGGTATTCAGTGTTGCTCATAATTACATAATTTGTTCTTTGCTCTGAATTTTATGTAGTAACCATTATTCTGAGTAATAAAATTCAGAGGTGTCAGTCCGTTACCGACACTTTTTCAGAGACTGCAGATTCAAATTTTGGAGAATCTTTTAAAAATTGCAAGTGGGTTGTAGAACAACATCTCGTGGTTACTATAAAAGAACTTATTTGTTACTGGAAGGTTTAACTTCAGAAAGTTTGATCCATCTACATATAAAATTGAAAAAGATGGATTTTCTGATGTCAGTCGGTTACCAACATTATAATGTCAAAAAAATTCAAGTTGATACAGATTCATCTTTATCCTTTTGATATATGATAAGGGCGGACATGATACATATCCATGGGAAATATTAGCTCCATACAATAAATACATTGCATTTCAGAGCACGAAATGTATGCATTTTTGGTCTGATTTGTCAGTCCGTTACCCGTGGAATTTCCCTGATGCCCTTATTTTTAAAAAAAATAATTGAATCTTCAGTTTGTCGAGTTTCAGTCAATTTTTATAGAGCTCATTTACAGGTCTAATAATTGATATATTATGTAAAAAAAAATTATAAGGCTTTTGTATGCACCAAGCACCAACAATAATGTGAGATAATGTAGAATTAATCAAAAATATTTTACTTTTCATTTCAAAAGGGTCATATTTCCTAATGAAGTAAAGGAAAGAATAATAAAGTAGTGCATTAAGAAGTTCTTATCAAACTATTAAGTGAAATCATTTAGAAACATTGATTGATATAGTACTAATATCAACTTGAACTAAACAAGAAATATTATCAAAAATTCTTCAGATATCAATTACTTGTAAATTCAACCAAAAATCAAAGTATTGAATTTTTCTAACTGAGATTTGGTGGATGGTTTGGTCATAATATCAGCCAACATTTCAGTAGTAGGACAGTATTGTAAAGCAATTTGTCCCTTCTTTTGTTCTGAGCGAATAAAGTGAAATCTGATATCAATATATTTTGATCTCTGTCTATTTACAGGGTTATTTGCTAGAGCAATTGCTCCTTGATTGTCTTCATAAATCAAAGTTGGACCTGGTTGAAAATTAATGTCAATATTACTGATCAATTGCTTGAGATAATATAGACTTTCCTGAATTGCTAAAGTTAGAGCAACATATTCTGCTTCACATGAAGACAGAGCTACACTTTGTTGTTTTCTAGATTTCCAGGATATCATAGGTCCATTTTGCGATAAACTAAAACAATACCCAGAAGTACTTCTTCTGTCATCAATATTAGAAGCCCAATCAGAATCACTATGACCAGTCAGGGATAGTCCATTAGAACTCTTTGTGTATACAAGCTCACTATCAATAGTTCCCTTCAAGTACCTGAATACATGTTTCACTGCTGTCCAGTTTGGATAAATATTGTGATAACTTAGTGACAATCCAACAAATGTCTGGTCTTGTACAAATCATAACATAGATTAGGCTACCTACGGCTTCTTTATACCTTCTTTGATCTACTAAATCATTATCAGTTGTACAGTCAAACTTAGGTTCACATGGGGTTTTTCTTGGTTTACAGTTAATCATGTCAAATCTTTCAAGGATTTTCTGAATATACCTTTTCTGATTCATCTTTATAGAATGGCTTGTTTGCTTAAAATGAATACCCAGAAAGTAACCCAGTTTTCCTAAGTCTTTCATTCTAAACCTGTCAGTTAGAACTTTCTTTGTCTTATTTAAAACATTTTCATTGCTAGCAGCAATGAGGAGATCATCTACCCACACTATGATAATAACAGTGTCAGTTTCATTAGACATAGTATAAACACAATTATCAGATAGATTTTGGAAAAAAATTGTTGTCAATCAAAAAAGTGTGCAACAAGTTGTTCCAATTTCTCCCTGATTGTTTTAGACCGTAAAGAGACTTGTTTAATTTGCATACAAGTTTCTTACCATTGTACTTTCAATTTCAAAACCTTCTGGTTGATCTAAGTAAATGTCACAATCAATTGGGGCATTTAAGTAAGCCGTTTTAACATCCACCTGATGTAATATAAGGTCATTTTGTGCTGCAAGTTGCAATACTATTCTAACAGAAGTCATGTTAGCAGTAGGGGAGAATGTGTCATGATAATCTACACCTTTAATCTGGCTATATCTTTTTGACATTGTTATCATCTTTATCAGTTTTGATAGTATAAACCCATTTTCCTCCAACTGTCTTCCTGTTTTCAGGAAGTGGGACTTACTGGAATGTGTTATTGACTTCAAGTGCTACTATTTCTTCTTTCATGGCTTTCTGCCATTTTTGAGCGTCTGGACTTGTTAAAGCCTCAGGATAAGAAATGGGTACTTTGGAAGAGGAATGAGCATAACAATAGTGTATAGCATACTGCATGGTTTCACATTCATCATCAAACTCATTACCAGTCACATAATCATCCAAGTATTTTGGTTTAGTTCTTTGTCTAGTGCTTTTGGTATTGAAATTTGGTAATTCACTTGTTTCATTGGTTTTGTCATTGTCCGAAACAATAGGCACAGACTCGTGATTATCATTATTAGAATCAGACTCATTTTGATTTGGATCAACACTCTGTTCATGTCTGAGATAAACAGAATCTTGTTCCTCGTCAAAACTGTTGTCACCAATGTTTTGCTCGTCATACAAACTTTTAGTATCACCATTATTTGTGAATTTCACATTTCTTACTCTTTTTACAATTTTAGTTTGAGGAAAATAAACTAGGTATGCAGGACTATGTTTATCGTAACCGACAAAGATTCCTCTCTCAGCACAGTCTGACAGCTTTTTGGGATTTTGAACCATTGCAAAGCAAGTTTGGCCAAAAATGTGCATTTTCATTAGGTTTGGTTTTTTTGTCAGTCATAGCTTAAAGAGGAGTCCCTGACAGTCTGGCATTATAACATCGATTTCTAATAAAGGAAGAACACATCAAAGCATATGGCCACATCATTTTAGGCAATTTGGAGCTGATAAGTAAACATCTGCTCATTTCAAACAAAGTTCTCCACTGACGCTCAGCTGTCCCATTTTGGTGCGGGCTGTGAGGAGCACTTCTTTCATGCGCTATCTTATTTTCTAAACATAATGCGTCAAATGCCTTGGACTCAAATTCGCCTCCTTGATCAGAACGAATAGATTTTACACGCCCATAAGGTGCCATGTCACTTAAGAACATTTTAAATCCAGTAGTTGCGTCGGCCTTGTTTTTCAATAAATAAACACAAGAAAGACCAGTAAAGTCATCTACACAAACAAGAGCGTATCGAAAATTATCATATCCAATCGGGTCTATGGGTCCCGCAAGGTCAAGGTGAACCAAAGCTAAAGGCTCTTTTGCTTTTTGTCTACGATTTTTGTTCACTTGATTTGTCATTTTTCCAAGAATACAGGTCTCACACTCGAATTTCTTGTAAGCATTGGTATCTGAAATTTTCATACCGTCAACGACATCCTGTAGCGAAAGTAAATCTCAAACGTTGCAGTGACCTAGGGTGTTGTGCCAATCCCTAAGGGTACGTGTGGACGATTGAGTATTTTTGTCACTGGAGGTTATTGATTTTAGGAAGTAAAGATTCCCGACTTGTGTTATTGGGAACTCGGTCCCTTTTATGGAGATATTTGAGGAGTTTTTCCTGAAAATAACCTCAGCGTTGTGTTGCGTTGCTGCTTTCACTGAGAAAATGTCCTGTTTGAACGATGGAATGTAGAGGGCATTTTGTAGTGCGACTTTATGCGTTGTTCCGTTTATATCTGTGATAAGAATGCTGGCATCACCGATATTTTCTACGAGGTCAGCTCGACTACCATCTGCAAATTCGATAGTATGCTTTTTTGATTTGTCGGTGATAATATGTGATGATGCCCTGCTATCCACCTAGAGAGAATTTATTTGTGCATCAGCACCTTCACAATTTACATATTCAGATATTCTGAATGAAAATGAATGTCCACACACTGTGTCATTTTGGGTGTCCTGGTCCCTCATCGATTTTGCATGGCTTCGGCAAAACTCGGTATCATGTGATGACGATTTACAATACCTGCACCAACGTTGTTGATGTGTAGATTTTGGTTTATTTTTACGACAAAATTTTTGTATCATGTGTAGGACTACGACATACGCTACACCAATGTGGATGGGATTCATATTTCTTTTCTTTCTTTGAATTTGTAGTAGGTGTTCTAATTTAAAGCTTTTCAAAAGCCAAAATTGAGTTTGATTTGGAATTTTCACTAATGTTCTCAGTGTCTTCAAAGTTTCTTAAAGCTGTCTTAAATTCAGAGAAAGTAAGAGGGTCATCTTTCTGCTGTGACGAAAGGTTTGTAGGTTCCTGGTAGGCCTTTCAATGTCATGGCCACCAGTAATCCATCACTAATCTTTTCTCCGGCTTCTCGGAGTGATGCTGCTGTTGTTTCAGCCCTTAAGATATAATCCGTCACGGTTTCATCAGTTTGTTTTACCAGTGAAGTCAGTTCTGTGTAAAGGGTGATTATACGAGGTTTACCTTTTGGTCTATAATGGTTTCTTAGAATTTGCATTGATTTCCGGCCATCATCTTGTGCGTCAGGTATAATCAATGATAGACTACGATCGTCTAAACATTGTACAAGTTCAGCGAAAATTTCTTCATTTTTGTTAAAATCTATATTCACATCATCTTTGGCGGTAATGGTTTCGTGTAATTTTTGAAGTCTCAGGTAACCCATAAACTTTACCTCCCAAAGGTCGAATTTTCTTTCGTCACCGTCGAAATATAGTCGGTACCTGGGCCCATAACCTGTTGAGGCCATGTTTAAGTTCGATGGTGGTTTACATATAAAAAATGAAGAAAGACACTGACACTGCTTCTCTTTTTGGAGGGAACACAAAAAACTGAAGTGATCTCTAGTAGCCTCCTTTTATTCTTATAAACGAGGAGAGCTCACAGAGCATAAGGGAATTAACTCAAATTAATTTAAACGAATTATAAGGTCAATAGGTCAACATTTTCCCCCAAAATTTGCCACACGATTTGCCAATTTTTCCAAAATTTGCCACGATTTGCCAATTTTGGGAAATTTGGCAAAATTTGCGGATTGCCGTGATATATGCGGCCGCAAATTGCCATTTTCTGCCGCAAAAAATGCAGATGACAGGTGTGTGTGTGTGAAAGAAATGCGCGGGAGAGAAAAAGAGAGAGAGCGAGAGAGCGACTGAGCTAGATATAAAGAAAGGATAGGAGGGGAGGAGGAGCAAAGAATTGGTAGGGATAGTTATAGAAAAGATCTTTTTTTCATAAGAAGTCAAAGTCAATCAATTCGAAACATATCTGCCCAAACCAACAAAAGGACAGTATCTCTCAAACAATCATAAAATCACTTAATCGACACTCTAGGACATAGGAAAGCTTACAAGTTGTCAGAATGATCATATCTCAAGTATTTTTAAAATTAGAGGGGATTAAAAATTTTGCTTGAAACAGTATCCGATTTAAGCCCCATCTTTAACCAACAAAAGGAGAGTATCTCAGACGGTCGTCTCTGGCCCGTAAAGTGAACGGGGTCCCTCGTGAGCATGACGGTGGTGAAAACGAATATTATAATAATATAGCATGGCTGGACCATTCGAAACGGCTTGGGAAGACATCGCTGTTAGAATGTAAATTCATTTTCTTATTATGACCTTTTTGTGTAAGGAATCACTTATTATGTAACTCTCTAATTTGGGGAACGACAAAATTAAGCATTATTATTATCATCCTTTTTTCTTTTTCTTCCTGTTCCTGCAATAAAAAGCAGATGTCTCAATAAATAAAGTTTACTCTTTCATCTAATGGAATTTGTTATTCTGTTCTAGATAATTACCTTGGTCTTCATCTAAAATCAATGATATGGCGTCCACCATGCCAACAGGTTATGGGCCCAGGCATCGCATCACCTTCAATGGTGACGATCGCCAATATGAACTCTGGGAAGTTAAGTTTTTCGGCTTCATCAGAATAAGAGGACTTGATGATGTACTCAAGGACCTTGATGATTTGAATCAAGATGTATCAACAGAACAAGACAAAAACGAGGAAGTATTTGCCGAACTGGTCCAGGTATTGGACGACAGATCCCTTTCTCTTATCATAAGGGACGCAAGGAACAACGGTCGCAGAGCACTACGAATCCTGAGACAACACTATCTTCCGAAAGGTAAACCTCGTATCATAACACTCTATACAGAGTTGACATCCCTCTTAAAGAGTGACCAAGAAACAGTTACTGACTATATCATTCGAGCTGAATCGTCAGCAGCGGCTCTACGTGATGCTGGTGAGACAATCAGTGACAGTTTGCTAATCGCTATGGTGATAAAAGGACTTAGGGTAAATTATAAAAGTTTTACTGCCGTAATCACACAAAAGTCAGAAGTACTGACCTTCAGCGAATTCAAATCGTTATTACGTAATTACGAAGACACTGAGAAACTCCAAGATTCTTCTTCAACCGCATCAAATGTGATGACAATTAGTTCGTACAACAGAAGACCCTTCAACAATCAACCAAACTCGAGGACACAAAAAGCTCGTTGGTGTGAAATATGTAAGTCAAAATCTCATGATACCAGCTACTGTAGAAAACTCAAAGCTTGTAAACAAAACGACGACAGAAAATCTCGTTGGTGCGAAATTTGTAAAGCTAAATCGCATGATACCAGCAACTGTAGAAATCTGACAAAACTACGAGAGATGAAAGTAGACGATGAACCTACAACTTGAAGTGAGAGCCATTTTGCTTTCGGTGTTAACCCGAATTTCCAAGATAACCAACTCGCAGAGGACGACTTTCTTGTGGACAGTGGAGCTACCTACTCCACGAAAAGTCAAAATTTATTTCTTTCCACAATAATTTTGACTCGGGACAGCATGTTATCAAATTTGCAGACGGCACCCGGACTTCGAACCTTGCCCAAGGACAAGGCAACGCAGAGATAACGTTGACGGATGACCATGGCTGTAAACATTCTGTTCTCCTGAGAAATGCACTGTACGTGCCCTCCTTCTCTCAAAACATTTTCTCAGTAAAGGCCGCGGCGCAGAACGGTGCCACAGTTATTTTCAAGAAGGATTGTGGAAAATTGTGTTCGGGAGATACAGTATTCAACATTGAAAGAAGAGGGGGTCTCTATTTCCTTAACTCATCGTTCCACACAAAAACGTCCAAGCATTCACTCATGGAGTGGCATTGCATTTTGGGTCATTGTAACACAGCAGACATTTTTAAGTTACAAAAATGTGTAGATGGTATGATCATCACTGATGAGACAAAATCTGACTGTGAAGTGTGTTCCCTTGCTAAAATGACTGATTCTGTGAGTAGAAAACCTGACAACAGTGCCAAGAAACCTCTTGATGTAGTTCATGTTGATCTAGCGGGTCCTATTGACCCAATTAGTTGTGATGGAATGAAATATGCAATGATTTGTGTTGATTCTTTTTCAGGTTTGATCTCTGTGTACTTTTTGAAGCAAAAAAGTGACACCCCTACTGCATTCAAAGAATACCTGTCTGACATAGCCCCTGATGGGAAGATAAAAGCAATCAGAAGTGATAATGGTGGGGAATTCACATCTCAAGAATTTACTTCCATTTTGAGAAATCACAGTATCAGACAAAAGCGCACCATACAGCCCCCATCAAAATGGGAAGGCAGAGCGTCCATGGCGCACACTTTTTGACATGGCCAGATGCCAATTATTGCAATGTGGGTTACCAAAATCACTGTGGACATATGCTGTCCTAACGGCTGCATATATTCGCAACAGGTGCTACAAACAAAGAATTGAATGAACTCCTTTTGAAAAGATCACAAATAAAAGACCCAACATTGCCAATATGAAAACATTTGGATCCCCATGTTTTGCTTTATTAGCACAAAAAACCAACAAAATTACAAAACAGAAGTGAAAAGGGAATATTTGTGGGGTATGGTAGAAAAAGTCCAGCCTATCTGATCTATTTTCCAGACACCCAAACTGTTAAAAGGGAGGGTCAGATGTGTCAAATTCCCTAAAGATCCTGTTACTGTTACAGATTTGTCTCAACCAAAGTCTCAGTCTCAGGAGAATTCTGGTCACTACCCTGAAGTTCCATCTTATGATGATGATGATTTTGATGCTAGTTACTCAAAAACAAACCCAAAGTGCCACTCAGTGACCGGAGTTTGCCTGAAACTGAAACAAGTGTTGAAGATTTTGGTGATAAGGAAGCAAATGAAAACCCGTCACCAATGCATGCCAGTTCCAAGAGAACTCGCTCTCGTCCTAAACATTTGGACGAATATATTGTTGATGATGAAGTTGATGCATATCTTAACAATACCATTCATTATTGCTATAACATTAACATGCTTGATGTCCCTAACACTTACAAAGAAGCAATGACTTGCAATGCAAGTGATGCATGGCAAAAAGCTATGGATGAGGAGATGAATGCCCTGAGCGAAAATCAAACATTTGAAATTACAAGTTTACCTTCTGACCAAAAAGCTATTGGTGGTAGATGGGTATACACCATTAAAAATGGTCCAAATGGAGAAGAAACTTATAAAGCAAGATTTGTAGCTAAAGGGTATTCCCAAATCCCTGATGTTGATTATCAGGAAACGTTTTCGCCCACGGCCCGCATCACCTCAATCAGAGCTCTCATTCAATTTGCCATTGAAAATGATATGTACTTGAACCAAATGGATGTAAAAGCAGCATATTTAAACGCACCAATTGATGTTGACTTATACATTGAACAATCAGAAGGATATCAATTAAACTCAAAATCTGGTGAAAAGCTAGTTTGTAGACTCAAAAAGTCATTGTATGGTCTCAACAGAGTGGTAGAAATTGGAATCTCAAACTCCACTCTCATTTAGCTGAGCAAAAATTTGCTCAATCAGCAGTTGATCCCTGTCTTTATAAGAGACATTCTAATGATGAACATAGCATTATCCTTGTATGGGTAGATGACTTAATCATAGCTTCAAATTCTCTATCTGCAATGAATGCAATCAAAGCACAGCTTTGTCAATCTTTCCAAATGAAAGACCTAGGTCAAATTTCCTTTTTCGTGGGTATAAATTTCTCTTGTTCAGATGAATCAATATCAATGGACCAATCACATTATATTGCAAGACTGTTAGAGAAATTTGGCATGCAAGACTGCAAGCCCAAACACACTCCCTGTGAAATGAATCTCAACAAGTTTTGGATGAACCTTCAAATCCAGTGGATGACAAACTGTATAGGGAAATAGTTGGCAGTCTAATTTACATTATGACTTCTACTCGACCTGACCTTTGTTTCATTGTTACCAAATTGTCTCAATACATGTCAAAACCAACCCAAAACCGTTTGACAATAGCTAAGCATGCACTGAGGTACCTAAAGGCAACAATTGACAAAAAATTAGTATACACAAAATCGGGGGCACCACCCAATTTGGTAGGTTATTGTGATGCAGACTGGGGAAATTCTGCTGACCGCAGAAGCGTGACTGGCTATGGCTTTATGATCTCTCAAAAAGATAGCCTTATTTCCTGGAAATCAAGGAAACAACCTTCTGTTGCCTTATCCATATGTGAAGCGGAATATATGGCAATGTGTGCTGCCACACAGGAAGGGATATTTCTTAGGGCATTGATCAATGACATGATGAACACTAACATTGAACATTTCTTTTGAATTGTGACAATCAGGGTGCTATTGCCCTTGGTAAGAATCCTGTACACCACAAAAGGACAAAACACATTGACATAAAATACCATTTTGTGAGGAATGAAATCCAAAAGGGAATACTTCATACCTGTTATGTTCCAAGTGAAGAGAATTGGGCAGATATGTTCACAAAGCCAGTCTCTAAGACAAAATTCCAAATGTTCATCCCTATCTTGATGGGTTAGTAAGGGAAGTACTAAAAAGTCTTAAATCACTTACTCACATCATGCTATGCACTATTAGTACAAGTATCAAACTTGTGATTTTTCTTTGCATTTTTTTTAGTTTAATGATTTTCTTCTTAGTCAAAATAATGGCACACAATTTTGTTGACCTTTTGATTTCATATGTATGTACCTATATATTATGCTTCATTACCATTATAATTATATATTGTTCTTGACTGTTAGTTCTTACTTGATTAACTATGATCTGAGTACAAACATTTCTTTCTCAGTTTAAACATAGGTGTTATGTTCTAATGCCTACAACCTACAATGTATTACCTACTTGCTTTGCAATGTATCATTTTCTTTTAGCACTTATCTTTTAACTTGCTTTGGAAACTGAATTTAAGAGGGGGTGTTAGAATGTAAATTCATTTTCTTATTATGACCTTTTTGTGTAAGGAATCACTTATTATGTAACTCTCTAATTTGGGGAACGACAAAATTAAGCATTATTATTATCATCCTTTTCCTTTCTTCCTGTTCCTGCAATAAAAAGCAGATGTCTCAATAAATAAAGTTTACTCTTTCATCTAATGTTATTCTGTTCTAGATAATTATCTTGGCCTTCATCTAAAATCAATGATATGGCGTCCACCATGCCAACAATCGCTACTTGCAGGGCTGTGAGGTGGTCATATTTATGGCCAATTTGGCCAAGATTCTGTCCCCGCGTTTTTTTGCCATCAAAATAGCAAAATTTGCCAAAAAATTGCCGCTAGTTTTACGAAAATCAAACAATTAAAACAACATGTAAGGTAAAAAATTGACACAAATAGGGCATTTTGTAGAATATTGATGTCACAACATGTCAACATGAATTTATTTATATTTTGAATGGTTTGAAATAATAATAATAGCCATAGTAAGTAAGTAAGTAAAAAAAAAGAAAGAAGTAATCAAAGTATTTTATTAACTATTTAGCTTCTTAAAATTTTGGAAATCAAAGTGAACAATCGCATAAAAAATTCAAAATTTAAAAAACTAATTAAGGAGAGGAAAAAAATAACTATTCACAAGGAAAGAGAAACAAAATCCATTTTCCTATGGGGGCACATTAAATTTGTATTCTCTACTTACTATCCAATTTTGAGCATTATTATTATTGCTTTTTATTTCAATATAGGGCTAATGGGTTTTTGAATGAAAAGCATGGAAAAAATCATGAAAAATCATAATCATAAGATCATGAAAACTAAGTGCAACTTGTGGCTAAAAAATGAAATTGCATTTCATGAAAAATATTTTAATAGAACACATTTTGTTTACATAAATGAAACATGTGATGAATTTCTCAGGAAAAGAATTAAACTTTTAAAAGTAAAATTTTTGAATGCAATAAAATAAAAATAGGAATTGGGATTATGGGATGAAGGACGCGAGAGCTCTTCAGTAAAAAGAAAAAAAAGAAGGCGAAAAACAAAGCTTTGGATCTCCAATAGGCTAGGCTAGGCCTAGACATGTTTGTCCGTTATTTAGTGCCAATTTTGGATGCTAGCATTGAAAGTCGCCGTCTTTTCACAATTTTTTATAGCTTTTGTTTGTTTTTTAAAACAAAAAAAATCGTCAATTTAGCCTAAAAACGGCGAAAATTGCGGCTTTTTGCGGCCAAATAAAAATTTGCGGCTTTTTGCTGTCAAGGGTGAAATTTGCGGCCGCGAAAACTACGGGGATAGCAGATTTGCCACAATTGCCACAATTAAAATATGGCTTTTAAAAATTATCTTTTATTTACTTTTTCACAAACTACTTTTTCCTTAGTGTAGTCGATCTTTTGAAATAAATAAAATCAAATTTGTCAATTTAGAGTTGCGTGTTTTCTTAGATATTAATAGACATGGTGTATCGTTGGGTATAGAATGAATTAAGCCAATAAAACGATTTCATGCTAATCGCGGACTTAGACGGTTTGCATGCGTGTCATCGATATGTAATTTTCATGCTTTCAACCCACATTTACACAATTCAAGATTTTTTTCCCCCTAATTCCCCCTACTAGAGATAACCCAGACGAAAAGTTACTTTCTGTGACACAGTGTAATCAGTGATATCACAGCGTTACAAAATATTAATTGTTATGACTATTATGATAGAATTTTTGGAAAAAAAAATAAAAAATTTTGGTAAAAATCTTTCATTGATGATTTGTTGTGAAATTCACACCTTATTGGGTCCGGTCATATATACAGCTGGCATTTATTATACCAAAATGTATCTATGTAGGAGTAGAATACCAAGTAACATAAAACTCGTTTTCATTGTGAACTTAAAACATGCTGTAATCTTATTTTCTTTACACTTATCTCCTTGCAGTCTTGGGGTCAAATGTGTCATTATATAAACTTGAGGAGGGAGATCCGTTCTCCCTTCCCTGTGAATCCATTCCATATGTGACACCACCGGATAGGATAAAACAGTGGCTCTATGATGAAAATAAGGATATTTTCGAAATGTTACCAACAGAAAGGATTGGGGTTGATGAATATGGTGAGTATTTCTTAAAATATATTTTTTAATTGATAACTGCAGTGCAGAACAGAAATAATGCCATTACAAGGATGGTTGTAAAATGTTAAAATAAACCATAAAAAAACAATAATTGGAACCTGTGACAAATGCAGAGCCAAATGATTTACACTGAGTGCCTGGGTAGTGCTGATATTGAGGACACGGGTGGTTGGATGGGAGCATCACCCTTGAATCATATACCTATGATGTTCGCATGGGTGTACGATCCGATAGTGATGTCGTTTCTTCTTCTCTTTACTAGCCTATTCTGCTTCTTTGGTTTGTGATTGTATTTTTGACAGGGGATTTTTTTTTCTGTAAATCTTCTGCCTGTTTGTTCTTGGTTATTTATAATTTAGCTTATGGTATCTTTAGGTTATGATTTTGATTTACATTTGTACTATTTTTGTTAGATTGCTTGTTTTTTTTTTGTTTCAGCGGTCTCTCATATAACCTCAATTGTGTTGGAAGAGACCTAAAGCAACAAACAAACAAACAAAAATATTGAGGACTATAAGGAAATTGCTTTTTTAGTCAGTGAATTTGAAGAAGTTTAGTCATGACAATATAGATTGCACTTTTAGTCAGTGGATTTGAAGTAGTTTAGACATGACAATCTGAATTGTACCTTTAGTCAATGGATTTGAAGTGGATTAGACGCTAATCCCTGGATACCAAAATAGACATTCGAGTCGATTCAACAGAATGTTGTGTCAATCGTGTCAAAAGTAGCCGATAAGCCCAACATACACTCGAGCACAGAAATCTCGAACATGCAAAGCTCAAAATCATGGACTTCAAGGAATGTCCAGTTTGTTCGAGATTTCCGTGTTGGTCCCGGAAAGTGTTTGAGATTTTTGTGTTGCCAGTACTTACGAAATAGAGGGATTAAAACCGGGAATTGTACCGAGTTTGAGATTTCTGTGATTTTGAGCTTTGCATGTTCGAGATTTTCATGCTCGAGTGTATGTTGCACTTATCAGCTGCTTTTGACATGATTGACACAACATTCTGTTGAATCGCTCGAATGTCTTTTTTGGTATCCAGGGATTGGCGCTGAAATGGTTAGAATCTTATTTAACGAATCATCAACAGACTGTTGTTATTTAAAATGTCAAATCATCTGATCATCCTCTGAAATTTGGTGTGCAACAGGGATCAGTACTGGGTCCAGTTCTTTTTACAATAGACATGAAACCCCTTTGATCAATTATTTCTGATTTTAATCCAAATTACCAATTTTATGCAGATGATAGTCCAATCAGCAACCTACGACCATTTACATCTTTTCATTGAACGTTTCCAATCTTGCTTTGTTAAATCGAAAACTTGGATGGAACTGAACAGACTAAAACTTAATGATAGTAAGACTGAAATAATATTTATTGCTAGGCCAGCAATCCTTAAAAATGTAAAGTGTGAATCAATCGTTTTAGGGAATAGTGTAATTGAAATTGCTAAGGTTGTTCGAAATTTGGGTGTATTTATTGATTCAGATTTGTCTTTTACCAGCCAAGTAAATCGTATCGTTAGGTTAGTGTACATGGAAATTAGAAGAATACGTAGTTTTATCTCATTACAAGAGACATCTCTGCCTTGTTATTTAATTCCCTAATAATGTCAAAGCTAGATTATTGCAATTCTCTCCTCTCTTCTATCAATATAGACAAAATAAAATCCCTTCAGATATCCCTGAACGATGCTGACAGGCTTATTTATAGAAAGAGGAAAAATCAATCTGCATCAGGTTTGCTAAGAGAACTCCACTGGCTTCCCGTTGAGAAATATATAGAATATAAGATCTGTACTATTGTTTCAAATCTCTACACTCTGATGTCCTGGGTACATTAATGACATGCTTAAATTCTACGTCCCATCCAGAAATCTGAGATCAAAGTCTGATAATTACATTCTTGTGAAGCCAAAATTAACGAGCATGCATTTGAATATTCAGCACCCCTTATCTGGAACTCCCTTCCAAGATATATCAGAGACAGTAATGAAGCAGATTTCTTTTTAATAAACATCTTAAATACGTTTCTTTTAATATGTAGCACTGTAAAATTATAATTTTGCTTTGTTTCATATTTTGCATCTTTGAGTGGTTGTATGTTTGAGTGAAAGTAGCCACGTTACTGTTAAGCACTTGAGCTTGTTAAAATACGGGGTAAGGCGCTATATAAAAACCATATATTATGATTATTATGATTTTTATTTTTAATTTTATTATTATTATTATTATTATTATTATTATTATTATTATTATTATTATTATTATTATTATTATTGTTATTGTTATTATTATTATTATTATTATTATTAATATTATTATAATTTCCCAGCCCTTTATAGGGTGCAACCCAGCACCTTGTGAGGCCGGTCACAAGCCCGGATAAATGGAGAATGTTTGCTCAGGAAGGGCATACTGGGAGTAAAACTCAAGCCACAACTAATGAATGAATGAAATCAGAAATAACATACTGGATCTGTTGAGGCCCGTGATAAAATCGACTGCTTCTGTCATTATTGGCCAGCACGATGGCAGTGGAAATTCGGTGATGGCTGGTCACTCACAAAAGAAGGAAAAGCGTAAAAGATGGTCGAGGAAACTGATGGGAGCGGAGATCAAGATTGGAAATTTGAACATTGGAAGTATGACAGGCAGATCAAGGGAAATCACTGATGCTATGAAAAGAAGAAATATTAACGTTCTATGTGTGCAAGAAACAAAGTGGAAAGGTGAATCAGCAAGGGAGATTGGTGGAGGATTTAAATTTAAAATATTTTATAAAGGAAACAAGGCCACAAGAAACGGAGTGGCCATCCTTCTGGATAAAGAACTTGCACAAAATGTTGTTAGAGTCCAAAGGCTGTCCGACAAGATTGTAGTCAGCATGGAGCAAGTCACTGTTGTGAGTGCATCTGACCCCAGACAGGCTGTACGCAAGACAAGAAGGAAGAATTTTGGAAGGAGAACGATAAACAAATGGAAATGTTCGACAAATCTGAAAGAGTTTTCATTGGTGTGGACTTAAATGGGCATGTTGGAGAAAGCAATATCGGAGAGGAGAGATGTTTGAAATTTGTTTTTAAGGGTTTTACTGCGCTTGCAACACATTTAGGTTATATCAGCGCCAGTAAAAAGGAAGAAAATGGGATAGTAAAAAGATTAGAATTACAATTAGAGCACCCAAGAAAAAATAAGACATAGGGAAACTGGGAACAAATAGGGATCAGATGTAGATTACAAGAGCATACCACCATTGTACTTAGTTTTAGATCACCTGTAAGTCTCATCTGGACACTAGCACAAAATCCAACAAAGAGGAATACATTCAAATGCTTACATTATACATTCAAAATAACAAATGTAATAATACATAACAGAGAGATGATTTACAAGGAAAAAAATATAATCTCCCAAAACAATAACTATGCATTTCACTGTTTCCCTCCCAGCTAGGACTCCAGCTGTGGCCAGGACAAAATCAAATAATCTCATTCCAAGACAAAGACAGAAGGCATGTTGGAGAACATATAAAGAGATAGAAGACACAGTATGTATCCCCCTGCCCACTATGGGAGGTCAGGGAACCCAAGAGGAGAGATGGTTAGGAAGGTAAGGATATGGCAGCAGAAATGAAGATGTAGGATTTGCAACAAGGATGGATCTGGCAGTGCTGAATACATATTTTAGAAAGAAAGATGAGTACAGAGTGACATATTCAAGTGGTGAGAGAAAGACACAAGTGGATTACGTGTTGTGCTGGAGGAGACATTTGAAGGAAGTATCCGATTGTGGCAGTTTGCCGGGAGAGAGAGAGTGGCAGCGCAACATAAAATTGTTATTGCGAAAGTGGCATTTGGAAAGAGGAAAATAAAAGAGAAACAAAGTGAGGGAAAAACACGATGGTGGAAACTAAAAGAGGAAGAGCAAAGAAAAATATTTGCTACAATTACAATGGTGAAAGGAAGATTAGGAATTGATTTCCCAAAGGAATGGAAAAGAACTGCTGATACAATCCGAGAAGTGGCCAAAGCTGTGCTAGGGATCAGCTCAGGAAAATTTGGAAAAGAAACATGGTGGTGGAATGAAGAGGTCCAAAAAGCAATAAAGAAAAAGAGTGAAGCAAGGAAGAACATGGAGACAAACAGGGATGCTATGAAAGTTGATGAATATAAGCAGGCAAAGAAAGAAGCAAAAAGAGTCGTTGCAAAAGCAAAGTCTGAGACATTCAAAGATATGTATGAGCAATTAAAAATTAAAGAAGACCAGAAAAATATTTTCTGGATAGCAAAACAGAGGGGCAAGATTAGGAGAGATATACATTTTAAGATCAAAGACGAGAATGGAAGAATATTGGGCAAAGATGAAGAGATTCGAGCAAGATGGAAAACATACTATGAACACCTTGTGAATGAAGAGAATGACAAGGAGAGGAGAAGTGTAGTTGTACAACGTAAAGAGAAGATAGTAGATGAGATAAGCAAGAACGAGGTGTGGGATGCTGTGTGCAAGATAAAAAGGGGGAATAGCAGTTGGACCGGACACAATACCAGCAGAAGCATACCTGCCTATTATTACGGACCGTGCGTAATTGTTGCGGAAGTGTAAGGACAATTACGGACTTACGGAAATAGAAGGAATATTACTGATACAAATGGTCGCAACGTTAGATTAAAAAATAATAATTTTTTTTTCATTATTTACCGCATGCTACAATAAAAAATCTCAATGCCTCGTTGGCTGGCGACAAGTGACGTCATCGACTCGACACGGAAACTTTACCTTCATCGGTAGACACAGTGCAGGTTGAAAGTAGGTCATCAATAAGCATATTATTATCGCGGGGGTCATTGGCAATGCCCAGCCGAGCCTAGTTGGGTTGGATTTTACATATATAAAAGGGTGTATTTTTGTTTGCTTTAGTATTACTGAAATTTGACCATTAATTACTGATGAATTTTGTATTTCTTACTGAATTTGAAATTTTCAAGTAGGCAGGTATGCAGAAGTCTGGAAGTCACCTGGAGATGAAGGGTTAAATTTCCTAGTATGGTTATTTAATGATAACTTACAGAAAGAGAAAATGCCAGAAGAATGGACAAAAATTATGTTGATTCCCATATACACAAATAAAGGAGATGTTCAAGAATGTGGCAACTATAGGGGCTTCAAGATAATGAGCCATAAAATGAAGTTATGGGAAAAAGTAATCGATTAGTGAATTAGAAAAGATGTAGGCGTAAGTGAAGAACAGTTTGGATTTGTTGCTCGTACAAGTACAACAGATGCTAAATTTGCTTTAAAAATGACCGCAGAGAAGTATAGAGAAAAGCAAAGAGGATTACATTGTGTGTTCATTGACTTGGAGAAAGCATATGATAGGGTACCAAGAGAAGAAAAGTGGTAGCTACTGGCTAAGAGCAAAGGGGGTAACAGAGAAATAAATCAAAATTATCCAAGATATGTACAAAGGTAACAAAACAGTGGTAAGGACAGCTATTGGCTCAACTGATCCATTTAATGTAAGAGTTGGATTACTCCAGGGATCTGCTCTCATCCCACTGCTCTTTGCAATAGTAATGGATGATCTAACAGAACCCATTCGGCAAGAGGCACTATGGAATATGATGTATGCGGATGACTTAGTACGTTTGAATTATACAAAAACTGAGGCAGAAAAGGAACTGGAGGGTTGGAGACGGGTGTTGGAAAGGAGGGGATTAAGGGTAAGCAGATCGAAGACAGAATATTTGTGCATCGGACAACAGAGAGCAGGAGTTATGTGTGACAAACGAATTTCCGCAAAGCTATATATACAACTGTTGTCAGACCAGCAATGTTATATGGACTAGAGACAGCAGCTACAACACAGAAACAAGATAAAGAAATTGAGGTGGTGGAAATGAGGATGTTGAGATGGTCGCTTGAGTGGACAAGAAGAGATAAAGTGAGAAATGAACAAATTCGAAGGTTGACTGAAGTGAAGTATGTATCAATAAAGATGAGAGAAGATAGATTGAAATGGTTTGGACATGTAAAGGGGAGGAAAAGTATTGGACTTACAATTGGCAGGAAAGAGGAAAAAGGGACGCCCAAAGACTAGATGGTTTGATAAGGTAAAGGATGATATGAAGGAACTGGGCCTGGAGGAAGATGATGCTCTGAAACGAGATGCATGCAGATGTGGCATTCATTATGGCAACTCTGTAAAATGTGGGAGAGCTGAAAGAAGAAGATTATTATTATTATTATTATTATTATTATTATTATTATTATTATTATTATTATTATTATTATTATATTATTATTTGTTTTTATCAAGTTATTATTATTATTGTTATTATATTATTATTATATTATTATTATTATTATTATTATTATTAATTATGATTACTATTAATGTAGTCTGCTTCTAATTCAATTATATTGTCTTTCAGGTACCCTCCATTTTGCCAACACCCTTAAAAATGATAGCAGGGTATATTATTGTGCTGTGCGACTAAAAAGAGCAATTCCTAATTCAAATGTGTATTTGGGAGACAAAATAAAAATCTTTGTTGCGGAAAGGTCAGCGAGTAAAGGAGGTAAAGAAATATAGCCATGATATAATTTAAAAAGTGAGACCATTATTTTTAAAATTTAATTTGGATATAAAAAGAAGTTTGAATAAATAAATACCACCATCTGAATTTTGACCGAGTTAGAACTTGCAGGAATTTGTCATTGATCTGCATTGAGCCTGCACTTTTGGTATCTTGATACCAACCCCCAGTTGTACATGTGTATACACATTTCATCGTTTGAAGTTCTAGAAGATTCTTAAATAGTGAATAAATAAATTGTCTCAGACTGTGGAGACCAGGATCACTCAGTACTGATGATTGGTTCTCCACATGGCATTATGTTATGATATACATATCTGTGAGGTAACTGAACTCACTGGCTACCGGGTCTTTGGACAAATACATATCTGTGAGGTAACTGAACTCACTGGCTACCGGGTCTTTGGACAAATACATATCTGTGAGGTAACTGAACTCACTGGCTACCGGGTCTTTGGACAAATACATATCTGTGAGGTAACTGAACTCACTGGCTACCGGGTCTTTGGACAAATACATATCTGTGAGGTAACTGAACTCACTGGCTACCGGGTCTTTGGACACATACATATCTGTGAGGTAACTGAACTCACTGGCTACTGGGTCTTTGGACAAATACATATCTGTGAGGTAACTGAACTCACTGGCTACCGGGTCTTTGGAAAAATTATACGCATTGAATACTGCGCTTGTTTTTTTTTTTCATCTTTTAAAAAATCACAGAAACTGTCAGACTTAGGTTCAAACAGAGTTAGCCGGTTGTCAGCACGTCGCTGTTCCGTGCTCAACCCGTGGCTAACCCATTGCCTGTCTTTAGTAAAAACGGACTGTAGCTGGACTAGCGACGTTCTTTCACCCATTCCATGCCCGTTCCAGTGCATGATTTGAGGAAACATGGATGCTGAGATCTTGACTATTTTGTACTGTTTAAATCAGAAACGTCGTTATCGCAGGGTTCATAGTATCCACCAGAAGAGAGAAACCTACAGGGAGTTCTACCAGCTTGTAGATGAAGTGCTGAATGATGAGAACAGTGCTTAAAATTAAAATACTTTCGGATCAAACCAAGCACTTTTTACTTGTTGCTTGACATCATTGAACCATACATTTCAAATTTTCGAAAACCTATTCCTGCGAAACAGCGGCTTGTGAAAACCTTGAAGGAAGCAAAACCATCATCATTATCATCATCATCATCATCATCATCATCATCATCATCATCATCATCATCATCATCATCATCATCACCATTATCATCACCACCATCACGTAGAATGCAAAGAAGTTTATGCACTCTCAGATGTTAACAAAATTTTAATCTACCGGAAATGAAATTTAATCGATCGATTTAGTGATTAAGAAATAACTACTGGTAGGAGTAGGCCTACTGCCGGTGCTGCTTCTACTGATGGAGGCCTTTTTAGAGTGGCTGTTGATTCTGTACACTTGTATACTGGTGGTACTAATTTGAGTTGTCTCTCACATGACTACGAGTCTGTGCCGCTATGTGGTCTTGTGGTATGACACTCGCTTTCGGATATGAAGGTCTTGGGTTCGAGCCTCATTCAGCGCATAGTTGAGTCATTGGAAAAGACTTTTACTAACATTCTTTTACTAACATTCTCTCACAGGACTCAGTGTAAGATGAGTACCTGGCTGTCAACAGCGTTGTTTATGTCAAAAAAAAAAAAGAAGTAATATATCGCCTAACATGCATTATGCTTTGGGTTTGAAACGAATATTTTGTGTTCGTGGATAGCTCACACGGTAGAGCCACGCTCTCACCTGCCAGGCGGAGTTGTCGTACCAATAAAGTCGCAGGTTCAAACCCCACCACCGCCGCGAAAAAAATTTTTATTCTCTATTGTCTTCTGGCACTTTTCTACTCACTTCATATCTTGTTGTTACCAACATAAGTGCCTGCTCCACTCACTTTTCTGAATTAAAAATTCACCCCATACACCGGAGCATACTCAATGTCTCAATCGTTTCTATGTTATATGTTTGTGATGAGAATATTGGCTATTAAGCTTAACTGCTGGTCAAAATTACTTCGCGATGGTGGCGAACGAATCGGCGATCTCAAGAAGTGGGTGAGAGAGGGATCTAGAAATGACTTTGGTTTGAAACGAATATTTTTGTGTTCGTGGATAGCTCACACGGTAGAGCCACGCTCTCACCTGCCAGGCGGAGTTGTCGTACCAATAAAGTCGCAGTTCAAACCCCACCACCGCCGCGAAAAAAATTTTTATTCTCTATTGTCTTCTGGCACTTTTCTACTCACTTCATATCTTGTATGTCCCATTCTACATGTTACGTGGTGTTGTTGGTTAGAGACACTTTGGAAAGCACTTTGAGCACATTTAGTGGATATATTAAAGCTCTAGTTTTTATTTATTTTTTTAAAAGTAACACTCTGTTTGAATATCCATCATCAGTTTTATATACAGAACCTGGCGTTTTCTAACAGTAACAGCCTCTATCAAAACCGGTTTCCATGATGGATCAAGAGAGAAAAATGAGAAAAAAAATGGGTTCATGCTGGATAACTTTTAGTGGAACAGTAAAATGAAAACTCCAGCAAAACGACGGGTGTAGCACGGAAACACCACGGGTGAGTCACTGACAAGCCCTGGATGTGTTACGGTTTCAGCATGGGTCGGCGCTGGATGAAAACTCCAGCAAAACGACGGGTGTAGCACGGAAACACCATGGGTGAGTCACTGACAATCCACGGACGGGTTACGGTTTCAGCACGGGTCTGCGCTGGATGAAAACTCCAGCAAAACGACGGGTGTAGCACGGAAACACCATGGGTGAGTCACTGACAATCCACGGACGTGTACGGTTACAACACAGGTCGGCGCTGGATGAAAACTCCAGCAAAACGACGGGTGTAGCACGGAAACACCATGGGTGAGTCACTGACAATCCACGGACGTGTTACGGTTACAGCACGGGTCGGCGCTGGATGAAAACTCCAGCAAAACGACGGGTGTAGCACGGAAACACCATGGGTGAGTCACTGACAATCCACGGACATGTTACGGTTTCAGTTTCAGCACGGGTCGACGCTGGGTGAAAACTCGCCACTCAAACAGGTGTATGGGAAACATAGTACTTAAGTTCAGACCCGTGAAAATAAAACGGACGTGGACCGCGACGGGCTGATAACGGGATAACTCTGTTTGGACTGTTATTCAATTGTGACACAAAATATTTGAACATCTATACATACCATTCAAGTTTTATTGATTGAAGTTGATAGAAATGATCTATAATGAAAAGTTTCATTATGTTTGAATATTTGAAATTAACAATATTGATATATTTCAAATAAATTACTGAATAGATGCCTAAGATGATATAATATTTGAGGTTTATAAAAAAAAACAAAAAAACCTTTATGTGTTCCATTTCTGTTAAGTATTCATAGATTCTGAATTTGTATCTGTATGTCAGACCTAGATTCGTCCAAAATGTAGAAAATATTTGATCTGAATCTGATTCATTTTATGTTTGACGCCTTCGTTTATGTCAACTTGTCAGCTGGAGTCGACTTTCCTTACTAGCCAACTACACAAAAAACTTACCATTGAAATTCAACCAAACTCGGCATGAAACAAAACAAGTTCATTTGCAAACATATGCGATGAATCTGGCACAAGTAGCGTGAATAACAATTGATATTTTAAAAATAGCAAATTTGGCATCCAGCAGGGATGTGGGATCGATACAAGCAAGCTAAAATGCTGTTCCTGCAAGATGTGCTGGATCGGTAGTCAGTGAGTTCAGGATCACACAATGTTTAATATAATCAATAGAAGGTAACAATGGAGGAAAAGTCATGGGGGGTGGGGGGGGGGGGGGGAGCTGAGAATTTGTGCATTATAGCATGTCAATGTCTGACAAAGCAAGTGGACTGAATCAGGAATCACACTTGGAATATGCCAGCTCAGTCTGGGCACCATTCAAAAGTAAACACATTGAGCTCATAGAAGGCGTTCAAAGAAGAGCTACCAAGCAGCTCCTGAGTATGAAAGGGATGACATACGTAGAGAGACTGAGAAAACTGAAACTACCAACACTAAGTTATAGAAGAATAAGAGGTGATATGATTGAAGTGTACAAAATGTTAAATGGAAAATATGACCAAAAAGCTGGTAATATACTTAAACTCTGGCCCGAGCACTCCCTGAGGACAGGAACAAGGGGCAACTCTAAGAAACTTTTCACACAAATGGCCAGACTAGATGTGCGCAAGCATAGTTTCGGTGTTAGAGTAGTTCAAGTGTGGAACAGTTTACCAGAGAAAGTTGTCAGTGCTAATTCACTTAACTCATTCAAGAACAGACTGGATAGCTATTGGAAAAACCAAGAAATCTTCTATGATTACAAGGCTAGCATCACATTCTGTCTTCACGGTAATCTGCAACAGGAAGTAACAAAGATGACACCTGAGTCCAGCGAAGAGGAACATTGAGAACCTGTGCCGGAAATGATCTCTAAGTATGTATCTCTAAGTAGGATGGAAAGAAAAATAAAGTTGCTCTTATAGTCATCTCTAACTTTGAGATTTCCCACGGGTAATCAGTCTTTGTTAAAAATGGCTTCCATGTGTCCAGTCATCAGATATTTAATCTCAGTAGCTTACTGCTTTGTCTCTCTCTCTCTCTCTCTCTCTCTCTCTCTCTCTCTCTCTCTCTCTCTCTCTCTCTCTCTCTCAGTGTCATGCACGGCTTTCAGATCATGTTCATCTTTCACCAATACTTTGTAATGTATTGTCATAACTTATAAAACATGCAGAATCGACAAAGTGCCCTAAGATGCTACACGTAGAATGACTAAAGGTAATACTACTAAAATCTACAGTTTCAAGAAATACCTCAACACTCACCAATTTAATGATAATAGTTAGATGACATTTGTATAGTGTGCCTTACGCCATTACTACAGGCTCTTCACATACATAAAGTAAATAAATGAATACACTGATAAATAGCAATTTCAATTATTTATTTAGTGAATAGACAACACATTTCACACATATGATAGATAGGCAAGAAACTCATTTACAAAATAAAAATCATTGAGATAAAAAAGTGACTTTCCAGTTTAGATTTGAAGGATGACAATGACTCAGACATTCTTCAAATCGGGCGGGGGGGGGGGGGGGGGGGGGGGGGTTACCAAACATTCAAAAGATTGTTCACCAATTTGTTTAAGGTTAGATGGGATTATTCTACCACTATAATATCTCAGATTTCCACTTTGAAAACAGAGATGTACTACTAGAAACAAGTCATATAAACATCCAAGGGTATGACTATGACTATTTAGTGTTTTCATCAAGCTGTTTTACCCACAGAAGCGTTCTTAACACTTATATCATAGTGTGATATTTATCTCAACTGTTGTGACAATTGTTATGTCTTTTTTAATCATTTCTATTTCTCAAAACTACAATGATTTATCTAACGAAAGAGTGAATATGAAGAGGCTTCAGATAGGAACAATGATACAAGTTATATTGCATTTGATCTTATTTGTCTTCCACATTAATTTGTTTATTGTTGTACTGACAAATGACGTACCCAAAACGTCCATTGTCTGTATTGTTCCCATCTGAAGCCTCTCCATTTTCACTCTTTCATTAGTATTTTCTTGATACCGTTTTCTATTGATTCATCTATTTACTGCAATCCTTTCCCACCTCACTCGTTTCATTCCTATCATAGAATCCACATTGAATCGGAACCCTAAGTTAGCTTTCAGTGAAAAGATTGTTACAGCTTTCCAAGGACAAGGAACCATTCTTCAGTGTTTCTTTTCTGCAAGGTGATGTAATCAATAACAAGAGCAAATAGGGAAGTCTCAAAACATAGATAGAAATATACATTGTCTTTATCTAATAATAAAATTGACATTACGGAGTTATAGTTAGACACCGAAGCTCGCCTAACGAACGACTTGCCCAACACGTGACCATTTTTTTTCTCGCGTCCTCTCGTCTAATCTCGTCACTCCCGAATAGAAAGAGGAGGCGGAGCTCATATGATATAACGCAATGAAAGTTCTGTCCGATGACGGGTGGGGGGATATCACCTCTCCAAAACTTACCTTATTATATGAGATCTTGAGATTCTTATCCAATCATCGATTGCTCGTTTGACAGTTCGCTTGTGAACAGTTAGGAGACCATCTCTTGATTTATGGGCAGGCGGCTTTGCGTAAAGGCGGTGAGTGTTGTATACATCAAAGAGTACCGCTGACCGATGGGTAAATAGTGGTTGTGTAACCCAAAAGCCCTGCCGTCTCGACTGCAAGGTCTTGTATGTAATAGTTGCGTCACCATCTCAAGGCTCAGGAATTAATTAGTGAGCTGATTCAAACAATGTGGGTTTCAAATTTATCGTATACGTAATCATTTGGAAGCTACAGAGAAAGGTGTTTTTGTGTAATCCCTTTCACACACACACACCGCGCGCGGCGCGCACACACACACACACACACACACACACAAACATATACAAACAATACACAAACAATACACATCCCTGGTCATCTATTGCCTATATTATTAATGTTAATATATACATCCCATGCTGATTGTCACTACCCCCCCCCCCCCCAACCATTTCCACCATCCAAGTACCAGCGGCCTTTTCTCTTTGATTTCGTATCATGGTCTACCCGAAGCCCAACACCTCGATCGTTTGTGGGTCAACCCACCCCCCCCCCCTCCCTCCCCCCACCTTCCCCCGTAATCAATTTATAATTTTCTCTCTGTATAGAGCGCCACATGCACAATTATATACTATTGAATGACACTGACCTTGCTCCTCCCCTAACACAAGCCAACAGCAACCCAAGCTATCCTCTATCACGTGACCTTAGATCCGATGCTGCATACCGCTTGAGAGTCTTCACTATCCAGATCTCGTTCATGGTCACGTGAGAAGGCTATATCCGTTCGGGTTCGGCGTTCGGGTTCGGCGTTCGACCCGATTTCGTTAAAAGCCTATTGATGGCAATATTAACAATAATAATAATGATGATGATTATAATGATTGATAATAATAATAATAATGGCAATAACAATAATAATAATAATACAGGCCTGTAAATTGTCAGCCCATAGGCTGATTTCAGAAAACAATTTTCATTTGTCAAGTCTTCCAACTAACAACATTAAGACTCATTGAGACCCTTTATTATTATTATTATCTTTCATGGACACTCCAAAGGCTGATAATAGATCATAATCCACATTCTCTGCCACCATCATGTTAGTTCGACTATTGGGAAAATCCAAAAATGAGTCATTTCTGCTAATGGGTTTTACCAATGATGATCGCGCCATCCATCGTAAAACTAATCTCATCATCCCAGGTCACAGGTGTCAGATCTGAAATCCACTAATTACTCAATATCTATATTTGTTATTTGTAGCAAAGACCAAATTTCAACCCAGAAGTCTAAAAAACTGCATTTACTCAAATTACGAAGCCATTTCCCTTTATTTTTTTTGGACGGTGTTATCGTTATGATTTTTCTGTACGAGATAGACCATAAAGTAAGTTGAAATTGTTTTCGTCAGTCATGGATTACCTATCAAGATAATATTAATAGAAAAATATTTAAAATGCCTTAGATGTAGGCATCAAACAACATCAATCCTAGTTTTAGGATATCAAGGCAATAGAAGCATCCATTCATTTTTATTATCTTCAAGTGATGTGTACATATATGCAGGTCTGACATCCAAACGCATTATGGGCCTAGTTTTAACATTGTTGTGATGGACAATATTTTGAGTCCTTTTTTAAAGCAATTAAACATCATATCTATAAATTAGTAGTGTGTATTAATTACTAATTGTTATGAAAATAATGATCAAAAATTTTCAGATTTTTTGAAAAAATGGGCATTTACAGGCCTGAAAATGATAATAATAATAATAATAATAATAATAATAATAATAATAATAATAATAATAATAATAATAATAATAATAATAATAATAATTATTGTTATCACCAAAGGCAGTGCATACAAAGACTGACAGGGAAGACACTCATTGGTGGCCAGTCAATATTGCAAGCTCTATTAATCATATATATATATATATATATATATATCACAGACTTAGGAATATTTAACATGGGAGTATAGAAATATACATAAACAGAATATACATTATGTAACGAATATAATGTATTCTTAAATATATTCAATTGTAAATGTAATTCAGTGTATTATTCAGGGAAATACGATTTTGGCGATACAATTGCAAGGAGCAATAACTCAATAATAATAATAATACACCATGATAATAATTGTAATATCTTGGTATTATTAATATTATGATTCAAGGGATATAATCCATTATTTGCATTGTCTTTGTTTTTATAAAATATTATTGTGGTTAGTGCCCTTGCCATTGTACTTCTTCTCTCTTCAATAAACAAATCAAGAGCCGGTCGATTTTAAGCTGTTCGTTCTTCCTTGGTAATCCTTGACATTTTTGGCGACGAGGCGAACCGTCAGCTATAATAAATGATTGCATCATTATTATGAGCATCAAAAATCTTCCATCAAGCTAAGTATTTATGGTAAAATGGCACTAATTGGCCAAATAAAAGAGTTCGATTCGAGTCAAGGGACGATAAACGATTACCTTGAAAGACTACATTTCTACCTAGAAGCCAATGATGTGACTGATGAATCTAAAAAGAGGGCAGTGTTAATAACAGTGATAGGAGCACAGCAATTTAGACTGCTTAAAGATCTGGCCTCCTCAGGCAAACCGGCTACGAAATCTTTCGACAAACTTTGCTATCTACTAAGAAATCACCATGCACCACCACCGCCCAAGTTTCTACAGAGAGCCAAATTCGAAGCCAGAAATAGACAACCAAATGAGACGATTTCAGAATTTGTTGCAAATTTTAGGCATCTGAGAGAGTATTGTGAATTCGGCGACTCACTTAGTGACAGGCTGGTAGAAAAATTCATGACAGGCATAAACAACATTGAAATTCAGCGCAAATTGTTGTTAGAGCAAACGCTTACCCTAGACAGAACAATTTCCATTGCTACATCGGTTCTCCAAACCACAGAGGCAGCCTCAACTCTTGCTGCTAATGCCGATTCTTGGATTACTGCAGTAAATGTCACGCATCATTGTACAGTGAAGAATCACCATTCCGATTCTAAAAACAACACCAACAACAGATTTAACAACTCCAACAAATGTTATCGTCTGGGCCACATTCACCACAGCAATGCTAGTTTAAATCAGCAACCTGCAGCAAGGGTGGCCACATTGCAAAGGCGTGTAGATCGTCCAAACCAACCCCTTTGCCTAAGCGGACAGGAGGCCACAATGAGCATCATCATCAGCGTCATCGTCAGCATTTCGTGGATGTGCAGCTTGACAAATTCCGAATCTGTCGCACACACCATGTCTACCACAAATGACCCAGAATTTCAATTGTTTGAGATGACAGGGTCACCAAATTGTCGTAGTGTCAACACAAAACCAGTTTCGGTTCCAGTCAACGTAAACGACGTCAGGGTGACATTCGTGCTTGACACTGGCGCTACACTAAGTGTCATGAACAAGGCCAATTTTGACGCATGTAGTTCAGGAAACATCACTCTTCAACCATCAACAAAGCGTTTAAAGACATACACAGGAGGTAGTGTACCAGTGTTAGGAGAGACTGTTGTGCCAGTTGACTACAATGGACAGAAGTTCAAACTCCCGATTGTTGTTCGAGGAGTTGCACCATCATTGCTTGGCGGAAACTGGCTTCAATAAATCAAACTGGACTGGAATTCCATATTTTCAGTGAAGTGTGATACTAGTGATGCCTTGTTAGAAAAATTGTTGAATGATAACATACACGCTTTAGGGGAAAATGGTTTATTGAATGACAGAACAGTCAAATTGGCAATGAAGACTGGTACCAACCCTAAATATTGCAAGGCACAGGTTCCGCCATACATGCTTAGGGCAAAAATAGAAAATGAAATTGAAAGATTGGAGTCAAATGGCATGATAGGAAAAAGTTGAGAGTTCTGATTGGGCAATGCCGATAGTCCCTGTAGTTAAAAGAGATGGCACAGTAAGACTGTGTGGAGATTATAAAATCACAGCTAATAAACATCTTGAGCAGAATGGCTACCCGATCCCAAACGTCGAGGATATCTCAATGAAATTAGGAAATGGTGAAAAGTTTACTGAACTGGATTTTTCCCATGCATACACACAATTGGCATTACATCCTGATTCAAAAACGTATACACCCAGCAATACGCACAAGGGTCTTTATCAATACTTTAGATTGTGTTTTGGTATATCATCTAGTCCTGATATTTTTCAAGCTGTTATGGACAGCCTCTTTCAGGATATACCAAATGTGTGTGTGTATTTTGACAATGTATACATTACGGGTAAAGATGACTCTGAGCACCTTGAAACACTCAATAGAGTTTTGAAGCTGGTCAGAGACAAAGGATTAAAGATCAACAGAGAAAAATGTCAGTTTATGTTACCCAAAATCAATTTCTTGGGATATAGATTGAGCTGTCCCTGTCGTTTTTCTCGGCCGCGAATGGCAATTGGCAGCCGCGATTTTAGATGTTACCCGCAACTTTCCGCGATTTTAGCTGTTACCCGCAACTTTCCGCGATTTTCCTGAATATTTTTTTTTTGGTGGACTTTTCCCTTAACTAACTGGATACTGAGCTTTTTTTGACCGCACAACTCTTGGAGACTGGGCTTCGAGTTCGATAACTCAAGGATGTAAAACTCCTATCTTTGAGATTTGTTTTTGACGATCAAAATCAAAACAAAGCCTCAATGAAGAAAACTTGAAGGCGTTAGTATTTTTATACTATAACAACTTCATTGCACATGGCACTCTATTATAAGTGGCATACTCCTTGCTTACATGTAGCTAGGTTGCACTTGCACCACACGGTTGGCCCAAACTGATTTTATTGATCTT
>NC_088370.1:44286032-44343532 GCF_034508935.2 Berghia stephanieae | reverse complement strand
TTTGGAATGGTGACATTAAATGTCAAATGAATTGATGATAGTTTGGAATGGTGACATTAAATGTCAAATGAATTGATGGTAGTTTGGGATGGTGACATTAAATGTCAAATGAATTGATGATAGTTTGGAATGGTGACATTAAATGTCAAATGAATTGATGATAGTTTATAATGGTGACATTAAATGTCAAATGAATTGATGATAGTTTGGAATGGTGACATTAAATGTCAAATGAATTGATGATAGTTTGGAATGGTGACATTAAATGTCAAATGAATTGATGATAGTTTGGAATGGTGACATTAAATGTCAAATGAATTGATGATAGTTTGGAATGGTGACATTAAATGTCAAATGAATTGATGATAGTTTGGAATGGTGACATTAAATGTCAAATGAATTGATGATAGTTTGGAATGGTGACATTAAATGTCAAATGAATTGATGATAGTTTGGAATGGTGACATTACATGTCAAATGAATTGATAGTTTGGAATGGTGACATTAAATGTCAAATGAATTGAAGATAGTTTGGAATGGTGACATTAAATGTCAAATGAATTGATGATAGTTTGGAATGGTGACATTAAATGTCAAATGAATTGATGGTAGTTTGGAATGGTGACATTAAATGTCAAATGAATTGATGATAGTTTGGAATGGTGACATTAAATGTCAAATGAATTGAAGATAGTTTGGAATGGTGACATTAAATGTCAAATGAATTGATGATAGTTTGGAATGGTGACATTAAATGTCAAATGAATTGATGGTAGTTTGGAATGGTGACATTAAATGTCAAATGAATTGATGATAGTTTGGAATGGTGACATTAAATGTCAAATGAATTGATGATAGTTTGGAATGGTGACATTAAATGTCAAATGAATTGATGATAGTTTGGAATGGTGACATTAAATGTCAAATGAATTGATGATAGTTTGGAATGGTGACATTAAATGTCAAATGAATTGATGATAGTTTGGAATGGTGACATTAAATGTCAAATGAATTGATGATAGTTTGGAATGGTGACATTAAATGTCAAATGAATTGATGATAGTTTGGAATGGTGACATTAAATGTCAAATGAATTGATGGTAGTTTGGAATGGTGACATTAAATGTCAAATGAATTGATGATAGTTTGGAATGGTGACATTAAATGTCAAATGAATTGATGATAGTTTGGAATGGTGACATTAAATGTCAAATGAATTGATGGTAGTTTGGAATGGTGACATTAAATGTCAAATGAATTGATGGTAGTTTGGAATGGTGACATTAAATGTCAAATGAATTGATGGTAGTTTGGAATGGTGACATTAAATGTCAAATGAATTGATAGTTTGGAATGGTGACATTAAATGTCAAATGAATTGATGATAGTTTGGAATGGTGACATTAAATGTCAAATGAATTGATGATAGTTTGGAATGGTGACATTAAATGTCAAATGAATTGATGATAGTTTGGAATGGTGACATTAAATGTCAAATGAATTGATGATAGTTTGGAATGGTGACATTAAATGTCAAATGAATTGATGATAGTTTGGAATGGTGACATTAAATGTCAAATGAATTGATGATAGTTTGGAATGGTGACATTAAATGTCAAATGAATTGATAGTTTGGAATGGTGACATTAAATGTCAAATGAATTGTTCTTTGATAGTGTGCTCTTGGAATATACATATGTTTCCTATTTGAACAAATTCCCCTTTGTCTTACCTTTTCTTCGGTGCTTTAATTATAATTCTAAAACTTTTTATTGTCCCATTTTCTTCCCTTTACTGGCGCTAATATGACCTTAATGTGTTGCAAGCGCTGTAAAACCCTTAAAAACAAAAACAAAACTATCCACCCGATTTCGTTATCTCTCTGCAGGTCCAGCAAGGAGATGTAGGGGACTATGTGTGTGTTGGAACAAATAATTTGGGCTCCACGCAGGTTTTTATCAGGCTTATTGTCACAGGTAGTTTTCTTACTTTTCATCACCATTGTCGTTGTTGTTATCATTGTCTTCTATTACAGTCTAATGGTCCTCTTGCACCCATTGATATGATATTTACCTGGGAGAACTGTAATGATACCACATAGAGTATTATGAGACAGCAAAAGTGACATTATATAGGCAGGTACTCTGGGAATGATCCTTTGATGTGTTTATTGTTACACTTTATGATTTCTAGGTGGTGTTCCTGACCTCCCATAGTGGGTAGGGAGGTACTTGTTATATATTTTCTCCCCCTGTATCTGTTTTCCAACATTCTTTCTGTCTCTGTCTTGGAATGAGATTACTTAGTTTTGCCAGAGTCCTTGGCTGGGAGGGAAAATCCAGTGTAAATTTATAGTTTTGGGAGATGTTATTTTTTTCCTTGTAAGTCATCTCTCTGTTATGTACTAGTTATTTTTTTGTATTCTTAACATATGATTTGTAAACATTTGAGTGTATTCCATAAGTGGAGACGTGCTGGTGTCTGGATGACACTTTTATTTGATCTCAAACTAAGTACACTGATAGTGTACGCTTGGAATCTACATCTGTTCCCTATTTAAATAATTTCCCCTTGTCTTACTTTTTTTCTCAAGTCCTTTTAATTGTACATCTTTGATGTTTTTACTATCCAATTTTCTTCCTTTTCACTGGCACTGATATGCCTAAATGTGTTGCAAGCGCTGTAAAACCTTAAAAACAAACACTTTATGATTTTGATAAGCATTGTTTTGACTACAGCAAAGCAGAAAATGGCGGACGAGTGGCTCTATGGTTTAGATCAGTTTATTATGGTGAAGACAAACCAGTAAAAAAAAAAAAAGAAAACACTGATTGATGGATGGATAGGTGGATAGATTGATGGATGGGTGGATGGATAGATTGATGGATAGGTGGATAGATTGATGGATGGATGGATGGGTGGGTGGATAGGTGGATAGATTGATGGATGGATGGGTGGGTGGATGGATAGATTGGTGGTCGGAAAGACGGTTGGATGGATAGATAGATAAGAAACAGGGAGACAGAAGAAGGCCAATAGGTTACGACAACAATGAACAGATTGGTGGATTGGTGGATAGATGGATAGATAGATAGGTGCGTGGATGGATGGAAAAAGATGGGTGGGTGGATGGATAGATAGATGGGTTGAAAGATGGGTGGGTGGATGGATAGAAAGATGGGTGGATGGATGGATAGAAAGATGGGTGGATGGATGGATAGATAGATGGGAGGATGGATGGATAGAAAGATGGGTGGGTGGATGAATAGATAGATGGGTGAGTGGATGGATAGAAAGATGGGTGGGTGGATGGATAGAAAGATGGGTTGGTGGATGGATAGAAAGATGGGTGGGTGGATGGAAAGATGGTTGGGTGGATGGATAGAAAGATGGGTGGGTGGATGGAAGGAAAGGTGGGTGGGTGGATGAATAGAAAGATGGGTGAGTGGATGAATAGAAAGATGGGTGGGTGGATAGATGGATAGATAGATAGGTGCGTGGATGGATGGAAAAAGATGGGTGGGTGGATGGATGGAAAAAGATGGGTGGGCGGATGGATAGATAGATGGGTGGATGGATGGATAGAAAGATGGGTGGGTGGATGAATAGATTGATGGGTGGGTGGATGGATAGAAAGATGGGTGGGTGGATGGATAGAAAGATGGGTGGGTGGATGAATAGATAGATGGGTGGATGGATGGATAGAAAGATGGGTGGGTGGATGGATAGAAAGATGGGTGGGTGGATGGATAGAAAGATGGGTGGGTGGATGGATAGAAAGATGGGTGGATGGATGAATAGATAGATGGGTGGATGGATGGATAGAAAGATGGGTGGGTGGATGGATAGAAAGATGGGTGGGTTGATGGATAGAAAGATGGGTGGATGGATGGATGGAAAGATGGGTGGATGGATGGATGGAAAGATGGGTGGGTGGATAGATAGAAAGATGGGTGGGTGGGTGGACGGATAGAAAGATGGGTGGGTAGATGGATGGATAGATAGATGGGTGGATGGATGGATAGAAAGATGGGTGGATGGATGGATGGATAGAAAGATGGGTGGGTGGATTGATAGATAGATGGGTGGGTGGGTGGATAGAAAGATGGGTGGGTGGATGGATAGATAGATGGGTTGGTGGATGGATAGAAAGATGTGGGTGTGGATGGATGGAATAGAAAGATGGGTGTGGTGGATGGATAGAAAAGATGGGTGGTGGATGGATGAAAGATGGGTGAGTGGATGGATAGAAAGAAAGGTGGGTGGATGGATAGAAAGATGGGTGGGTGGGTGGATGGATAGATAGATGGGTGGGTGGGTGGATAGAAAGATGGGTGGGTGGATGGATAGAAAGAAGTGTGAGTGGATGGGTGGGTGGGTGGATAGAAAGATGGGTGGGTGGATGGATAGAAAGATGGGTGGGTGGATGGATAGAAAGATGGGTGGGTGGATGGATAGAAAAATGGGTGGGTGGATGGATAGAAAGATGGGTGGGTGGATGGATAGAAAGATGGGTGAGTGGATGGATAGAAAGATGGGTGGGTGGGTGGATAGAAGAGTGATGGTAGAAGATGGGTGGGTGGATGGATAGAAAGATGGGTGGGTGGATGGATAGAAAGATGGTGGGTGGATGGTGGATAGAAGATGGGTGGGTGGATGGATAGAAAGATCGGTGGATGAGTGGATAGAAAGATGGTTGGGATGGATGGATAGAAAGATGGGTGGGTGGATGAGGATGAAAGATGGTGGTGGATGGATAGAAAGATGGTGGGTGTGATAGAGTGGATAGAAAGATGGGTGGTGATGGATGGATAGAAAGATGGGTGGGTGGATGGATAGAAAGATGGTGTGGTGGATGGATGGATAGAAGATGGGTGGTGATGGATGGATAGAAGATGGGTGTGTGGATGGATGAAAATGGTGTGGATGATGATAAAATGTGTGGTGGAATGGATAGAAGATGGGTGGGTGGATGGATAGAGATGGTGGTGGATTGGAGTATAAAGATGGTGATGGAGATGAAGATGGGTGGGTGGAGATGGATAAAGATGGTGGGTGGATGATAGAAAGATGGGTGGGTGGATTGGGATAGAATTGTATGAAGATGTTGGTGATGGATGGATAGAAAATGGTGGGTGGATTGGATGGATGGATAGAAAGTTGGGTGGTGGATGGATAGAAAGATGGGTGGTTGGATAGAAAGGTGTGATGAGAAAGATGGGTGATGGATGGATAGAAAGTGGTGGTGGGTGGATAGAAGATGGTGGTGGATTGTAATAGAAATGGTGGGTGGATGATGAAAGATGAGTGGATGGATGGATAGAAAGATGGGTGGTGAGATGGATAGAAAGATGGGTGGGTGGATGGATGGATAGAAAGATGGGTGGGTGGATGGATAGAAAGATTGAGGTGGATGGTGGGGGGTGGATGGATAGAAGATGGGTGGGTGGATGATAGAAAGATGGGTGGATGGATGGATAGAAAGATGAGTGGGTGGATAGATGGAAAGATGGGTGGGTGATGATGATAGAAAGATGGGTGGGTGGATGGATGGATAGAAAGTGGGTGGGTGATAGATAGAAATGATGGGTGTGGATGGATAGAAAGATGGGTGGGTGATGGATAGAAAGATGGGGGTGGTGGATGGATAAAAGATGTGGTGGATGATGAAAAGATGGTGTTTGATGGATAGAAAGATGGGTGGTTGGATGGATAAGTGTGGATAGTGATAGAAAGATGGTTGGGTGGATGGATAGAAAGATGGGTGGGTGGATGGATAGATAGATGGTTGGGTGGATGGAAAGATAGATGGGTGGGTGGATGGATAGATGGGTATTTAAGAAACAGGGAGATAGAAGGAGAAGGCCAATAGGATCTGACAACAATGAATAGCTGGATTGAATGGTTGAGTGAGATGGATTGTTGGTTGATATAAGGCAAGGACCTCCAATATCGGGAGTTTATTAATGCATGCAATAGGGTTATTATTTGACTTTGTTGCTGTAGTCATACCAACTCTGTATTCTTTGCTGTTGTAAAGTTATAAAACAACAATATGCTACTGTTAATTCTTGGTAAAGTGGTGGAGATGAAAATTTCACATATTTTTTTTTTTTAATGATGCAAAAATATGTGTATTTGTCTGCTGGAATATCAACAGTTGAATAATCATGTTTAGAAAATGTTATGATCAAAGGAAATGTAAGTTATTTATTTTGTATTCTTTCACGGTAGTGACGTTTTTGTGGTAGCTAGATATACGTCAATTGTAATAATAATATTGATATTAAAAATAATACTAATACTAATAAGGATGATGATGATAATAATAATAATAATGATGAAGGATATGATGATGATGATAATATTCAAAAGAAAATAATGATGATGACGATGATAATAATTTATGAAGAACCAAAGGACCCAACTTTGCACTGCCCAAAGGGGAACTCCAACAAGGGAGCTACCGTGTTATATCCCTAGACGGAACAATGGCATAATAATCTACAGAGTGATACCCTTAGATCAAACACAAAGAGACATAATAATGATGAAGAATTCCTTACCTCATTCCCTTCGATTTGACTCATCTTCTCCTTTGCCATACTCAACAGGTCCACCATCTCCAGTTCCAGGAAAAGTTCCAGTTTCCAAAACAATTTCGGCAGGCTCTAATACAAGCCTGGTTTGCAAAGCATCAACACTCTCCCATGACCTCCCTGCCAAGCCAAAGTGGTATAGGAATGGGGAACCCCTTGTACCAAGTAGGCATTTCACCATCACACAAACAGGAATTTTGTAGATATGGGGTCTTATAGTATGACACTCGCTTTCGGATCAGAAGGTCCTGGGTTTGAGCCTCGCTCTGCGCATAGTTGTCCTTGGAAAAGACTCTTTACTCACATTATCTCACTGTACTCGGGTGTAAAATGAGTACCTGGCCGTTACCAGCGTTGTCTCTATCCGAAAAATTGTAATATATAATAATAATAACAGGCGTCATGTCACGTCCTACATGTTAAGTGCAGCTGTTTGCCATGGACCCTTGCTTTGAGCATGTTTAGTGGATTTTGCGCTATATAAAAAGCTCAAGTTTTTAGATATTAAGAACATATTCACAGGATACTTTTCCGACTTTATGACCTTTCAACATCTCTGTCATTGGACTGGGCTGACTCGGCTGCCTCCAGCAGGTCGTGCTTTAGGTCTAAACAACATTGTCGATCAACAGCAATCCTCTGAAGATCCTCAATGGTGTTCACATTCAGTTGCTGATCTTCCAATTTCTTATATTCTTGGTTGAGTCAAGACAGGTAAGGTTGTTGTTGGCCTTCCCCTGAATGAGTTTTCACACTTTTAGAAATACCCGGTCATTGCAATATTGGCAGGAATTTTCATCTCATCTTAGAATATGACCCAAAAGGTGCCATCTCTGTTCCAGAATTTTGATGGAGAGTGGGCTTTAATTTCTGTCATATTAGGATTTATTTAAATAAATAAAATTCCCTTGATTCATCCCATAGGGGAATTTTTTCTCTAGGGTCTATTCCAAGGGGGGAGGGACTGGAATAACCCAGGCTTCAGCAGTGCAGCGCTGCAAATTGATCTTGGGTGAGGTGACTTGCTCAAGGCCACACAATGCAGTGGCAGATGATGGAACTCAGTAAGCTGTTTCAGGGAGTATTACAGCTTGAGTATTAAAACCGGTTGTGGCAGGATGCTCCTGATTTCCTTCAGTGCATGTTGTATATTATACATCACAAACAACACTGAGCTTAAACTGTCTCCTTGTGGAGTTCCTACATTGGTTTCGATTCCTTGTGGAGTTCCTACATTGGTTTTGATTCCTTGTGGAGTTCCTACATTGGTTTTGATTCTTTGTGGAGTTCCTACATTGGTTTGATTCATTGTGGAGTTCCTACATTGGTTTCGATTCCTTGTGGAGTTCCTACATTGGTTTCGATTCTTGTGGAGTTCCTACATTGGTTTTGATTCTTTGTGGAGTTCCTACATGGTTTCGATTCTTTGTGGAGTTCCTACATTAGGTTTCGATTCCTTGTGGAGTTCCTACATTGGTTTTCGATTCTTGTGGAGTTCCTACATTGGTTTGATTCTTTGTGGAGTTCCTACATTGGTTTCGATTCCTTGTGGAGTTCCTACATTGGTTTGATTCCTTGTGGAGTTCCTACATTGGTTTTGATTCTTGTGGAGTTCCTACATTGGTTTTGATTCTTTGTGGAGTTCCTACATTGGTTTTGATTCTTGTGGAGTTCCTACATTGGTTTTGATTCTTTGTGGAGTTCCTACATTGGTTTTGATTCTTTGTGGAGTTCCTACATTGGTTTGATTCTTGTGGAGTTCTACATTGGTTTTGATTCTTGTGGAGTTCCTACATTGGTTTTGATTCTTTGTGGAGTTCCTACATTGGTTTCGATTCTTTGTGGAGTTCTACATTGGTTTTGATTCTTTGTGGAGTTCCTACATTGGTTTGATTCTTTGTGGAGTTCCTACATTGGTTTTGATTCTTTGTGGAGTTCCTACATTGGTTTTGATTCTTTGTGGAGTTCCTACATTGGTTTTGATTCTTTGTGGAGTTCCTACATTGGTTTTGATTCTTTGTGGAGTTCCTACATTGGTTTTGATTCCTTGTGGAGTTCCTACATTGGTTTCGATTCCTTGTGGAGTTCCTACCTTGGTTTTGATTCCTTGTGGAGTTCTTACATTGGTTTTGATTCTTTGTGGAGTTCCTACATTGGTTTTGATTCTTTGTGGAGTTCCTACATTGGTTCCGATTCCTTGTGGAGTTCCTACATTGTTTTGATTCTTTGTGGAGTTCCTACATTGGTTTTGATTCTTTGTGGAGTTCCTACATTGGTTTTGATTCTTGTGGAGTTCCTACATTGGTTTTGATTCCTTGTGGAGTTCCTACATTGGTTTTGATTCTTGTGGAGTTCCTACATTGGTTTTCGATTCCTTGTGGAGTTCCTACTTGGTTTGATTCCTTGTGGAGTTCCTACATTGGTTTTGATTCTTTGTGGAGTTCCTACATTGGTTTCGATTCTTTGTGGAGTTCCTACATTGGTTTTGATTCTTTGTGGAGTTCCTACATTGGTTTTGATTCCTTGTGGAGTTCCTACATTGGTTTCGATTCCTTGTGGAGTTCCTACATAGGTTTCGATTCCTTGTGGAGTTCCTACATTGGTTTTGATTCTTTGTGGAGTTCCTACATTGGTTTTGATTCTTTGTGGAGTTCCTACATAGGTTTCGATTCCTTGTGGAGTTCCTACATTGGTTTCGATTCCTTGTGGAGTTCCTACATTGGTTTTGATTCTTTGTGGAGTTCCTACATTGGTTTCGATTCCTTGTTGAGTTCCTACATTGGTTTCGATTCCTTGTTGAGTTCCTACATTGGTTTCGATTCCTTGTGGAGTTCCTACATTGGTTTTGATTCCTTGTGGAGTTCCTACATTGGTTTTTGATTCTTGTGTGGAGTTCCTACATTGGTTTCGATTCCTTGTGGAGTTCCTACATTGGTTTTGATTCCTTGTGGAGTTCCTACATTGGTTTTGATTCTTTGTGGAGTTCCTACATTGGTTTCGATTCTTTGTGGAGTTCCTACATTGGTTTTGATTCTTTGTGGAGTTCCTACATTGGTTTTGATTCTTTGTGGAGTTCCTACATTGGTTTTGATTCTTTGTGGAGTTCCTACATTGGTTTCGATTCTTTGTGGAGTTCCTACATTGGTTTTGATTCTTTGTGGAGTTCCTACATTGGTTTTGATTCTTGTGAGTCTTCCTACATTGGTTTTGATTCTTTGTGGAGTTCCTACATTGGTTTCGATTCTTTGTGGAGTTCCTACATTGGTTTTGATTCTTTGTGGAGTTCCTACATTGGTTTTGATTCCTTGTGGAGTTCCTACATTGGTTTTGATTCTTTGTGGAGTTCCTACATTGGTTTTGATTCTTTGTGGAGTTCCTACATTGGTTTTGATTCCTTGTGGAGTTCCTACATTGGTTTCGATTCCTTTTTGTGGAGTTCCTACTTGGTTTTGATTCCTTGTGGAGTTCTACATTGGTTTTGATTCTTTGTGGAGTTCCTACATTGGTTTTGATTCTTTGTGGAGTTCCTACATTGGTTCGATTCCTTGTGGAGTTCCTACATTGGTTTTGATTCTTGTGGGAGTTCCTACATTGGTTTTGATTCTTTGTGGAGTTCCTACATTGGTTTTGATTCTTTGTGGAGTTCCTACATTGGTTTTGATTCTTGTGGAGTTCCTACATTGGTTTTGATTCCTTGTGGAGTTCCTACATTGGGTTTGTCCGTTTACTTGTGGAGTTCCTACATTGGTTTTGATTCCTTGTGGAGTTCTTACATTGGTTTTGATTCTTTGTGGAGTTCCTACATTGGTTTTCGATTCTTGTGGAGTTCCTACATTGGTTTTGATTCTTTGTGGAGTTTCTACATTGGTTTTGATTCCTTGTGGAGTTCCTACATTGGTTTTGATTCCTTGTGGAGTTCCTACATTGGTTTCGATTCCTTGTGGAGTTCCTACCTTGGTTTTGATTGGTCCTTGTGGATCTTTTATACATTGGTTTTGATTCCTTGTGGAGTTCCTACATTGGTTTCGATTCTTTGTGGAGTTCCTACATTGGTTTTGATTCTTTGTGGAGTTCCTACATTGGTTTTGATTCCTTGTGGAGTTTCTTACTATTGGTTTTGATTCTTTGTGGAGTTCCTACATTGGTTTTGATTCTTTGTGGAGTTCCTACATTGGTTTTGATTCTTTGTGGAGTAGTTCCTACACTATTGGTTTTGATTCCTTGTGGAGTTCCTACATTGGTTTTGATTCTTTGTGGAGTTCCTACATTGGTTTTGATTCTTTGTGGAGTTCCTACATTGGTTTTGATTCCTTGTGGAGTTCCTACATTGGTTTCGATTCCTTGTGGAGTTCCTATTATCCTTGGGTTATGTTTGATTCCTTGTGGAGTTCTTACATTGGTTTTTGATTCTTTGTGGAGTTCCTACATTGGTTTTGATTTCTTTGTGGAGTTCCTACATTGGTTCCGATTCCTTGTGGAGTTCCTACATTGGTTTTGATTCTTTGTGGAGTTCCTACATTGGTTTTGATTCTTTGTGGAGTTCCTACATTGGTTTTGATTCTTTGTGGAGTTCCTACATTGGTTTTGATTCCTTGTGGAGTTCCTACATTGGTTTTTGATTCCTTGTGGAGTTCCTACATTGGTTTCGATTCCTTGTGGAGTTCCTACCTTGGTTTTGATTCCTTGTGGAGTTCTTACATTGGTTTTGATTCTTTGTGGAGTTCCTACATTGGTTTCGATTCTTTGTGGAGTTCCTACATTGGTTTTGATTCTTTGTGGAGTTCCTACATTGGTTTTGATTCCTTGTGGAGTTCCTACATTGGTTTTTATTCTTTGTGGAGTTCCTACATTGGTTTTGATTCCTTGTGGAGTTCCTACATTGGTTTTGATTCCTTGTGGAGTTCCTACATTGGTTTTCGATTCCTTGTTGAGTTCCTACATTGGTTTCGATTCCTTGTTGAGTTCCTACATTGGTTTCGATTCCTTGTGGAGTTCCTACATTGGTTTTGATTCCTTGTGGAGTTCCTACATTGGTTTTGATTCTTTGTGGAGTTCCTACATTGGTTTTGATTCTTTGTGGAGTTCCTACATTGGTTTTGATTCCTTGTGGAGTTCCTACATTGGTTTTGATTCTTTGTGGAGTTCCTACATTGGTTTCGATTCCTTGTGGAGTTCCTACATTGGTTTCGATTCCTTGTGGAGTTCCTACATTGGTTTTGATTCCTTGTGGAGTTCCTACATTGGTTTCGATTCTTTGTGGAGTTCCTACATTGGTTTTGATTCTTTGTGGAGTTCCTACATTGGTTTTGATTCTTTGTGGAGTTCCTACATTGGTTTTGATTCCTTGTGGAGTTCCTACCTTGGTTTCGATGGTTCTTATGGAGTTCCTGCCTTGGTTTTGATGGTTCTTGTAGTAGAGGCCCTTTGTCATTTTGGACTGAGGTGGCGTTGCTCAGCAGAAATTGCATGGTTCTAACTTCATCCTCATCTACTATTTCTTGAAGATTTCCAAAAGCTTGTACCTGTCTATGATATCAAAAGCTGGTGACTAATTGACCCAGTAATGTTGATAGCTATGTTTTCTTTGTTTAATTTTGCAGTCAACCTCTTCACAGGATATAGGAAAACAAAAATATAACGAACAAGTGTGGACAGAAATAAAAAATAGTTTGTTATACCAGTATCTGTTTATTCTTTATTCTTTATTGAAGTCATCCTCTTCCTGGCACATAGATTTTTAATCACTGCATTCAGACTTCAGCGTTATATATATATATATATATATATATATATATATATATATATATATATATATTATATATATATATATATATATATATATATATATACAGTAGAATTACTTTAAACCAAAATTTTGGGGACCTTCTAAACCATTTCGGTTTACAGACATTTTGGTTTAAAGCAAGTTCCCGTTTTGCAATATTTTTCAAGGGTAGTAACTATTTAAGGAATTTGCTCATTTAATCGTATCATGGGTTTCCCGTTAAATGGAGTTGTTGAATAAATGCCGTCTTCGTAACCATTAATGTTTTAAATTTTTTTCTGGTGTGTTTTAAAATGTTGAAAGAGTAGAGTTCGGGATGCCGTGTATTTTACATATCTCCGTCTTGATCAACTTTTTTTTTCATCGACTTCACATAGTATTTTGATTTTAAACTCAAACGTTGTAATTAATCACAGTGCTTTCTTTTAGACATCTTTTAGTAAAATGCAAAGCTAAAATAAGATCGAAAATTCTTGTGCAATAATTGATAATGAATGATGCGCAGCTACTCAGAGGTGAAGTGAAATGGAAATGAAAAGGCGTGTCAATGCTCAGCTGTCTTTTGTTGAAAAGCCATTTGGTTCAAAGGCCTAATTACATAGAACCTCCGCCCCCCCCCCCCCCCCACACACACACACACACATTTAAACAAAGTGGAAATGAAATGGCATGTCAATGGTAAGTTGTCTACCCCCCCCCCCCCCCCCCCCCTCCTTATCGTCGTGTTGCAAATCCAGTCAGTTCCAAAACATCAACACATGAGCGAGAACATCTCGCTTGCGTGATTCTACACCCCAACTCCCCCTCTTTCCTTATTTTTCGCCTGCCAGTCACCCGCTGTCTTCCAGTCTGTGCGATTGTGGTGTTGGTCAAGCCCAAGTGCAGTGATTGAAGTGTTTGCATCCCCCCCCCCCCACCCCACCCATCACCCTCATCTTATACTTACGCTCTGTATCGCCGGGCATTATTACGTGTGGCCTCCTTCCCGATATTTGAAGAAAAATATAGAGAGAAAAAGGGAAGGTGCTCTCAAGTTGTTTCGGTTTAAAGAAAGTCCTGCTTAGAAGTATTTCGGTTCATCGTAAGAATTAGTACAAAGATAATGAAGAAACTAGCACAATTTATTAAATTCTTTGCGGTTTAAGGTATTTTTCGGTTTAAAGTAATTTTACTGTATATTCTTTATGTCCAGGTTGCACATATTATTGTTATTATTATTATATTATTATTATTATTATTATTATTATTATTATTATTATTATTATTATTATTATTATATATTATTATTATTATTATTATTTGTTGTTGTTGTTGTTGTTGTTGTTCATCATCATCATCCAGGCGTGTAAATCTCCGGACAATTGTCGGATTTCCGACAGTACGGTTTTGCTTAATATATTGTTAGGTGCTGATATTTGAAAGAAATTTTTAAAAAAGAAAATAGAAGTGAAAATGAAATTTGTAACGTCCAAAAACAGTACTAACAAAAAATAAAATAAACGAGTTTTATTTTGTTCCTCGAAAAAATCAGTTTATATTCCTTTTCAAACGCTGACTTAAATTTTTTTAAAAGAAACTTTTTATTTGTCGCATCAAAAACAAAACAAAATTAGACCGTCTAGTCAGCTGGGTATATTATCATTCCACCTACACGCTCCACTAGACGTGGATGTATTCACTGCCTGCCTGCTTTGCCATAGACGCTGCCTGCCTACTGTGCCACAGATGAGAGAGAGATTCGTCTAATACATGTCTAATCAGTAAATAACTAGCACACACAGCGTGTGTTGGACCGGGCCGTTTCTCTCTATTTTGATATAGACACACTGACTATCTCTTTTTCTCCCCATGCTTTCTTTGTTTCAATCTAAAAGACAACTGGAAAAAAAATAATGCGATATAAATATTTTTCTTCAAACGGTGATTGATGCTCTCAGCGGAAATTTTCTTTCCTCATGACCATGGTTGTTTAAATTTTCATCTTTTTCCTCCTGTACACACGACCGCATCTCCTACTCCTCCTTCTCCTCCTCCTCCTCCTCCTCCTCCTCCTCCTCCTCCTTCTTCTTCTTCTTCTTCTTCTTCTTCTTCTTCTTCTTCTTCTTCTTCTTCTTCTTCTCTTCTTCTTCTTCTTCTTCTTCTTCTTCTTCTTCTTCTTCTTCTTCTCCTTCTGCTTCTTCTTCTTCTAAAAGAATTAATCCAAATAAACGAAAGAATCAGCTTAAAAATTTAACACAAACAGGAGAGAAGATAAAGTAGCTTCTGGTGTCAAGCACTAGATACACATCCTTCAAAAAGGTAGGAATTGTTTTCTTCCTTTCATTTTACAACTAACTCACGCCTGGGCCCAGAAATGTGTGTACTTTTTCAAATAATTGGGATTTTTTGGTACCATAAAATAAGGTCCATGATTTTTTGTATTATAAACGAGTTGGGGAAAGTGACAGGATTTCACTGGTCAATTGACGTGTGTTGTGTTGATTCATTCATCCATATTTTTGTCCTGTTCAAAAAGACAATTTTTACACCAACCATATACAGGCCAGATCATCATCATCATCATTATTATTATTATTATTATTATTATTATTATTATTATTATTATTATTATTATTATTAGTAGTAGTAGTAGTAGTAGTAGTGGTAGTAGTAGTAGTATCACTCCCATAATCATCATCATCATTATAATAAGTATTATTTTCATATTCTTCTTCTTCTTCTTCTTCTTCTTCTTCTTCTTCTTCTTCTTCTTCTTCTTCTTCTTATTATTATTATTATTATTATTATTATTATAATTTTATTATTATTATTATTATTATTATTATTATTATTATTATTATTATTATTATTATTATATTATTATTATTATTGTTATTTGACGATTAGGACTTATTACAACAAACAACACAGTCTTTGACATACAAAAAACCCCGTTAATTTTAATGTCATATTATTAAATTCGAGTACCAATTATTATCAAAAAGAAAAAGCATTTTGAATCGAAATGATAAAGGTTTAAGGTCATTGAAAGATTATAAAGGTTTAAGGTCATTGGAAGAGTATAAAGGTTTAAGGTCATTGGAAGAGTATAAAGGTTTAAGGTCATTGGAAGAGTATAAAGGTTTAAGGTCATTGGAAGAGTATAAAGGTTTAAGGTCATTGGAAGAGTATAAAGGTTTAAGGTCATTGAAAGATTATAAAGGTTTAATGTCAATTGAGGAGTATAAAGGTTTAAGGTCATTGGAAGAGTATAAAGGTTTAAGGTCATTGGAAGAGTATAAAGGTTTAAGGTCATTGGAAGAGTATAAAGGTTTGAGGTCATTGGAAGAGTATAAAGGTTTGAGATCATTGGAAGAGTATAAAGGTTTAGGTCATTGGAAGAGTATAAAGGTTTGAGGTCATTGAAAGAGTATAAAGGTTTAAGGTCATTGGAGGAGTATAAAGGTTTAAGGTCATTGGAAGAGTATAAAGGTTTGAGGTCTTGAAAGATTATAAAGGTTTAGGTCATTGAGAGTATAAAGGTTGAGGTCATTGGAAGAGTATAAAGGTTTGAGGTCATTGGAAGAGTATAAAGGTTTGAGGTCATTGAAAGAGTATAAAGGTTTGAGGTAATTGAAAGAGTATAAAGGTTTGAGGTCATTGAAAGAGTATAAAGGTTTGAGGTCATTGGAAGAGTATAAAGGTTTGAGGTCATTGAAAGATAAAGTTTGAGGTCATTGAAGAGTATAAAGGTTTGAGGTCATTGGAAGAGTATAAAGGTTTGAGGTCATTGAAGAGTATAAAGGTTTGAGGTCATTGGAGAGTATAAAGGTTTAAGGTCATTGGAAGAGTATAAAGTTTGAGGTCATTGAAAGTAGTATAAAGGTTTAAGGTCATTGAGAGAGTATAAAGGTTTAAGGTCATTGGAAGAGTATAAAGGTTTGAGGTCATTGAAAGAGTAAAAAGGTTTGAGGTCATTGGAAGAGTATAAAGGTTTAAGGTCATTGAAAGAGTATAAAGGTTTGAGGTCATTGGAAGAGTATAAAGGTTTGAGGTCATTGGAAGAGTATAAAGGTTTAAGGTCATTGGAAGAGTATAAAGGTTTAAGGTCATTGGAAGAGTATAAAGGTTTAAGGTCATTGGAAGAGTATAAAGGTTTAAGGTCATTGATAGATATAAAGGTTTAAGGTCATTGGAAGAGTATAAAGGTTTAAGGTCATTGGAAGAGTATAAAGGTTTGAGGTCATTGGAAAGTATAAAGGTTTAAGGTCATTGGAAAGATATAAAGGTTTGAGGTCATTGGAAGAGTATAAAGGTTTAAGGTCATTGAAAGAGTATAAAGGTTTAAGGTCATTGGAAGATATAAAGGTTTAAGGTCATTGGAAGATATAAAGGTTTAGGTCATTGGAAGAGTATAAAGGTTTAGGTCATTGGAAGAGTATAAAGGTTTAGGTCATTGAAGAGTATAAAGTTGAGGTTTGGAAGATAGTTAGGTCATTGGAGTAAAGTAGTATTGGAAATATAAAGGTTTAAGGTCATTGGAAGAGTATAAAGGTTAAGGTCATTGGAAGAGTATAAAGGTTTAAGGTCATTGGAAGAGTATAAAGGTTTAAGGTCATTGGAAGAGTATAAAGTTTAGGTCATGGTAAAGAGGTTATAAAGTTAGTCATGGAAGAGTATAAAGGTTTAAGGTCATTGAAGATTATAAAGGTTTAAGGTCATTGAAGAGTATAAAGGTTTAGGTCATTGGAAGAGTTATAAAGGTTTAAGGTCATTGAAGAGTATAAAGGTTTAGGTCATTGGAAGAGTATAAAGGTTTGAGGTCATTGGAAGAGTATAAAGGTTTAGGTCATTGGAAGAGTATAAAGGTTTAGGTCATTGGAAGAGTATAAAGGTTTGAGGTCATTGGAAAGAGTATAAAGGTTTAAGGTTCATTGGAAGAGTATAAAGGTTTAAGGTCTTGGATAAGTATAAAGGTTTGAGGTTCTTGAATGATTATAAAGGTTTTAGGTCATTGGAAGAGTATAAAGGTTTGAGGTCATTGGAAGAGTATAAAGGTTTGAGGTCATTGGAAGAGTATAAAGGTTTGAGGTCATTGAAAGAGTATAAAGGTTTGAGGTCATTGAAAGAGTATAAAGGTTTAAGGTCATTGAAGAGTATAAAGGTTTAGGTCATTGAAGAGTATAAAGGTTTAGGTCATTGGAAGAGTATAAAGGTTTAGGTCATTGGAAGAGTATAAAGGTTTGAGGTCATTGGAAGAGTATAAAGGTTTGAGGTCATTAGGAAGAGTATAAAGGTTTAGGTCATTGGAAGAGTATAAAGGTTTAAGGTCATTGGAAGAGTATAAAGGTTTGAGGTCATTGAAGAGTATAAAGGTTTAAGGTCATTGGAAGAGTATAAAGGTTTAAGGTCATTGGAAGAGTATAAAGGTTATCTTGAGTAAGTGAGGTCATTGAAGAGTATAAAGGTTTAAGGTCATTGGAAGAGTATAAAGGTTTAAGGTCATTGGAAGAGTATAAAGGTTTAAGGTCATTGGAAGAGTATAAAGGTTTAAGGTCATTGGAAGAGTATAAAGGTTTAAGGTCATTGAAAGAGTATAAAGGTTTAAGGTCATTGGAAGAGTATAAAGGTTTGAGGTCATTGGAAGAGTATAAAGGTTTGAGGTCATTGAAAGAGTATAAAGGTTTAAGGTCATTGGAAGATTATAAAGGTCTAAGGTCATTGGAAGAGTATAAAGGTTTGAGGTCATTGGAAGAGTATAAAGGTTTGAGGTCATTGGAAGATTATAAAGGTTTAAGGTCATTGAAAGAGTATAAAGGTTTGAGGTCATTGGAAGATTGTTTTTTGTTTTTAAGGGTTTTACGGCGCTTGCAACACATTAAGGTCATATAAGTGCCAGTAAAAAGGAAGAAAATGGGATAGTAAAAAGTTCTAGAATTACAATTAAAGCACAAAAGAAAAGGTAAGACAAAGGGGAATTGGTTCAAATAGGGAACAGATGTAGATTCCAAGAGCACACCATCAAAGTACTTAGTTTGAGATCACCTAAAAGTCTCATCCAGACACAAGCACAGGTCCCAACTAAGAGGAACACACTCAAATGTTTATAAATCATATAATATAATATGTAAACTAAAGATAATACAATTCATGACAGAGAGATGATTTACAAGGAAAAAAATATCTCCCAAAACTATAACTATACATTCGACTGTTTCCCTCTCAACCAATGACTCCGACCAAGGTCAGGACAAAACCAAGCAATCTCATTCCAAGACAAAGACAGAAAGCAATTGGAAAACAGATAAGAGGGGATAGAAGACACAGCAAGTACCTCCCTGCCCGCTATGGGAGGTAGGAACCCCACCCGGTCATTGGAAGATTATAAAGGTTTGAGGTCATTGGAGGAGTATAAAGGTTTGAGGTCATTGAAAGAGTATAAAGGTTTGAGGTCATTGGAAGATTATAAAGGTTTAAGGTCATTGAAAGAGTATAAAGGTTTAAGGTCATTGGAAGAGTATAAAGGTTTGAGGTCATTGAAAGATAAAAAGGTTTGAGATCATTGGAAGAGTATAAAGGTTTAAGGTCATTGGAAGAGTATAAAGGTTTGAGGTCATTGAAAGATTATAAAGGTTTGAGGTCATTGGAGGAGTATAAAGGTTTGAGGTCATTGGAAGAGTATAAAGGTTTGAGGTCATTGGAAGAGTATAAAGGTTTAAGGTCATTGGAGGAGTATAAAGGTTTAAGGTCATTGGAAGAGTATAAAGGTTTGAGGTCATTGAAAGATTATAAAGGTTTGAGGTCATTGGAAGAGTATAAAGGTTTGAGGTCATTGGAAGAGTATAAAGGTTTGAGGTCATTGGAAGAGTATAAAGGTTTAAGGTCATTGGAAGATTATAAAGGTTTAAGGTCATTGGAAGAGTATAAAGGTTTGAGGTTCTTGAAAGAGTATAAAGGTTTAAGGTCATTGAAAGATTATAAAGGTTTGAGGTCATTGGAAGAGTATAAAGGTTTAAGGTCATTGAAAGAGTATAAAGGTTTGAGGTCATTGGAAGAGTATAAAGGTTTGAGGTCATTGAAAGAGTATAAAGGTTTGAGGTCATTGGAAGAGTATAAAGGTTTAAGGTCATTGGAAGAGTATAAAGGTTTAATGTCAATTGAGGAGTATAAAGGTCATGCAAGGGAATTTGGAACTGGATAGGAATGTCAAACATGAGAGTTCAAGAATCTTATATTGTTATTTTTTCTCTACCAGACGAGCATAAATCACAACGATACAGTTTCAGTGCTGATTACACTGAGCTGTACATCAAAGACTTGAACTTTGAAGATTCTGCCAATTATGAATGTAACATCAGCAACAGAGTGGGCTATGTGTTTTTTAATGCATATCTCCGTGTTATAAGTAAGTTATCAATGTAACAGAGTGGGCTATGTGTTTTTGGATGCATATCTCTGTGTTGTAAGTTAGTTATCAATGTAACATCAGCAACAGAGTGGGCTATGTGTTTTTGGATGCATATCTCTGTGTTGTAAGTTAGTTATCAATGTAACATCAGCAACAGAGTGGGCTATGTGTTTTTGGATGCATATCTCTGTGTTGTAAGTGTAAGTTAGTTATCAATGTAACATCAGCAACAGAGTGGGCTATGTATTTTTGGATGCATATCTCTGTGTTATAAGTAAGTTTTCAGTCATCAATACAAATAAATGTAGAATAAATATGAACACTTATTTAGGGCATTTCCACACAGTAGTCGTGCTCAAGGCATCACTCATTGTTTCATTGATTCCGCCAGCAGGTCATATGAAACCATTTCTCCATTTCATAGAGTACCACTCGCCTGTTAGACATTCTTTTGTACTGACATTCTTACGATATCATTCACTGCCTGTAGTCAGGTACTCATTCATACCTTAGTCGAGTTGAGTAATTTGTGTAATTTATTTTACGCAAAGACACATCGGGACCAAAATTTTCCACGGTCACTGTCACTCATCTGACCATTAATCACACTTAACATTGCTTGACTTTTATGACAAGATGGCTTAGCACTGAACCACATCATCTTCATAAAAAAAATTTAAAAAAGAAAGAAACAATTTTTTTCCCTGAACATCTAGATGGATGACAAAGTGACTTTCAGTTAAAATAACAATAGTAAAGGCAATAGAGGCTTCAATTTAGCGTACAAAAACAGATTATGTTGACGTTTTGGGTTTCTCCTTTGTCAACAAAAGATGATAGGCTAAATGAGACACAAAATACAAATGAGCTATGAGAGAAGTCAAATCCTTCATCTTAACAATGCCATCTCCTCATCTCTCATTTGTCTTTACTGTCTCATTCATCATGTGATGTTGACCCAAAACGTCCACATCAACTCTTCTTAAATAAGATTGAAGTCTGTATTCCCTGTTAATTGGTGTTCAGCTCGTCATTGTTATTGATGTCTTCAAGTTTCAAGCAGGCATATTCCAGATCAAATCAAAAGGCATAGTATACAAAAGTCCTCTGCGTTACGGTTACAGCTGTCTCACCATGCTGTTTATTTGTATAATAATTGAATTTATGGATGGAATGAAATTGACATCAATCAGTTCTTTGTTATTGTTTTTAGACAGCCATTCTTTTGAGTAGTTCTCACTAAATTATATCAATCAGACTTTAACGTTGAACATTACACAATTTTGTGTGTTGGAACATTATTTCTGATACTGGCGATTACTGTGAGCCTTTTGGTTAAACGCACATCATCAATATTCTAAGAAAAGGGAAATTTGATTTGGTTTACATTGGAGTTATTTTTACCAGGTTTTCAGGTTTGGGTTTCACGTTTTGACATGAGGGATTGCAAGCTGTGCAGGGGGGATTATATGTCGAGGTCTATCAGAGGAGACTTGAGCAATTACATGGGAAACACTTGGAACTCAATTCTTACAATGAACAGATAACACTGCAAACAAAAATTCACACACACACACACACACAAAAGAGATAGTAACGGCTTAGGGTATCAAAATTTAGAAGTCTATGTAGAAATGGGCTTGTTTCAGTTGTCATCAAGCCTGAATCTGAATATTACTCGAAGTCCACTCAATTCTGAGTATTTGTATTTGGGGACGGAGAGAACTGTTGAATGTGACAGCCATTGTTGGTGCTTAGGCTGAAGTATTTTGATAATCTTCGCTACAATGTTTCTAAATCTTTTGTTTTCTGACATGATTTGGGCAGATGAAGATGTTTGAGTTTGCAGATTGGTGTTTTAGTGTTTTGAGTGGGTTTTTCTTTGAATTTTGCTGTGTGTTTTGTTGTACTGGTGAGATGGCTGTCATTTTGTTTGTAATTTTGAACATAAGTGTCGTTGTTCTTTCCATCTGTGTTGTAGGGAGTCCATCCAAGCTGTGTGATCATCATGTCTGTTGCACTATTATGGGGGCTGTAGTCATTGAAGACAAATCTTGCAGCGTAGAGCTGGAGAGCTTCAATTGGTTTTATATCCGCTTGTAGGTTGTAGGTGTGGGTGTGGGTCCCAAACTGTACTGTCTATGTAAACAACAAGTGGATTATTTTACACCCGTTCTAAGACAAACCTCAGCAACGACTGTAGTCAGTTTTCGTTGTATCCAAAGATACAAATGTGTAAAGTGTAATCCTGGATAAAGCCAACACCGATGAACCGGAACCATTGGTTTTGACTTTATCCATTATCAATGGAATACACTTAGAAAAAGAAGAGAGAATTTAGGACCAACAAGAAATATTGACTTCAAGCAGAAGTTGAGCTAAAGACTGTTGACTTTATGCAGATCCCGATGAAGATAAAACTCAGCAATACAGAGGGACTCGCATATCACCTATAACAATATATGACACTTGGTTTTCTTGATTCCCCAGAGCCCATCGTGTTTGCGTGGAAACCTCCAATGTTTCTTAGTGTGAAATACGGAGATGTCCTTGACCTTACTGTCAATGTTACTGGAGACAAATGCTGTCCTGTCAACACCATAGAGTGGTTCTACCAAGGATCCCCCATTCCTGACATTGAAGCATTCCCACCTTTCCAGTAATGTTTTATTTTATTTATTAACTTTCCCACTGCCTGATCTTACAATTCACTTTTAAGTCAACACGAAGAGAAATAAGAAAGTTGAGAGTTTTTGTGTTATTTTTTTTTATTTTTAATATTTTTTTTATAGTTCTAAAACTATGTACGTTTATAAAAAAATAATAATTTTAAAGATTAAAATAAATAAATATGTAAAGCATTTCCACTTGTCAACCATGCTCAATGGGCCTCGCAGTGTTTTATATATTCCCTCAGCAGGCCATATATGGAAACATATTTCTATTTCATACAGGACCATATTATTTGTCTCTCGGTCTCAAAATAACAAGCTTCCCTCCCATCCCCCACAATCCATTTGACCTCTGTAACATTGGATTTACTGAAATCTGAGACAGGCTGACCTTCTCAACAAACGTCTGCAACTGTAATGTTGCTGAAAATAAAAATAAAACCTAAATGTGTTGCAAGCGCCGTAAAACCCTTAACAACAAAATAAATCAAATTAATTTTTTTAGATCATGTTTCTATCTCTTCTGTTATTAATCTTTAAATCTATATTGTACAGAAGAGACAAGGTTACAGGCTCACTCCTATTCAATACAACGCTGGTCATGGAGAAAAATTTTACCTCTATACTGGGGAACTATACTTACAGAGTGTCTGATGGGTACCAAACAATCACCAACAGTTTTGTCATTTCACAAGGGAAGTTGGCTAAAGGTAAAACAAGTAAGTATCCTTGTTTATCACAGAAACGGTGAGAGGAGAGGAGAGAGTCTTAACCCTATTCGTACATCGGAGATAACTTAGTTACCCCATTGTGGAATCGCTATTATTGAGTACCTACTAACTGAAAAGTGAGAAGTTTCTGCGTTCTTGTCTGCTCCTATGTTAATATGAGACTTGTCAAAAGTATAAGTACAGTATAGCACGCTTAAAGCGAATAGCTTTAACAAACTCGTAGTATTGACAATCAACGTCTTTCTTATTGTTTGACTGGTATAACTGTTACTGATACATAGGTATTTTAACAATACAATTTTTTCTGCCTACAGCAGCTCTTCACTATATCCGTGTTCTACTGAATTGATGCTATCCATTTAGGTAAAATTATCATGACATCCACCAGCCAGCTTAAACATACCAACACACAAAACTGTCTGTAGCCTTTAACGGTTTTAGTCTGATTGATACAGTTTACTGAGAACTTTTCACTTACAGGCTGTCTAAAAATAATAACAAATAGCTGAGTGACATCAAGTTCGTTCCTTCAATATCCAAGCCCTGAAAATCACTGTGCCCACCTGAGGCAGTCTTGTCATCTGGGATGACTTGACATTGTCATTTTGAACACGAGCCACAATCACCCCAGTTGCTGGTGCATGCTGGTAAATTGATCATATTGAAGATGATGGGAGGGGGGGGGGGGTAATGGTGGTGGTGGCACATACTGTTGTTATCAGTGAAGGTCTAATTTTTGCACATCTTGCACACAGCCTGCTTTATGGAGTAGCTACAGCACGAAAACTTTTTGCATGACACGCACTTTATGGTCGTTTTGCAGATTTTTTTTCCACAAGCATAAGTGACATCGGCCACGTGCACTTTGAGTTTGGGGAGATGAAGCTGATGCCTCCAATGGTTCTCTCTCATGTACGACAGCTGTGTATATTGTTTGCCTCGGGTATTTTGAGAGGTTTGTCTGGCGTCTCCGCCTTTCTATTTGTGGTATGGCCAACTCCTCTGGCACAGCAACGTTGAAGCTCACACAATTATACAGTACTCAACTACATGGATGCTAAATCGCCTACATAAGCCGCTAAATCGCCTACATAAGCCGCTAAATCGCCTACATAAGCCGGAAGGCCGGCTTTTTTGTCCAGCCAGTATGACACCTTGACGGTTTTTCAGATGCCTCCTCCCCCCCCCCCCCACCCCCCAACAAAACAAAATAAATATTTTTGCACCACAAGCAATAATCATCACTCCCACCACTTCTGCAAACACGACCACTATTTCTACTACCATCATCACTTCCATCATCACAACCACCACCACATCATCACTACCAATACAACTACATACAACCAACACATGCCCATCATCATCACGACCACTACAATACTACAACACCACATGAACATCATCATCACCACCACAACATCATCTTTTTCACTACTACTACAACCACCGCCACCACCACATCATCAACTGCAACTACTACTACAACTAACACATCAATATGACTACCACTATTACGACAACTACCACATCAATATTACTACCACTATTACTACAACCACGACTTCCTCACCATCATCACTACAATTACCACTACCACCACCATATCATCATCACTACCTGCATGAGGATAGCCACTACCACCACATCATCATCACTACCACTACTACAAGTACTGCCATTACATCATTATTATTACCATTACTATTAGAACCTCCGCCAACATCACCACATCATCATCACTACCATACTACTACAACCACTACCACCACATCAACTTCACTACTTCTACTACTACTACTACTACTACTACTACTACTACTACTACTACTACTACAACCACTACCACCACATCAACTTCACTTCTACTACTACTACTACTACTACTACTACTACTACTACTACTACAATCATCACCACACCATATCATTACCACCACTGCAGCTACAACTTCCATCTCCACATCATGACTACCACAATCATCACCACCACATCATCATCTCTATCACTATACTACTACTACTACTACAACCACGACAGCATCATCCCTACCACTACTACTACAACCAGCACCACATCACCATTCCTATCACCACTACTACAACCACCACATCACCATCCCTATCACCAATGCTACGACCACCACCACCACTTCACAATCCCTACAACGACTACTACAAACTCTACATTACCATCACTACTACAACAACTACCACATCACCATCCCTACCACCACTTCTACAACCACCACATCAACATCCATGCCACCAGAACTACAACAACCACCACCACTACTACACCAACCACCACATCACCATCTTTACCACCACCACTACTACACCAACCACCACATCACCATCCCTACCACTACCACTACTACAACAACCACCACATCACCATCCCTACCACCACCACTACTACAACAACCATCACATCACCATCCCTACCACCACCACTACTACTACTACAACAACCACCACATCATCAGATACTTGGGCATATTCTCTCCACAGGTTTCCTTGTAATTTGTCCCAGATATCTCTCATTAATTTCTTCTTCTTCATCATATAATCATTGTCACCATGACACATTGTCAGACACAAGCCCTCCCCTCTAATAATGACACAAGGCACACAGCACTCAGCACGCGACACACTTCGCACATGACACGAGACAAACTGAAGTGAATACTACAGTTCATTAATTTTCTCCCATTTTTTTATTTATGAGTGGATTTTCAAAATTTAAAGTGTTTTCTATGACTATCAGAAAAACTTTATGTGCAGCTATGTGGTCTAGTGGTATGACACTCGCTTTTGGATCGGAAGGTCCTGGGTTCGAGCCTTGAGCACGTTTAGTGGATATTGCGCTATATAAAAATTCAAGTTTAATATAGTAAGAAAAACCCATTATAGATAAATATATATTGCCTCTTGTGGTCCCTACTTTTACAACATAATAAAGTCCCTTCAGATGTGTCTAATCTGGAACTCCCAAAATCCGAAATAAAGTCCCTTCCTATTCTGGAACTCCCACAATCCGAAATAAAGTCCCTTCAGGTGTGTCTAATCTGGAACTCCCACAATCCGAAATAAAGTCCCTTCAGATGTGTCTAATCTGGAACTCCCACAATCCGAAATAAAGTCCCTTCAGATGTGTCTAATCTGGAACTCCCACAATCCGAAATAAAGTCCCTTCCTATTCTGGAACTCCCACAATCCGAAATAAAGTCCCTTCAGATGTGTCTAATCTGGAACTCCCACAATCCGAAATAAAGTCCCTTCAGATGTGTCTAATCTGGAACTCCCACAATCCGAAATAAAGTCCCTTCCTATTCTGGAACTCCCACAATCCGAAATAAAGTCCATTCAGGTGTGTCTAACCTGGAACTCCCACAATCCGAAATAAAGTCCCTTCAGGTGTCTCCTTTCTGGAACTCCCACAATCCGAAATAAAGTCCCTTCAGGTGTGTCTAATCTGGAACTCCCAAAATTCGAAAGAAAGTCCCTTCAGGTGTGTCTAATCTGGAACTCCTACAATCCGAAATAAAGTCCCTTCAGGTGTGTCTAACCTGGAACTCCCACAATCCGAAATAAAGTCCCTTCAGGTGTCTCCATTCTGGAACTCCCACAATCCGAAATAAAGTCCCTTCAGGTGTGTCTAACCTGGAACTCCCACAATCCGAAATAAAGTCCCTTCAGGTGTCTCCATTCTGGAACTCCCACAATCCGAAATAAAGTCCCTTCAGGTGTGTCTAATCTGGAACTCCCATAATCCGAAATAAAGTCGCTTCAGGTGTGTCTAATCTGGAACTCCCACAATCCGAATGTTTCCATTATCTGGACAAGTCTCTTGGGGATGAATCTGTTGTTCTTTTACTGTAATTGGACCCTGTCATCCAGAATCCTGGTTTCTTGATCTGAACACTAATTTTGGTAACAAACCATTCCAATTTAGAGGATTCACGACTCCTCGCTGACTGACACCGTCTGTCCTCCAACTTTGGTTCAATGCACTGGACAAACGATTGAAGTATAATCTGATTTATAACTCTTTGTCACATCCAATTAAGGTGAGGTAGGTAACTTATTTGTCTATACAGTCCGGTCATTGGCAGAAAGCCCAGTCTCGTAAATCAACCTGGCGATACAGTTTACACAATCTAACTCTGTCACATGATATTGATGTCATCAGACAAAAACTATTGTTTTCACTTCAGAATCACTCTGAATCTGTTCTCACCTTTTCTCACTTGCCCAAATTGCTCATCAAAAATAAACACTATCTCTACTCAAGATATATTTCTTGAAATTTCACGACAACTTCAACATGTTTGCTCTGCTGTTGACATGGCTTTCAATCTTGTATGTATATATTATGCATTATTATATTATTATGGTTATCTTCTATACGCGTGTGTATGTGTGTGTGTGTGTGTGTGTGTGTGTGTGTGTGGTTGTGTGTGCGCTTTGCATGTCAAGGTTAAAGATATATGTTTGTACACCACATGAGTACATTTAAGTTGAAATACTATCTTTACCACGTGTATCGTTATTGTAATATTTAATCAATAGATTTATGGCATTACTAATTAATATTAAGGGCATTCAAAGGATCTTATCCTATTTTGCCCTATACCACATGTTATGTTATGTCAACAACTTTAATATAGAGAAGAAGAGTCAGGATATCACCACAACATTGAACGACATTGTCATGGATGTGGAAGTCAAAGCTGACATATCTACATCACAACCAAATGAAGACATTGAAGAAGTTGGCAGTGACAAAGAACTGCCTATCATCCCATCACCAACTAAGACCTTTTGAAAGGGTACATGCATTTAAGAAACTGACCTGGTAATCAACGTCCATGAAAAACATCTCCTTGTGAAAAACAAAATCAACATAAAAATAAAGATTATTCTAATGAATGACATTGACTTTGACCAATTATGAAAGCCATAAAGTCCTATTGTTGTTTTCTGAAGCGATAGACCTAGATTACTATGTTTTGAGGTCAAAACTAAATATGTGGCATAATATACGGTTTAGTGTAACACGCATTTGCCGAACAAGGACAGAATTCCCAAATTATTCCCCTCATTGTCTTAGTAATTTTTTCATGGCATCCACAAATGGTTTCTCGGTTTTGTTGAACTCTTAGGGCCAACACACTGGCCACTAAGAGAGAGAGAAAGCAAGTTGCATTGTGCTGCAGCCTTCGTGAACTTATAGCCTGAAACTGACCAAGCGAAAATCACCTCAAAACAAGACGACGATAGCGAAAATAAGTTGATTACTGTGAGTTGTATTCACTAGCTCAACCACTGGCAACATTTTGCTCTTGTTACTGCCAATATTAAATGCTCGAGTCGGACAGGGATTAAGCTTAAAAATCCCCATTTCAGATGATACTAAATCTAGTTTTGTTTATCGTGTTCGTCAGTGTAAAGAAAAGTTTGATTGAAGAAAATTCCGAGGGGGGGGGGGGGGGGGGTGTGGTTCGTTTGTTTTCATTTACAAAATTGGCATATTTTGTAGTACCTAACAATATACAGTCGTAATCGGAGGCTGGCATTCCTGACCTGTTTGAGGTTGTCAACAAGCAACATCCCTACAAACTCCGAGTACATGAGGGAGGCAGAGGATAGATTGTCCTGGAGGTATATGATAGGCAATGTGCACACAAACGCAAGCCACAGATAAGTAAGTAAGTGTAATGTAGTAGAAAAGTATATATACCATATTATTAGAATATTCCCTTTACCTTTTCTGTATTGAATCACTTCTTCTTCCTGTTATTATGGTTATCCACTTCCTGGCACCAGAATGCCTACTTCTGGTTCTCACTTCTACTCTAGTTTTAGTCAGTCCAGTTCAGGAGTGCAATGAAGTAACATGTCTATCTCAGTTCATTATAATAATTAAGTAAGTAATATTAAACAACAATATTGACTTTAGACTATGGGCTCATATTGCGCCACAGATTATTCATCCATCATCATTTAATGGATTAAATTGATTGATATTTTACAAGGAATGTTGTAACTATGTATTCCATAGACGAGGGATCTCACTCTTACATGATTAGCTTCTCCACTGCCGGTTTGGTAATCACTGGAGTGATTGCCTTCCTTCTGGTCGCGTCGCTCTTTGTCCTTGTAAGCAGTAAAGGGTAAGGTTCACCATTTACAATTGATGCTTTCTTTGGTTTGCTTCTACCAATTTAATGTTATTTTGGATTCTTGCAAATCATGTCCTTTCCACTTAAAGACTTGATTCATTTTCAGTTTTCAAAGTGGCTTTTGGTCGGTACTGACGAACAGACCTTGACACCCGTTAGTCACTACTGACCAATAGCCCCGCCATTGAGGAATAGCTATCGTTCAATACTGAGTACTGATTTGTAGATTATTTGTCTAAATGTTTTGACTTCATGAGTGTCACGAGCACCATGCAACCTGTAGGAATATTTTCTGGCCAAAATGAAAGCGTTTTGTTATAGGACGGAAGATCAAGTCATGCTTTTAGTCTGTTAGGAAAGCAGTAAAAAGATTTAGAAGTTTTCACCTATCAAGCGCTCAATACTGACCAATAGCCTCTCTGAAACAGCATCGATATTGGTCAGTACTGCCCAATGGACACTAGTGCCTGTTCGTCAGTACTGACCAATAGCCTCTCTACAACAGCGTGGCTACTGGCTGGCATGGAAGTTTTTTTTACATCACTTGCGGCTGCAAAAATTGTAAAGTATCACTGATTTGCATTGCAGCCGCAAAATCTGAAATTTTGTTGCAGATTTTCGAGATTTTGGCAAAGAAAAAAAAAAAAAAAGACAATTTTTTTTTTCTTTTAAATTGATAGCTCATTTTTCCCTTTTTACTGGCATTGATATGACCTTACTGTAGGAATTGTAGTTGTAGTAGGAGGAGGAGTAGTAAATGCTATAAAAAAGGGAGAGAGAGAGATAGAGAGAGAGACATGGATCATTTGATAACATAATGGAAATTATCTTGTCACTGCTGCAAATTGTCATCTCTACTATTAGATTGAAGACCACCCTCACAAATATTTTATCCCAAAACCTTCAACTGATTTAATGTATATCACCATCACAACTTCATTTGGGACATCAGCATCATCATCTCATACCGTCAACACGGTTACAACCACCATCACAGCATTGTCACTGCCACAACCACCACCACCAGATCAGTTCTTCCATCACCACCACCACTAGAGCACCATTGCTACAACCACCACCTCATCTTCTTCAGGCACAAACATCAATACTACCAACATATTTGGGGTCTTTTGGTCATTACTTTGAGTGTTTCGAAAGCAATATCCTTAGATATTGCAATTTCTGAGCCTTATGCTGATTTAAAATGGTCATTAAGATTAAGTTTCTCGATAAATCGATAATTTTGTAATTACTAGTGATTGCTGCAAACGAATGTTTGAATGATGAAGATCGGAGTTTATTTTTGATTTGGGTTTGATGATAGCTTTTATATAAATTTTTGTATTTTGCGCACTTTTATTTTCCACACATGCGGACAGAATACCCTTTTTTGCTAAAAAAAAACCCCCACTTTTTAGGATCATAGAATACATTTTTCATTCTGGGAAGGTTGGCAGGTCTGCCTTACATTTGTTGCAAGCGCCGTGAAACACTTAAAAACAAACAAATACCTTTCTCTTTCATGAACTAATTAATGGGTTTTTAAAAAAATTAATCGCAAATTTTGCTGTGTTTAGCTTTCAAAATTTGGGAATTTTTTTGCAAAAAGCCGCCATGTCATTATTGGTCAGTACTGTCCAATGGACACTTGTGCTGTTTTGTCAGTACAGACCAATAGCCCATGCCTTCTGTTTTCACCTAAAGCCCTGTCATTCCAAAATACACATCGTTTTCAGTTTTCACTTCAAAGCCTAAAAGCCTGTAATTCAATTTACACATTTCGGTTTTCACCTAAAAGCCTATTGATCCAATTTACACAACATTTTCCGTTTTCACCTAAAGGCCTAATTTACAGATTATTTGGTTACCTATGTCCAAAAGCAAAATGTTTTGTATGTCCAGCCTAGCCAGTGTTTATTGTAGCCACACACGTGGTTAGTTGTGGACTTACAATGAATAATAATTATACTTTAAGAATGAAATCAACACGAATATCTGTTAGAATAGCAATGCATCACCCTGGATGGCAGGGATGACAAGATTAGTCAAATCAACGTAAATCTGTGTCCATGGCAAATGTACTAATTTGTAATGTATAAAAATGTCACCATCATCATCAGTATCAGCACCATCATCATTGCCTTTTTCACCCTGGGTCATGGTATAGGCCACAGACATAAAGTTTCCATCCCTCTCTATCTTGAGCTAACAGTTTAATCTTGTTCCATGTCTTATCACTTCTATGTCATCGGGTCAACAGTCCTTTCAGCTTTGTCTGTTGTCCTTCATAAATTGTGTAATTGCAGAAACTCTTTAAGCTGAAAAAAGGATTTGATTTGTCCGTCTGTGTTTCTGTAACAATTTGAGTTTTACGGAAGGGGTGTTAACACTTCGACAACCCCCAACCTGGAGGACTAGGTGACTCAAAAAAGGGGGAGTCACACACCATTAGTCGCCTTTTACAACACGCAGGCTTGTCGATAGACTATCTTCCCTCTCTGTTTGGGACCCGAAACGCCAGCGAGTATTTTTAAAATGTCTGTAAATTTTATAATGATTGGGGACACTTAGCTGATGTTGAAGTATTGTGTGAAAGGTAATACGTTATCAAATCCTACGGAAAAGTATAATAAACTGTTGTCCAGTCCAAATTGCGATGGGTTTATGTTTACAATTTTAAAGCCACAAGTCTGAGACACAAGAGTGATATGAATTCAAAAATAGTTACATTTCAAACTGGTTTAAATACAAACAAACAAAAAATAAATTGTCAGTCTTCAGTCTTTAATCATAAATTGTCGGAAATAAAAATTGATATTTTTTCAAAGCTCTTTGAACGTTGTTGTTAATGATTTTGACTGATAATTCATTGTAGGTATTTGTGACTGATGATTCATTGTAGGTATTTGTGACATGATTCATTGTAGGTATTTGTGACTGATGATTCATTGTAGGTATTTGTGACTGATGATTCATTGTAGGTATTTGTGACTGATGATTCATTGTAGGTATTTGTGACTGATGATTCATTGTAGGTATTTGTGACATGATTCATTGTAGGTATTTGTCACTGATGATTCATTGTAGGTATTTGTGACTGATTCATTGTAGGTATTTGTGACTGATGATTCATTGTAGGTATTTGTGACTGATGATTCATTGTAGGTATTTGTGACAGATGATTCATCGTAGGTATTTGTGACTGATGATTCATTGTAGGTATTTGTGACTGATAATTCATCATAGGTATTTGTGACTGATGATTCATTGTAGGTATTTGTGACTGATAATTCATCGTAGGTATTTGTGACTGATGATTCATTGTAGGTATTTGTGACTGATGATTCATTGTAGGTATTTGTGACTGATGATTCATTGTAGGTATTTGTGACTGATGATTCATCGTAGGTATTTGTGACTGATGATTCATTGCAGGTATTTGTGACTGATGATTCATCGAAGGTATTTGTGACTGATGATTCATTGTAGGTATTTGTGACTGATGATTCATTGTAGGTATTTGTGACTGATGATTCATCGAAGGTATTTGTGACTGATGATTCATTGTAGGTATTTGTGACTGATGATTCATTGTAGGTATTTGTTACTGATGATTCATTGTAGGTATTTGTATAAGAAGAGCTGAATTCAAAGTACACTCCAGCACGATTTCCTCGAACTAATTTCACCCATCTAACATTTCAAAAATTGGATTTACTAAAGGGTTGTTTGTTTTTTGTTTGTTTTTAATATGACCGACAATATGGACCACTGATGATTTACTGTGACATTGACAGTTACGTGCGTGTAACTGTCTACTCTGCAGATGTGGGTATACAGTATGATACACATACACACACAAACATACATCCACTCACGCACTCTATTTCCATTTCTACATAACCGACACCTCTGCTTATTATGACTTCGCCATGCCTTCTAATTACAATGCCACCAACGTCGGTAAATGAATGTTGTGATACAGCACCACCAGACCACACACACACACACAGACCAACTACTTGTAACATGTCATGTATAAAGTTATATCCTCCATTAATTCGTTTTAGCAAGGCACGATTTCCTTTAACTATGGTTTCCTCAAACCTTTTTCTTTTGCATCTCCTGAGGAGTTCAAGGAAACGGTGCTGGAGTCTATGTCCATTTTTAGAGCTGAAATGGTTGTAAAATTATTAATAATTGTAATTTTATGACTCCTTTTTTTTTCTTTTTCATGAACACATCTGTGCATGACATCATACACCAGAAGGCATGATGTTACAGAAAAGGAAGAAGCAGGCAACGAAATGGTCTATGACGATGAGATCCAATCAGACATGGGTGTCAGGACGATGGAACCTGGAAACGGCCTGGATGACTAGTCCCTATCTTGATAGAATAATGATAATAGTAATAGATCAATCATGCATTTATCATCTCCACTGTCATCGTGCTCTGCTGCGCTTTATGTCATTGTATAGAAATTGACCAAAACATATTAATATTAAGCATACGTACAGAAACAAATTTAAAAGTAGGCCTTATGAAAAACTCAGTCTTCAGACATTTCCTGAAAGATGATAGATAGACATTTCAACATTACAATGCCTGAGCTACGAGCATAGCCAGCTGGCTATGTTCACCTGAGCCGACTGATTTCTGGTTATTTATACCACTTACATATTCATATTTCCTTTTCTAAATTTACTTGGATTTCAGTGCTTGATAACAACTTTTATTCCATGCAAAATAATCGTCTTCAGAGTTTGTTTTCTTTTTACAATGATAATGATATCCGGTGAATGTAGCTGAAAGTAGACGACTATATCATTAATCTTGAAATGCATTAATGATGAAAATATACTCTTAAAATGAAAATAAAATGGATATTGATGGCGACAAAGTGAAAACAGCCTTGTTTTGTGACCAGGGCCTTCACCTTCAAATGATGAAAGCAGGAGAGCTTTAGTGTTGGGTTGCCATTACAGTACAGTTGAAAAGTTAAGGATATTACAACATCTTGATTACATGTCATTTTGATGTGCTATAATGTTTAAAGATTTGGTTGCCTTCAAACTGCCATTCATGTCCTGACTTTTGGATATGGACTCTTCCAACACTGAGTGATGAAGGGATAAATATCTACCGGGCATTATTTCTTGGAGGGTGGAGGATCACGGCGAAGTTACCCGACTTTACCCTAATGCAAGTTCCATCCTATACCTCACAGGAAGCCTATGCAATTCCTGGGCAACTTATAGCTTCCCTCATTTTCGTTAATTTCATGTTTAGCAGCATTATTTTGAGTTTTTGTTGTATTTTATCATTGCTTAAAAAGCTAATACAAAGAGCATTGCAATAATCTGCTTTACCTGCTTGTTGAGTAGGTTCTCCAAACCCAACTTTGACTTAGAATGAAAATCAATTCAATTTTGCATAGATTTGTGTGTTCTCATTAAATGATAATGATACCAAGATCAACAATATCGGATAATAAAAGAAAAAGGATGTTATGGTTCTTCAAAGTTTGCTAATAATAATAATAGGCCGAAATGTGGTTATACAAAACTGGTTAAAATAGCCAATTTCATAGATAACTACAGCCCTATGTTAGAAAGTAGAGAGATGAAAGTTGATAGATAGCTGCCCAAAGTTATAGAAATGACGTTCAATTTTTGAATGACCTCTGAGACAGCACATCAGAACAAATAGTGCATGGGCCAGTGGGCGAAACCCTCCCCTCCCCTGGGGGAGTTTTCGCCACATGGTTTTTCTGAAATAGCAATATATCTTGAGTATTAATCCGGGTGTTACCGTTTTTTCAAGTGTCATTTACGAGAGTTATGGCCCTTGAAAGGTCATTAGGTGCAATTTTTTGTGAAATCGTTTTTGTGCATAAAATGGTTGTTTATCACCTCAAAATTGTTTCACATACAATCAATAATGGAATTTTATTGTAATTTCTCATTTTTTGCCTCATATCATAAAATATTTTACAAAGCCATATAGCGTTTTAAAATCTTTGATAGCCATTTTCTCTATAATTTGAAAAAAAAAATATATATTACAGTGTACTTGTTTCCCTTCAGGATGAATAAACAAGAGGGATTTTGCACTAGCACAATTCAGGCATGCTTCAGGGACATATAACACAAATTAATCCGGGTGTTACAGTTTTTTCAAGTATCATTTACAGGAGTTATGGCCCTTGAAAGGTCATCGGGTGCAATTTTTCGTGAACTCATTTTTGTGCATAAAATGATTGTTTATCACCCTAAAATTGCTTCAAATGCAATAAATAGTGGAATTTTATTGTCATTTCTCATTTTTTGCCTCATATCATAAAATATTTTACAAAGCCATATAGCGTTTTTAAATCTTTGATAGCCATTTTCTCTATAATATGAAAAAAAATATATATTACAGTGTATTTGCTTCCTTTCAGTGATAAATAAACAAGAGGAATTTCGTACAAGCACAATTCAGGCATGATTAATGGGCATATAACACATATACATTTGTAACATTTGACCTTGCTGTAGCAAAGAAAGCTTACGATATTGTCTGGCAAAACCCACAGCTTTACAAAACAGTCATTATTCACCTGGGTGTCTTTCACACCATAATTTCATATCTTGGTGCCCTGGGAAAGCTCCAAAGTGGATCTGGTTTTGAAGAAATTGTGACTGAAGCAGGGCTATGTGCACATGGTTCTATGGATAGGGTTATGAGTGGAAAGAACTACAACAGGGCTATACGAGTGCATGTGTCTGTTTTGGAGGCTCTAGAGAGGCTTCTGCTTGCAAAATTTGAGCAGGACACGGATTCAAAACTCAGTAAAGACCTCATGTCTTACATAAAGGAATTCACCGAAGGAATTTCAAGCCTTACAGCTAATAAAATTCTCCAGTCAACTGTGTATGCTGAGTTATTTTCCCAGTATGAAGCCTTCAAAGAGAGTGTCCGCTCAGGAAAGTACGGAAAAACTGCACAATACTGGATCCAATACATGGGCAGAGTTTGGCTTCTCCTCCAGTTTCTGCGAGCTACAAAGACAAACAACTTTCTTCTTCATATATCTTGTTTAAAAGAACTGTGCCCACTGCTTTTTACCATGAATCACCACAATTATGCCAAGTATCTCAGTGTATATTTTGTGTCACTAGCCAACCTGATTCATCCCCACCCAGGGGCAGAAGAAATGTTACAAGATAATGGATTTAGTGTCTCCAGATCAAGGACGCCTGCTGGAAGAATAGCAGTTGATATGACCATTGGACAAACAATAACAAACATGCAAAGACAAAAGGAGGTATTGTTGGGTTCAGCAAGAGTCTTCCAAGCTATTACCGTTGGAGTGTAATAAGACACAATCGAGCAGAATATGTATCAGCCAAAGAATGATCAGCAACAACAGCTGTATAGATATAGACACAGACAAAGAATTGAGCCTTGCAGAAAAAAGACAAAGTGAAAAGCGAGTGCAAAAGATCCTCCAGGCATTTTCAGCATTTTTCAATCCCTTTGAAGTTGAAGATGGTCTGGTCAGTCTAGCTTCAGGAATGAAAGTGCAAGAGGATGTTGCTGATGACCTGCTAGCCGTGGAAAAAACAGGAAAAAGATTGTTTGAAAGTTTTGTTGAAAACAGACTGAAGGAAAAGACTGTAGAATTTCACAAGCCATTAGAAAGGAACAAGACCAAGACATTTGCATCATTGAGGAAAGTGGTAACAGTGAAAAAAGACATAAACGTGGTCAAAATCAAGGCACAAAGAAATTTATTTGGCCAGCTTCTTGTTTTGTCCCAAGAGCACAGTGTTGATCTTCAAAAAGTTCTTCAATATCCTCTAACACCTACTCCATGGTCGCTGGCTTCATCAGATGGTTTACCTCTGAAGACCAACAAAGCAACTCTGTTGCACAAGCTCACGCCTGACAATTCATTAATGTTCGAGGATTATGCAAAAAACAAACAAACACCGTTTACATTGTTGATAGCAATGCACTGTTACAAACTCTGTCAGCAATCCCAAATACATTTGGTGAAGTAGCCAAACTTACATTTTCCTCCTTACCACAAGCAGCTTGTGTACACTTTGTGACTGATACTTACATAGAAGATTCAATCAAAGGTTGTGAGAGATTGAGGAGAGGATCTTCTGAAGATAATGCATACTTGTTAAGAGGATCTGCAACAACAGTGCCCAGACGTTGGAAATCATTTCTCAGCTGCGTTGATAACAAAAGATCCCTTATCAGGTTTCTCCTCAAGGAATGGGAAAGTAACGAATATGCAAAGAAACTGAGAAACAGGGAAATCTTCTTTGTCTGTGAAGAGAGATGCACCTTACTTTACAGTGACACGGATGAATTTACCACAGCTGTACCTTGTCTAGATCTCTACTCATCACAGGAAGAGGCAGACACACGAATTATACTGCACTGTCAATATACTTCCCGCCAACCAAACTGTGAAACAATTGTCAGATCACCAGACACGGATGTCTTCTTACTTCTCCTTTCATTCTCAGAGACAATTCAAAAGACCCTGATTTTTGATACTGACTGTGGCAACAACAGGCGACAAATCAATGTCTCTCAGATAGCAAAGACTTAGTCTAAACAGATGTGTGATGCATTACTTGGTGTCCATGCATTCACAGGCTGTGACATAACAAGTTGCTTTGCTGGGCAAGGAAAGCTGAAAGCTCTAAAATTTCTTCAAAAGGAGGAAGATCTTAGAATTCTGTTCTCCAGATTTGGAACATCAGCAGCTGTTTTGAGTAATGACTGTCTCATGTTAGAGTCATTTGTGTGCAAGCTGTATGGCAAAACCTCATGCACAAGTGTCAACAAAGTGAGGTATGACAGTTCGCCAGCGTTTCAAAGGAAAGAAAGGTACCATCTCATGCAGTGGTGGAATTGATCTGTGTCAGATGCCTCCTTGTAGTCAAGTATTGTCACTGCACATATCAAGAGCCAACTTTCAAACTCTCATTTGGAGGAATGCAGTGTGCCAGAATCCTAGCATTCCAAAACCAGAGGATAACGGTTGGCAGAGAAATTCTGCAACTGAATTGGAAGTACAGTGGTTCAAAGATGCTTTCATTCCAGATGAGTTGCAGGAAATTGTGTATGAAGAAAGCTGAACCAGTACTGACGAAGATACATATGCCGAGGATGGTAGTGATAGCTTTGACAGTGATTTCCTTGACGACACTTCAGAAGACGAAGAGGATTTTGCTACTGATGATGAGGATATGTAATAAATTGGTGAGCAGTGCAAACTGTTAAGGAGTAAAGCATGTTTGCAAAACACATAAGGATATTGTTTTTATGTACTTACTGCATCTTGAATCAAGAATCCCTTTTGAGTATCAATTATTCTTCATAATATAACAATGCGATTTCGTTCAAAAGTCTTCGGTAATGATGCTTCACTTGGGTTGTGAACAAATTAGTCTTTTTTTATGATATATCTATTGTTTTTACCACACCTTCAACTTACTTTTAAATGTGACAACTGGACATCAATACCATGTTTAAAAAGAATGAAAATTATGATGAATTTGGCATCCCACAAAGTGGAGAAAAATTTAAGGGTTGCGTACACTTTTAGTTTTTCCTGTGACGTAGAAATATGAAGGTTGTTGTTGAGGCTTGGGCCATAGCTTTCTTCAGTGCTACATTTTTAATGAACATGCTGTTTTTGGCCATATTTAAAATAATTTTTGTGTAAAACACTGAAATAGCCCATAAGTTTAGATATGACACTTCATGAGATTACTGACAAATTGTTTCAACTTTCTGTGAATCTATATAATATTTACAAATTGAAAGCTTGTGCACATAGTTTGATAGTAGCCTATATTCAATTTCCTTCAGTTTGATACCCAATTTGCATATATTTGAATTAATATTGTAGTCTCCAGAGCCTTTGAAAGAAATGTTGTCTCTTTTTTGCAAGGGGACACAACTCACTTTTTTCAAAGAGCCATAACTCTCTTAAATGACACTTATTTTTACGGTAATAGTGGAATTTGTATGGCCAATAAGTTCTATTATTTGAAAAACATAGTGGCATAAACTCCCAAAGGGGGGGGGGGGGTCCCAGTGGCCTAAGCACTAAAAATGGCGGCTGAGGGCAAAACAAAACAAAAAATCACGAAATCGCAATCCTAGCCAGACATGCTAATGCTTGTATAATGACTTGAGAGGAAATGGAAATGGAAGAAAAGAGTTTTATCTTTGGTCATTTTATGAGGGGAAAAGGTTGAGGTGTTTTGGGGGTCTGATTCTATATAATAAATTTCCCTGTACTTATCCCATCCTGGAAATTTGTCTGTAGGGTCTATTCCAAGGGAAGACCGGAATAACCCAGGCGTCAGCCGCAGTGCAACACCGCAAATTGAGCAAGGGCGAGGTGACTTGCTCAAGGCCACACAGCGCAGCGGCTTGTGATTGAACTCGGTACCTGTCGGGTACGAACCAAAGACCGTGTATATATATATATATATATATATATATATATATATATATATATATATATATATATATATATATATATATATATATATATATATTATATATATATATATTATATATATATATATCCTCCCACCACTACTACAACAATCACCATTCCTATCACCACCACTACTACAACAATCACCATTCCTATCACCACCACTACTACAACAATCACCATTCCTATCACCACCACTACTACCACATCACCATCCCTACCACCACCACTACCACCACATCACCATCCCTACCACCACCACTACTACCACATCACCATCCCTACCACCACCACTACTACAACCATATCACCATTCCTACTAGCACAACATCACCATCCCTACCACCACTACTACAACAACCACCACATCATCATCCTTACCACAACTATTCTACTACTATCACCATATCTCTATCACTACTACTACAACAACTACCACATCGCCATGGCTATCACTACTACTACAACAACTACCACATCACCATATCTCTATCACTACTACTACAACAACTACCACATCACCATATCTCTATCACTACTACTACAACAACTACCACATCACCATATCTCTATCACTACTACTACTACAACTACCACATCGTCATCCCTATCACTACTACTACAACAACCGCCACATCACCATATCTCTATCACTACTACTACAACAACTACCACATCACCATATCTCTATCACTACTACTACAACAACTACCACATCACCATATCTCTATCACTACTACTACAACAACTACCACATCACCATATCTATCACTACTACTACAACTACCACATCGTCATCCCTATCACTACTACGACAACAACCGCCACATCACCATCCCTATCACTACTACTACAACAACTACCACATCACCATATCTCTATCACTACTACTACAACAACTACCACATCGTCATCCCTATCACTACTACTACAACAACCGCCACATCACCATCCCTATCACTACAACAACCACATCACCATCCCTATCACTACTACTACAACAACCACCACATCACCATCCCTATCACTACTACTACAACAACCACCACATCACCATCCCTATCACTACTACTACTACAACAACCACATCACCATATCTCTATGCGGGTGGTTGGATGGGAGCATCACCCTTGAATCATATACCTATGATGTTCGCATGGGTTTACGATCCGATAGTGATGTCGTTTCTTCTTCTCTTTACTAGCCTATCCTGCTTCTTTGGTATGTGATTGTATTTTTGACAGGGGATATTTTTTTGGCTATGTGATAGATATTTTTCTATTTTCGGTCTAATTCTGTTGAGGACAATAGTTGACAGTGTTTTTCTTATGGTATTCAGTAATGTTATTGGGCGCAGGTTGTTTACGGGTCCTTTCGTTTTTCCTGGTTTTTGTATTGTAATTAGGACACCGCTGTTTATGTCCCAGTCTTTGTGTGTTGAGAATGTTTTGTTCATTATGTTTGCAATGCTCAGATCCAGGGAGAGGGTACCGCATTTCAGCAATTCAGCGGGAATTTCATCTTCGCCTGGGGATCTGTTATTGTTTAGGCACTTTATGCTATTTCTAACTTCAGTTGTTGTGATGCGGTTGTTTAGGTCTCTAGGGTTTCCTGAGAAGGGCGATATTTGTGAGACTTGTTTGTGAAATTTCTGCTGGAAGTGGTCAGTTACAATGTCAAGGATATCGTTGGGATTTGTTGTCTGTTTGCCAAATTTATCCTGTAGTTTTGGGTTCTCGAATGGTTTTCGGTTCAGAGATTTCGTCGCTTTGAACATAGACGATGCGTTATTTTTGGACTTTTCTATGTCTTCCACTTTTTTGTCTAATTCCTCGTTTCTGTGTTTTATTGTAAGTAAATCTTCTGCCTGTTTGTTCTTGGTTATTTATAATTTAGCTTATGATATCTTTAGGTTATGATTTTGATTTACATTTGTACTATTTTTGTTGGATTGCTTGTTTTTTTGTTTCAGCGGTCTCTCATATAACCTCAATTGTGTTGGAAGAGACCTAAAGCAACAAACAAACAAACAAAACCATATCTCTATCACTACTACTACAACAACCACCACATCACCTTCCCTATCACTACTACTACTACAACCACCACATCACCATCCCCACAACCGCTACTACTACAACAACCACCACATCGCCATCCCTATCAATACTACTACTACAACCACCACATCACCATCCCTATCACTACTACTACAACAACCACCTCATCCTTATCACTACTACTACAACAACCACCACATCACCATCCCCATCACTACTACTACAACAACCACCACATCACCATCCCTATCACTTCTACTTAGACCTGTAAATTCTCAGTCAATTAACTGAAATCAGTCAATTTGTCAAATTCAAATATTTAAAAAAAGGAAAGAAAGAAATAAATAAAAAAGAAAGAATTCACAAATCGTAGTCCATGACCGAAAAGTAATTAGGAGTGTTCCACAGCGCTACGCACAGCTCATGGGGACCGTTTATATTAACGATGTATATATTGCCAAGACTAAGCGACGCTTTTTATAAAAGGCGTGTCTGAACACTTCCCTGGGTATTTTCACACATCCTTCGTTAAATTATTTTTTCACTTTCCAAACCCGTCGTGATCCCAACTGTAGCCAATTTTAACTGAGCCACCGAGCGATAAATTTCACTGTTTCATCTAAGCCAAAATTGACCACATTTACCTGGCGAGTCTCAAAACTATGATAAAGTAAATTGCGAATGCCGGAAGTCCGTTATGTAGACACCTTCAAATCGAAAGTTAGGATAGATTGCTACAAGAACATTTCGATTGCCTCACGTTGTAAACAAACTGGTTACCGTTTCTTCACTGATTGAGTACCTGATTATAAGGAACAATGGTAAGTAGCTTAATTAATTCCCGTGCAAATCAGGACGTTTTCTGCCATTGTTTTGCTCAAGCCCAAGCGAGCTTGCTGTTTTGTGGCGATTTACCTTCATTTCGATTCTTTGAATTTTTCCGCTATGCCTGCCGAAGTTTCTTCTTGATAATTCACTTCTACTTAATAATTCAGTGTATTGGCCTGAAGTCATATTTATTTAGGTTTTTTTTTCTTCTGTCATTTACTGATTGAAAATCAAGTTTGCTCATTGCTACATTATTCTAATGTTCTCACAATGGCTGAGCTGTTCGTGGATCGCAATTCAGACTTGTCGAGCATCGATAAAGATGTGAGGAATAAATTCAATTGGTCATGGCTAGAAGTTAAAGATGATAATGGTGATTATTTTTCTAACTATGTCAAAAAAATTCCAGAGGCAGGAATATGACTTTGATGAAGTCATCTTTACCTATATGAATGACATGCTTATTTAGCATTCCTTCTACATCAAATTATGGCAGTCATACTTCCAGTAAGAAATAACACCCACTATTTTAATGTATTGTATTTATCACTCTGCTCTCCAATGATGCCCTTATTTTTAAAAAAATAATTGAATCTTCAGTTTGTCGAAGAGTTTCAGTCAATTTTTATAGAGCTCATTTACAGGTCTATACTACTACAACAACCACCACATCACCATCCCTATCACTACTACTACAACAACTACCACATCACCTTCCCTATCACTACTACTACAACAACCGCCACATCACCATCCCTAACACTACTACTACAACAACCACCACATCACCATCCCTATCACTACTACTACAACAACCGCCACATCACCATCCCCATCACTACTACTACAACAACAACCACCACATCACCTTCCTTATCACTACTACTACAACAACCACCACATCACCTTCCCTATCACTACTACTACAACAACCACCACATCACCATCCCTATCACTACTACTACAACAACCACCACATCACCTTCCCTATCACTGCTACTACAACATCCACCACATCGCCATCCCTATCACTACTACTACAACAACCACCATCCCTATCACTACTACTACTACAACAACCACCACATCACCTTCCCTATCACTACTACTACTACAACAATCACCATCTCTATCACTACTACTACTACAACAACCACGACATCACCATCCCTATCACTACTACTACAACAACCACCACATCACCTTCCCTATCACTATTACTACAACAACCACCACATCGCCATCCCTATCACTACTACTACAACATCCACCACATCACCATCCCTATCACTACTACTACAACAATCACCATCCCTATCACTACTACTGCTACAACAACCACCACATCACCATCCCTATCACTACTACTACAACAACCACCACATCACCATCCCTATCACTGCTACTACAACATCCACCACATCACCTTCCCTATCACTACTACTACAACAACCACCACATCACCATCCCTATCACTACTACTACAACAATCACCATCCCTATCACTACTACTACTACAACAACCACCACATCACCATCCCTATCACTACTACTACAACAACCACCACATCACCTTCCCTATCACTACTACTACAACAATCACCACATCACCATCCCTATCACTACTACTACAACAACCACCACATCACCATCCCCATCACTACTACAACAACAACCACCACATCACCATCCCTATCACTACTACTACAACAACCACCACATCACCATCCCTATCACTACTACTACAACAACCACCACATCACCATCCCTATCACTACTACTACAACAACCACCACATCACCTTCCCTATCTCTACTACTACAACAACCACCACATCACCTTCCCTATCTCTACTACTACAACAACCACCACATCACCATCCCTATCACTACTACTACAACAACCACCACATCACCATCCCTATCACTACTACTACAACAACCACCACGTCACCATCCCTATAACTACTACTACAACAACCACCACATCACCTCCCCCACAACCAGTTCTACTACCTGACCCTGCGTTTTTAAAAAAAATAAACTATTTCAAAATTTTGCCGGTTTCAAAGATGTTGTATCACACCTAACAACTAACTACATGCAACCCGTCTAATAAAATATCCCCGCAGAAGTACGTAATTTCAAACTCAAAATTATGGGACAAAAAATGGTAAATTATGCTGATTTGGAAATAGACGGCACAACGTTTGCAAAACAAAATTACAATTTAAAAAATTGCTGTCAATGAAATTGTTATAATCAAGAAAAGTCCAAGCTTTCAGGGTTGTCTGGCTCAAACTTCTTTGATCAATTAAAATCTTATTGTACAAAGAAAAACTCCTTTCAACATCGGCAGAACTGATGGTTGAAAACATAAAATGATATGACAACGTCGTGCACACGTTGTGAGGAAAGGCAAGAATAAACCAAAAAACAAAAAGCTGCAGGTGCAAGTTTGTCGCAGCAAGTGCTGCTTGTGTTGGAGTCCAACTGTTCCTAAGGGGGGCAAATGCTCCTATTCCTATCTCGTTGTTTGGTGTAATGTCGAATTTCATCTTCTGGGACATCCTTCAGTCCTGACACCCCATCAAGTTCAGTAGCGTCATGATCATGACCTCATCTTCACCACCGCGGGGAACGCAAATTTCGCAACAATTAAATTTAAACAAATAGAATCAGAGAATTTGTCAAAAATTTGCAAAACGTGCAGATTTTGTGGTTGCAATTAATGCAAATCAGAAAATCTCCCCTAATTCTGCGGCCGCAAGCTGTGCAAAAAACAGTGGGGCCAGTACTACTACAACTACAACCACCACATCGCCTGCCACCGCTAGTACTACTACAACCACCCTCGCATCACCATCACTAATACAACCACCACATCATCACCATCTTTATCACCACTACAACCACCATCACATCCCTATCCCTACCACCACTCCCACACCACCATCTCTAATACCACAACTACAACAACCACGTCACCATTTCAGATCTTGAGAAAATAGCAGCAAAGGCAGAGCATTTGAATATCGTGAAATTTATTGTTCAACCAAATGCATAGGTGTCTTCACTTCAAATACGTTTACGAAACGGGAACTTGATTCCTTTACACTGCCGTGAAAACAGGAGTTTAGGATTAGGAGTTGAGCTGTCCCCACTTGCGGAGAAACTTGAGCGTCCAAGTCGAAGAGATAATTCGTTGATTTAATGCTTGAATTTGAATTAGAACCTTAAACAATGCTATCCTGAAAACTCCTTGTATAGTTATAGGGTTTATAGATTCCAGTTCCACGCAATGCGAGTTGCAGAAAAAATGATAAATCCCAATTCAAAACAAAGACAGAGAGCAACATGGAAAATAAAACAGATATAGGGGGATAGAAGACGCAACACAAGTCTGCTGTCCTCCTACTCCTACTCCTTGCATTGCTATGGGAGGTCAGAAGTCACCATCCATCCATGTATGTGTGTGCATGTGTGTGTGTGAACAATGATAATAATGGTAATAATTAAAAAAAAATGACGGTAATAATGATGGTAACATCATCAGGAACAACAACAAAAATATTATTATTATTATTTGGTTACCTTCTTATTACCTTTCAATACATTGATTTGGGTGCATTCCCGGTTTTCATGTCGTGAAGTCGTGGGTTTGCTAGACATTGTATGGGAAATAGTCTAATACTACTTAACTACACTGTCACTGTCCCAGCCAGTGGGTCTCTCTGTTGTAAAGATGATCTATAACTCTAAGACCACGGAGATGATTGAATTCAATTGAGTTGAGGAGACCGAGAAAAGAAGGATGAATAGGAGAATATCGATGATAATGATAATAATAATTATGATAATGACGATGGCGGCGGTGAACATGATAGTGATGTCGATTTATCGTTATCACATGATAGTCTCGGGTCAATGTCTGTGTATATATATATAATATAATATATAATATAAAGTCAATGTAAAATAATAACCAGACGGCTGGAATAGGATTCAATAGTCTGACGTCACATCCGCCCAGCAACCAGCAGCTTGGTTCTAAACAAAGAAAATCGATTCTTCATGCTGGCTAGAACTTTTTCAGAATGTATAAAAGTCAAAACATGATTAGATTTATGTTTCTCTCCTCTGGGTACACTTTTACTTTTATGCTCGATGGAGATAATGGCGTCCGCCATTGTTCCGATAGTTTAGAACCAGTTGCTATGCGTCATTACGAGGGAAGTGACGTCATGACTGTTGAACCTTATTGAGAGAGCGAGCGACAGATTGCCCTATCCCATTATTTAGACTTCAAACTAGAAAAAAAAATGCTTAACTCCAGTTCAAAATACCGGGTCGCCACTTTGGGTCACGAGTCACATGACTTAGACCAAACGTATACTTATATACAGGTCTGTGAACTATAATTGTCCTGGTCTTATTATTGTTGTAATGAAAATACACTCTCAAACCGACGTGTACTTGTTTACAGGTTGGGCAGCTGCGTCTGTTCGATCTGTTGGAAAGTACCACCTAGCGATAGCCAAACCGTAGCAAGCAATTACCACTTTAACCCTATAGAGACGGGGATAAACTCCCGTCATCTGGATCTGAAGGACTAGTGTGGGAAATATTGTCCGTAACAACAAAGTCCAGCCCATAATTATAATCGTGTTCAGTGGTCAGACCTGCTGATGATATGCCTTCTACCACTTCCTGTAACTGTAATCGAATCGCTCTTTGTGGAAATACAAGTTCAAATGGACCAGAAAGGGATTTATTTTAATTCAGTTCTTTCCACTTTTTAAAATGTAGTCCTTAGGAACCATTAGGCCCATGACGTTTCTTTAGTGTGAAACGGACAATAGCAATTGCTTCCTACCTTTTGGATAGGACGCTAGTCTATCGCAAAGTACTTTCCGCCAGATCTAGCAGATCCAATTATCAAATCATCAAAAAAAACCTCGACGGCACCCGGGATCGATCTCGGTCTCTTTGATTGTGAAGCGAGTGCTCTACCAACTGAGCTATCCATTTTTATGAGCAATATATTTTTGGCTGTAAAATCTAATTTTTAAGTTCACAATGACAACATCTGTTTACACCACCAAAAAGTGTCACAATGACATCACACCTGTTTACACAACCACAAAGTTTAAAATGACATCACATCAGTGTACACAACCACACAGTTGTCAAAATGACATCACATGTTTACACAACCACAACGTGTCACAATGACAACATCACAATCACATGTTTTCTGTTCGTTTTTAAGGGTTTTACGGCGTTAGCGACGCTGTTACTGTTAATGTAAGGTCATTTCAGCGCCAGTAAAAAGGAAAATGATGGAGGAAAGTTCTAGATATGAAGTTGAAAGCACCAAAGAAACAGGAAGACAACATTTAGTTAGTCAACCCACCGATGTTCGAACTTTGACACGACTTAAAGTCCAATTCAAGCACAAATAAAGGATCCCGCTATGAAAGAAAGACACACTCACTCAAATGTTTACAGAGTACATTTTGCAGTACCTGAGAGATGATTTAGACTCCTTCCGCACTAGGACAAAACTGTCCCAGGACAAATTTGTCCTGTCCCACTGGAGAAAACTTCTATTCAAAAGGGGTTCCGCACTAGGACAGGACTGTCCCGGGACACACCTGCGCGAATGCATTATTTTTTTTTTTTACAAGAATCAAAAGTGTATTTGTAGTCAATTGCCAATATAACTCATACAAGAATATAATATTTTCATCAACAAATCAAGTAAATAAAATCAATAATAAAGCAAGGCAAACAATGATAGTAATAATGATAATATTAGTAATAATAATAATGATAATTATAATGGTGATAATAATAATGTAAAATCTTCTAATTAATAGATTAGTTATTTAATAGTTTGAACTATAAAATAATAATTTAAAAAATAATTCCTTGGTACAACTCTAATAATTCACATTTTATGAATCAACATAAGATACGACATGACGATAATGATTTTTTACTCTGTACAATGGGATTTGTTTACATAAGATTTATATAATCATGAAATATTCTTATAGCAAGAGTAATATTATTGCTGCTGCTGCTGCTGCTACTGCTACTACTACTACTACTACTACTACTACTACTACTACTACTACTACTACTACTACTACTAACTACTAACTACTACTACTACTACTACTACCACTACTACTACTACTACTACTACTACTACCACTACTACTACTACTATTACGACTACTACATCTACAACAACAACAACTACTACTACTACTACTACTACTACCACCACTACAACTACCACCTCTTCTACCACTACTTCTACTACTTCAACTACTACTACTACTACTACTACTACTACTACTACTACTACTACTACTAGTAATGGATGAAATAGAGGTGGCATATTTCTGTGCTTTACTACGTGGAAAAAAAAGACAAATTGAAAGAGAAAACAATATTGGGTGCATCCTTTAATGACCCAAAGGTTGCTCAAGGGTCAATTCCGTAGACTCTATGGTGATCTCCGATCTTATCTTAAACTTAAAATGACTTTCTTGGAATCACCTCATTTTACCCAGGTGCAAATGAGTACCAGTTCGCTGATGAAAGTAATCTTTGACGGACTAGCATCATTCAAGAGGATAATAGAAAGTCAGCATGGCTCGGTGGTACGGTCTTTGCTTCGTACCCGAAAGGCATCAGTTCGATCACCCGCTGATGCGCTGTGTTGCCTTGAGTAAGTCACCTCGCCTAGCTCAATTTGCGGCGCTGCACTGCGGCGGACGCCTGGGTTATACCTCGCCCTAGTTCAATTTGCGGCGCTGCATTGCGGCTGACGCCTGGTTTATTCCAGTCTTCCCTTGGAATAGACCCTCGAGAAAAATTTCCCCTATGGGATGAAAAAGGGAATTTTATTTTTTTTTAATTTTAAACTGTTATCTGCCTGCTCAACGCTACAGAAACATGGATAAGTTCCGGATTTATAAGCTTAGGAGCCAATTTGTACTTTCTAGAGCAAGAAAATTTACTCCAATCACTCACTCCATTCATGTGTAAAAGGGTACCTGTCAAGCTGGGATAGTAATCTGCGATAGACTATCGTCCTGTTCAAAGGTTTTCAAACAAATACGTTAATTGTCCGCTTCACGCTATCGAAACCGGAATAACTCCTGCACCATTGGCTACAAGGCTCTTAAGGACTTAATTTGTCTTACAATGAGTCCAAGTGGCTCAGAAGGACTTACTTAAAAATATTTTCATTGAGAATTCACGAAATAAATAACGATAAAGATACTTGATCCCACAAGTTACCGAATAGATGTGCGACCGGTTTTAGACACGTTACTGCTGTGTCACAGTGTGACATGTCTTAAATTATATTTATAAACATACGTTTTTAAATTGCCGAAATGTTTATGTTGCTATGCCTTCTGTACGTGGTTTCATCACATAGAATTATTTTTTGAATTGTTCTTGCTTTTTTATATTCAGAATTGAAATATATAAATAAATTATAATTGTGAAATTGAATGTAAGCTTTAGTTTAATATACGAAAACAGATAAAATGGACGTTTCGGGTTTCCCCTTCATCAACAACACATGATGAATTAAAAACTACAGACGAATGAGATAATGTTGTAGTGGCGTTGTTAAGATGCATAAACAAAAACATTGATGGGCAGGAAATTGTATGCTACTTTGTGAGGAAGCGCGAATTAAAACAGAGCAATAGAAATTTATAAAAGGTGCGTACTTAATTATGTTAAAAGAGGGGAGGCGGGCAGGAACTGTGTAATGCAGTATAGAAGACTGAACTAAAATAAAGTGTGGACTATTGTTGGAAAATAAATACAATGGAATTGGAAATAAATACAAAATGTAAGGGATGTAGGTATTAATATATTAGTGGCATTAGCAGCAGCATAAGCAACAGTAGTAGTAGTAGTAGTAGTAGTAGTAGTAGTGTAGTAGTAGTAGTAGTAGTAGTAGTAGTAGTAGTAGTAGTAGTAGTAGGGATGCAGAAAATAAAGACAGGCATTTCAATTTTGACACGGCGCCGCCAAGTCTGGGACTTTTTTGTCCTAGTGCGGAAGTCTGCTATATTTATCTACTATCACAAACGATATGAACACGGGACTGGGACAGTCCTGTCCCGTTGATTTTGTAGCATTTCACAACGGCTTGGGACACAACGGGACTGTTTTGTCCCGTCCCAATAGGTGCGGAAGATTTCTCTAAATTCTATATGTTACAGATTTGGGACAGGACTGTCCCAGGACAGTCCTGTCCTAGTGCGGAAGAGGGTTTACACGGAAAAAAATATCATCTCTCAAAAAGGTACTATTACTATACATTTGACTGTGTTCCCCCCAGCTAAGGATCCCAGACAGCACCATGAAATCGCAATCCATACAAAGATGGAGAGCAATAGGGAAAAGGAAATCAGATATTCAGGATAGAAGAAGAAGAATTGTGCTTTTATTCAGCGCAATATTCACTAAATTAAAGCAATTTACAAGGGGTCCCTGGTCAACAGCAATATTTAACATAGTACGGGACATGACGTCTGTTAGGCGATATTATTTTTTTATTTTCGGACAGAGACACCCTGTTAACGGCCAAGTACTCATTTTACACCTGAGTACGGTGAGAGAATGTGATTAAAGAGGACTCAACTATATGCACCGAGCGAGGCTCGAATCAAGGACCTTCGGATCTGAAAGCGAGTGTCATACAACATAGAAGTAGAAGACACACATCTCACCTGTGCAGTTATTGAGAGGGTGTACCATTGACCATTGGATCCACAGCCAGTGGTCATCTCTGTGGTCCCGTCATGGAATGTGTACCCCGGCTGACATTGGATCTATGGCAAACAGAAAGAAGGTGGTGGTGATGGTATTCATTGAAAATGGTGGTGGTGATGGTATTCATTGAAAATGGTGGTGGTGATGGTATTCATTGATAATGGTGGTGGTGATGGTATTGGTTGTGGTAGTGGTGGTACAGATTTGTGGGTGGTGGTTATGGTAATAGTAATAGTATTGATTCTGGTAGTGGCACATATTTGTGGGTAGTGGTAATTATAGTACCGTATAGTGTTTGTGGTGATTAGTAATGAGCACGATCAGGAGGAGGAAAAAGAGCCCTCCTTCACTTTCTACTCCTGCCCTTCATCTACCTCCTCCGCCTTATATTCCTCCTGCCCGCCCTCCTTCTTTTCCTCCTCCTCCTCCACCCCTCCTTCTCTTCTACTTCTTCCTCCTCAATCACTGTCTCCTCCACCACCAGCCCTTACATCTATATATTGTGTGTCATTGGTACCGATAAGGAATCAACACGTACCTTGTAGAAAGGGTGGCCGGTGGAAGACACTTGTGTCACCATGACATTGTGAAGGGCGTCCAGATCGGTGACCAAACAATGGGCTGGATTATAGTTATAGTATAGGTAGATGATGGTAATGATAATGATTGTGATAATGACGATGATTATAACGATAATAATAATAATTACAGTATAATAATGATGATGATTGTAATAATAATGCTGCTGCTAATAATAATGATAATAATACTACTAATAATAATAATGATGATTATAATAATAATAAAGGAATGAAGATGATGATGAGAGAAGATAAACTAGTAGCCAGTCAATAGCTAAATCGATAGACCCGTCCATCCACACGGGAGTCCCAGTAACGTAGATGGCACGTACATCTCTCGTTCTCAATGAAGCCGGTTTGTGTCCCGGATGAACCCAAATTTATCCTAGCACTACCTCTCCCAATATTCACTAAGCAACGATTGGGTAGCTAGACTTGATTGATGGATGTCGCGGAGAGTACGTTTTAATAGATTAGCATCCTATACCAAATGTAGCAAGCAATAGCTAATGTCTGATTAACACTGTGTATAGAAACTAGGATGATCTCCGTCATCACTGGACTTGTTGATAAAAAGGACAAGTCACCACCTACCAATACAGTCGTGAGGTTCCGGCGTCCAGCGGCCAAGGTCGCACAGGAACATCTTGTCGGAGGACCCATCAGGGAAGGAGAAGCCGCCGTCACAGTTGGCATCGGCTAAAGACGCCTCGTAGAATACAGAGTAAGTCACGTGGGCAAAAACAAATCCAAGGCTGGGACAAGTCTCTACACCATGGGAAGACAAGAATCATCAGATGTGAAATACTCGTGCTTCTATCATGTGCTTTTATGTACAGATAATGTCCACGCAAAGCTTTACCCCCCCCCCCCCCCAAAAAAAAAAAAAATAAAAGGACCTAAGAAATAGGAAAAGGAGACCCAACCAAACTGAATATAAAAACAAGTAAAAAATACCCGAAAAGGACACACTCAAATGTGTACAAAGTACAATTTTCAAAACTAGTAGTTATAATAGAACATAATAATAACAAGAGATGATTTACAAGAAATAAGATCATCTCTCAAAAAGCTACCATACATTTGACTGTCTCTTTCCTAGCTAAGGATCCAAGCCGGAAGCAGGAAAAAAAAAAAAGAAGAGAGCAAGAAGGAAAATGAAAACAGATATATATGGGAATAGAAGACAGCAGGTGTAACCTCTCGGGACATCCAGATTTGATTAGATTTAGATCAAGAGATGATATTCCAGTTCCAGGGGAACGCAAAAAAATTATTAGAATAAGAAATATACATTAGACAAGGAACTTAAGTATTACGTCTTACGGTTTAAGGCTTACGTCGTAGTTACCACAATGCAGGTGTTGTTACTGACCTGGAAAGCAATCAACGGCTGTCTGTGACCAGTAACCATTGACACATGTGTAATTCTTGTGTGTCATGGAAGTGCCATCCCCGTCGTAACCAATTGTAAATCCAGGACTACAAGAGATGGAAACCACCAGTCTTCCATTGACTAAATACCGCTCACTGACACCGTTCCTGACATATAGGGCTGAGCAAGTGGCTGTGAATGAGAAACAAACATTATATTCCTGAGAAATTAATATACACGGATCATGTAGAGTGCTCGTCAAATAAGGAGCGCGAATTATATTATTATCTCACCTTTAAAAAAAAAGATTATTATCTGTTTCTGTCGTGCAATGGCTTCTTCGGGCTGACAAAATTACTTGTAACTTATTTCACCGCCCTGAAGAAGTCATTGCACAGCAGAAACAGATTTGTTGGTGATAATCTCTTTTTTTTTTAAAAGATAAGAATATATATTGAATCGTGTTAGATACACGTATGTGGCGAATAGTGCTTGACATGTAACAATGGAGCGAATTATTATTGTAATTGTAATATTTACCACGATGTTAGAGTCAGTCTACATCGATGTTTCAGGCCTGAATATGATATATGACAATCGCGTTCGGATAGATAGATCCTGGACGGGTTGATTGTTTTGATCCCCAAATTGTCAACGTTTGCCAAGTCTGAACTCCGTGACTTGGAAGAATTCTGTTGTTTGTTGTTTTTTAAAAATCTGTTTGGTTTATTTTTTGCTTTTGTTTTTTAGATTTTTTTAAAAATGTGAATAAAATTGACAATTGAAGTTTAATTTGATGTCATTTGATTCAATATTTTGAGTGAAAGCTTGATTTTTTAAAATGAATCGTAATATGTCTTATCAAAACTGGGCGGCGTGTCAGCAATTTGGTGGATTACTTAGCAAAACACGATTCCAAGACAAGGATTCAATGAAAACTTACAAAGACACGATTCCAACACAAGGATTCAATGAAAACTAACCAAGACACGATTCCAACACAAGGATTCAATGAAAACTTGCCAAGACACGATGTCAACACAAGGAGTCAATGAAAACTAACCAAGACACGATTCCAACACAAGGATTCAATGAAAACTAACCAAGACACGATTCCAACACAAGGATTCAATGAAAACTTGCCAAGACACGATTCCAACAGAAGAATTCAATGAAAACTTGCCAAGACACGATTCCAACAGAAGGATTCAATGAAAACTAACCAAGACACGATTTCAACACAAGGATTCAATGAAAACTAACCAAGACATGATTCCAACACAAGGATTCAATGAAAACTAACCAAGACACGATTTCAACACAAGGATTCAATGCAAGACACGATGTCAACACAAGGATTCAATGAAAACTAACCAAGACACGATTCCAACACAAGGATTCAATGAAAACTTACCGAGACACGATTCCTCATCAGGGGTCCAAACTCCATCCTCTCCACATACAAACGTCTTGGAGGTTGACTGGTCAAAGAATTCGTGGCCTGTTTTACAAACAGCCGTAGCTATTTGGACGCCATTGGCCGTGTCATACAACACATTGACCTGTTCACTCTGGAGTTTGGAGCAGATCTCTGACCAAATTGACAAGTAGGTAATGAATTAGTACATTGTCCTTTCAAGGACTTGATATAAACGTCACACTCACTCATTCACTCACTCACTCACTCACTCACTCATTCACTCACTCACTCACTCACTCATTCCCATCACTGGGGACTTGCGGGATGCAGTCTTTACAATCTGGGCCATCGGCCTTTTTCTGATAGCTCGTAGAACGTCAAACCCGTCCACCCCTTGAGGTTGCCTGGCCCCACATAAACGACAACACCCGTTATATTTATTACTAATACTGCCACACCCCTGTTTGTAATTCCATCAATGACAAAAATTAACATGATCTCTTCATAAGATTTTCAAAGTATTTCTCTCTCAATTGTAGCCTGACTGGCAAAAGTCCAAGACCAAAACGACTACATTGAAGAAAATTAATAATTTTTTTCTCTGTTTAGATCTTGTCTCATGGACAATCTTATTATTGGTTATTCCTATGACGGTTAAAGTGGAGTATAGATAAACCGAAAACAATTTTAAAAGGAGGGGGGAAAGCAAGAAGAGGAGGTGAAGAAGAGGGGGGGGGGGAGGGAGGAAGAAGAAGAAGATAGGGAGAAAGAGGAGGAGGGAGCGGAGCTACAGACCCCATCAGCAACTTACTCCAAGCACAATTCTTCACGTCAGGTGTCCAGCTGCCTCCAATACACGTAGAGGTCATGTTGTGTGTTTGACTAGAGGCCGTCGCCGTCACGTATCCTGGTAAACACTCGATGGTCAGACGCTCGTCCTGAAGTCCTGACACTGACACGATGGCGTTCTCCACTTGGGGCAAATCACACACGCCTGGATATAGAAATATAGATTGTCCTCATTGAATAACGATGTAGTATTTCTTATTTTTAAAATTAACCGTCAAGGGTCATGGAGCCGAAGTTTATCGCGGTTTCTATAGCTTTAAAAAGGACATAAGCAATTGCGTGCTACCCTTAAGATAGGATACTGGTCTATCTCCTTCAAGTATTGACAGATTTAAATGACCCTCATCTTAGAAAAAACTCTCAAACCTGGGACTAAGTAAGACGTTGCGAAGTCCCAGGTTTGGGAAAACAATTTCAAGATGAGGGTCATTTAAATCGATCAATATTTGAAGGACGAGTTTTCTGGCTAAATTTTTAAATACTTGATTTTTTCCGGAGTACGGATAGACATGGTTGAAGTCAGGGTTTTGTTTTATTGTCGTGTTTCAATCTACCAATTCAGAAAGACACCAAAGTACACAATTTGCCCATGGATGTGAGGACATTATCAACAACGGTATCTTCTTTAACTCCACCTACTGGGTTAGGCAGGGGACACAGACTGACATCTGTTGTAAGTCAAAATACCAGATTCTTTATTTTATATTCTCCATCCTCCTTCTCTAACTTTTTTTTTCTCCCTCTTACGGCTTCTATTTATGCATTAGCTTCTTCTTCTAATTATATTAGTATTTATTATCATCATCATCATCATCATCATCATCATCATCATCATCATCATCATCATCATCACCATCATCATCATCACCATCATGGTCATCCTCATTTCATCACAAATTTCATCAACACTAAATAACATCGTATTGTAAGGATTCCCATTGCCATCACCATGGAAACCCATCACAACACACATCTAGGTCAATACATCCCTATTTCCATTGCCAGCCAAATCCTGTACTAGCCTGCAGACCAACGCCATCCTCAGCAGCTACAACACATCCTACAAAGCCAATGTGACCTTCCACTGTTCCACTGGACATGAGGTCAGTCACCGTGTAGACTGGACAATGTGTACTAGAGATGGATGGACCCGATCAGATGACCTGTGTGCAGGTTGGATTTCTAACGGAGACGGAGATATGTAGACACGACAGACTCCTGAAGTGCCAATGGGGTTTTAATGGCAGACGATGTTTGTCTGTGTTAGGTCGTGTCAAGTCGGTAAACATCCTCTCACTCATAATGTTTATAATCTGTAATACAATGGAAATTTGACACGAGTTTTCGCAGCTTTCTATATTCCGTTGTGAATTCTTCACAACACATTTTCTCAGACTGTATCTAAACTGTTCGTGTATTTGTATGATTGATATAAAGTGAAGAAATTGTTTGATTTTATTTAAACACATAACACCAATAAGACACAAATGCCATGTTTACCGACTTGACACTGACAACCACAAACGGAAGCATGCCCTACGTTTCACGTCTCCATATTTCAGTCTCCGTTTCTTCTATTCAGTCTTCAGCTCATAAAATCAATGAGACTTTTGACCAGTTTATTTTTAGATTACCTATTTTTAGTAACATCACGTTGTCACACTGTAGGAAGAGATTTATAGATA
>NC_088370.1:44268532-44281032 GCF_034508935.2 Berghia stephanieae | reverse complement strand
CAAGTTATTGTACCATCATCTCCAGTGTAGAAATCACACATAAACCAACGTCTACTTAATTGCAGGTTTTATAAGCCGAACTGTTAATGGTATGATTGTTGTAATGAAAATACTCCCAAACCAATGACGTCTATTTATTTTCAGGCCCGATGACTAAATTGTTAAATAAGGCCTCGTTGTTGGAATAGAAATACACTCAAACCAATAGAGAATTTACTCCATTTCACTAGAATTTAAACAAGGCCTTAAATACGTTCGGGTAACAAACTTGTGAATATGTGAATGTTGATCCCTGCCCAAAAATTAGAATATTTATTTCTAGAATTTTCCTTCACAGAAATCCGATGCCCTTGGACCTCCAGCAATGCGACCACCACAAACTCTCCCCAGTCCGGCCTTCATTTTGATTATGGAACGACCTTGACTCTCGTGTGTCGGGAAGGGTTCCGTTTCCGGTCTGGACAGGAAGTGACGATAGTCAGTTGTGACGTAGACAAGTCTTGGCAACCCCAACCTGAGGCATGTGAAGGTAAGTGGATGATGTCACTCTGGCCATCATGTTGTAGATGATGTCACTGTGGCCATCATGTTGTGGATGATGTCACTGTGGCCACCATGTTGTGGATGATGTCACTGTGGCCACCATGTTGTGGATGATGTCACTGTGGCCATCATGTTGTGGATGATGTCACTCTGGCCATCATGTTGTGGATGATGTCACTGTGGCCACCATGTTGTGGATGATGTCACTGTGGCCACCATGTTGTGGATGATGTTACTGTGGCCATCATGTTGTGGATGGTGTCACTGTGGCCATCATGTTGTGGATGACGTCACTGTGGCCATCATGTTGTGGATGATGTCACTGTGGCCATCATGTTGTGGATGACGTCACTGTGGCCATCATGTTGTGGATGATGTCACTGTTGCCACCATGTTGTGTTGTCACCAAAGGTGGATGATGTCACTGTGGCCATCATGTTGTGGATGATGTCACTGTGGCCATCATGTTGTGGATGACGTGACTGTGGCCATCATGTTGTGGATGATGTCACTGTGGCCACCATGTTGTGTTGTCACCAAAGGTGGATAATGTCACTGTGGCCATCATGTTGTGGATGATGTCATTGTGGCCATCATGTTGTGGATGATGTCACTGTGGCCATCATGTTGTGGATAATGTCACTGTTGCCATCATGTTGTGGATGACGTCACTGTGGCCATCATGTTGTGGATGATGTCACTGTGGCCACCATGTTGTGGATGATGTCACTGTGGCCATCATGTTGTGGATGATGTCACTGTGGCCATCATGTTGTGGATGATGTCACTGTGGCCATCATGTTGTGTTGTCATCAAAGGTGGATGACGTCACTGTGGCCATCATGTTGTGGATGATGTCACTGTGGCCATCATGTTGTGGATGATGTCACTGTGGCCATCATGTTGTGGATGATGTCACTGTGGCCATCATGTTGTGGATGACGTCACTGTGGCCATCATGTTGTGGATGATGTCACTGTGGCCATAATGTTGTGATGATGTCACTGTGGACATCATGTTGTGTTGTCACCAAAGGTGGATGATGTCACTTTGGCAACCATGTTGTGTTGTCACCAAAGGTGGATGATGTCACTGTGGCCATCATGTTGTGGATGATGTCACTGTGGCCATCATGGTGTGGATGATGTCACTGTGGCCATCATGTTGTGGATGATGTCACTGTGGCCATCATGTTGTGGATGATGTCACTTTGGCCACCATGTTGTGTTGTCACCAAAGGTGGATGATGTCACTTTGGCCACCATGTTGTGTTGTCACCAAAGGTGGATGACGTCACTGTGGCCATCATGTTGTGGATGATGTCACTGTGACCATCATATTGTGGATGATATCACTGTGGCCATCATGTTGTGGATGATGTCACTGTGACCATCATATTGTGGATGATATCACTGTGGCCATCATGTTGTGGATGATGTCACTGTGGCCATCATGTTGTGGATGATGTCACTGTGGCCATCATGTTGTGGATGATGTCACTGTGGCCACCATGTTGTGGATGATGTCACTGTGGCCATCATGTTGTGTTGTCACCAAGGGTGGATGATGTCACTGTGGCCATCATGTTGTGTTGTCACCAAAGGTGGATGACGTCACTGTGGCCATCATGTTGTGTTGTCACCAAAGGTGGATGACGTCACTGTGGCCACCATGTTGTGTTGTCACCAAAGGTGGATGTCACTGTGGCCACCATGTTGTGTTGTCACCAAAGGTGGATGACGTCACTGTGGCCATCATGTTGTGTTGTCACCAAAGGTGGATGTCATTGTGACCACCATGTTGTGTTGTCACCAAAGGTGGATGACGTCACTGTGGCCATCATGTTGTGTTGTCACCAAAGGTGGATGATGTCACTGTGGCCACAATGTTGTGTTCTCACCAAAGGTGGATGACGTCACTGTGGCCACCATTAGTGTTTTCACCAAAGGCGGATGACGTCACTGTGGCCACCATGTTGTGTTGTCACCAAAACAATGTGCACAGAAATATTTGTATTTTTGATAAGGGAACGAACAAACCAGTAGAGTTTTGAGAAATCAAAACGCGAGATTTGTGTTTTCCGGCAATTAAAGATGTTTTTTATTACAAGCAATAGAATGAAGGAAGTTGACATCAGTATGTTGTTTGTTGTTGTTGTTTGACCGCTAACTCTGTGATTAGTTCTCAACAGATTCTCTCAATCATACTTTTAACCTTAAAGGTTACACATAGTTTTATTAGAAAACCGTAGGGTTGCCTGAAGCCGGTGATCGTGAAAATACTAACGAAAGAGTAAAAATGGAGAGGCTTCGTGTGGGAACAGTACAGACAATATAGTACATAGTTTTAATCTATGTTATGGTATTATTGATTAGGTGAGTATAAATTTTAATTAAACGCACACCGTCAATTTCAATAGATGACGTGTACTTTGCTAAGAAACTCACAGCATTGCCATCCGGAATTATAAAGGACTAACACACAAAGCTATGTGTAACCTTGAAACGTTTATATTCTGGTTAATACAGTTTACTGAGAATTGCTCATAAACACGGATGAAAAAAAATTAAATAACAATAACAAGTCCTGAGTGACGTCTACTTCATTTCCATCTATACCGTGTAGTTTTTGTTTTGTTTCCATTCGCACGATTGTCCGAGGGGCGTGGTTATGTCTCGTAACCACTAATTGTCGATTGTGGCTTTTTAAAACTCTGTTGTATTGGACAAATATTTGGCCTTGCTTCGAGAATCATTCCATGACAACAAACAATGAGGCCATAGTCATGTTGGGTTATCAGACCTTTAAATAGTGTACGTTGCACAAAAGCTTTGAACTAAACTGAATAATAGGACGTAAACCATAACCAAATACTTAACGGTAACGTAGAACGTTTCGGGATCCAGTTCCATCTTCAGGCAATAACAAGGATCAATTCAAGTCATACATAATATGTACCACTTCACAATTCAAACCGTCGGGAGAATTCCTATACAGGTTTTCAGAGGATTTGGTAAGAGGCGATCGGGAGGCTGTGAATAGCGGGCGATCGGGAGGCTGTGAATAGCGGGCGATCGGGAGGCTGTGAATAGCGGGCGATCGGGAGGCTGTGAATAGCGGGCGATCGGGAGGCTGTGAATAGCGGGCGATCGGGAGGCTGTGAATAGCGGGCGCGTGTTCTTTTTAAAAAAAGCTTTTAAAGTTCTGATTTTTATTTTTATTTTTTTTTTTATTTGGGGGGGGGGGGGGGGGGGGGGGGGGGGGGGGGGGGATTTGCCATATTTTTGAATGATCATGTGTACAAAAACGAAGTAGAAAGGTGTGTCTGCGGTCCACCATCACAGAAGCCTCCAGAAGATTTCCTTTTAATTGAGATTGTGCTTGTACCATCTTTATTATATATATATATATATATATATATATATATATAATATATTAATATATATTTATATATATATTATATATATATATATATATATATTATATTCCAATCCATAGCCTTCTGCCCGACCATTGACAGCAGTGACGTCATGGCTACAATGTCAGAGGTCAACAGTGACTGGGAGATGGAGATGTTTTGTTTTCAAGGTTACGAACTACCAAACGAAACACTCACATGAAATTGTCTTGTATCGGCAATGAGTGGACACCACCCATAATGAATTGCTCACGTACAGTTTGGTTATAGTTTTAAATTATGGATTGAAAGTAATACTGTCTGCAATGGAAGAGGGGAGGGGGAGAGAGAAAGAAAGAGAGAGGATAGATAGATGAGAGAGAGAGAGATAGAGAGAGAGAGAGAAAGAAAGAGAGAGAGAGAGAGAGAGATAGGTAGATAGATAGATGAGAGAGAGATATAGAGAGATATATGTAGATAGAGAGAGAGAGAGAGATATGTAGATAGATAGATGAGAGAGAGATAGAGAGAGATATGTAGATAGATAGATAGAGAGAGAGAGAGAAAGAGAGAGAGAGAGAGAGAGAGAGAGAGAGAGAGAGAGAGAGAGAGAGAGAGAGAGAGAGAAAATGTACAAGTACTCATAATTTATTTTCAGCATGGGTAATCGGGCAGTTACTACTATGGTATTCTATCATCAGCATCATCTTCATTATCATTATCATCGTCGTCGTTATCGTTATACTTCTCATCCTCCTCCTTCTCATCATCATCATTATCATCACCATCGTCACAGTCATCATTCACCATCACCATTGTATCGTATATTATATTATATTATATTACATTATATTATATTATATTATATTATATCATATTATATTATATATATTTCCCCCTCACAGTGACATGCGAGCTGCCATCCAATCTACAACACGCTCGAGTCAATCGGACAACAACACACAATGAAATTACGGTGATTTGCAACACAGGTTCTCAGACGTCTGCTGGAATGACGTCATCTACACACACTTGCCAAGAGGGAGATTTTGTACCACCTGTAGAAGATTGCAGCAGCCCAGGTGATCACTATCTTTTATTATTATTATCTGAAAACACGTTTTTCTCCCTTAATCATGAATTAAAATCTTGTTCCATGTTTCATAAGGATGTCGATAACCCTATGGCAGGAGAACGGTGAGTTGTCAGAAGAGTTTGATTGATGAAACTGGAATGGATGGCCAGAAATAGGAGAATTGGATCGTGGTCATATTTGTTTCTTTTGTTATGGGGATTGGGGGAGGGGGGGGGGGGGGGGTGGTTTGGTGTTTTTTGTGGGTTTTTTTCTTTTGTTTTATTTGTTCCTTTAACTTTTTTTTTTTTTTTTTTTTTTGGGGGGGGGGGGGGGGGGGGGACTTTTTGGATAATATTAGTATATTGTATTTCGTGTATTTTTATTTTGTTTTGTTTCTCTTGTTGCTTTTTTGTGTTTACTTTTCTTTTCGTTTTTGATTTTCTTTCTGGCTTTTTTTTTTTTTTGGAGGGGGGTGAGTGAGTGTGTGTGTGTGGGGGGGGGGGTGGTGTGTGGTGTGGGGGGGGGGGGTGAGTGTGTGTGTGTGGGGGGGGGGGTGAGTGTGTGTGTGGGGGGGGGCGGGGTCATTTCTTAATTCTTGATTTTTCTTTACTTTGTTCTTTCTTTTTATTTTGTCGTTGTTATGTTTTGTTTGTTATTGTTTTAAAATTTTATTTTCTGTTTGTTCGATTTTGTTGTTGTTGTTGTTTTATAACAATAATATGATTCTACGGATCTAACACGTCAAACGTCACATCTGCGATCATCAGAAATTGACTTTCCCTGTCCATCGTCAGCGTCTCCCCGATACAACAACACCGTCGGGTAACGATTGGTAACATTTTGGTCGTTCCTCACAAATAACATGTAGCTGTGCCAGCCTGGATAGCGTGAGGTCAAATCCTGTGCGACTGTGTGCCAGGCAGTATCAGGCAAAACGTACGGCTACAGTATTGTTGTGATTATCATAAGTAACATCATCACCGTCATTATCATCATCACCATCATCATTATCATCATCATCATCACCGTCATCATCACCGTCATGATCATCATCATCATCATCATCATCATCATCGTCGTCGTCATCATCATCATCATCATCATCATCATCACCACCACCACCACCATCATCACCACCACCACCACCATCATCATCATCATCATCATCATCATCATCTCATCATCACATCATCATCATCATCACCACCACACATCACATCATCATCATCTCATCACCACCACCATAATCATCATCATCATCATCATCATCATCATCGTCATCATCATCGTCAATAACGCTCAGATTACATGGCAATCCTTGATCTGTTGACAAAAAAGGTTAAATTATTTATTTATAACCAGATAATTAACGAAAGCAACTATAATTCGATCTGTTCCTTTATTCATTTCTCATCCTTTAAGGGTTAACAATGAATCTTATCCTTCCCAGTTTGCCCTGCGGCGAACGCCACGGCCCTCCAAGCCTCTGTCAGTGTCATCTCGGACATGGTCATCAGACTTCAATGCTCCGGTCATCTTGCATTCTCCCAGGGAATTCAGGAGAGAGTCCACGTGTGCACAAATTCAACATGGCTGCCAACTTTGGAGCCGTGCACAAGTATGAACAACAACTAAATTGTGACCGACCGACTGTGAACGGTGTTATTTCGCGATTATTTACATGATTGAGTGTTTTTTTTTAAAGGGTAATATTCCTCAATTGTGCTCAAAGCGCTTTACAAGGAATCTCTAGTCAACAGCAACACTTAACATGTAGGACGAGACATAACGCCTCTTACGCGATAATTCAATTTTTGTTTTCGACAGGGACAAAGCTATTACCGACCTGAGTACGATGAGAGAATGTGAGTAAAGAGCCTTTTCCAAGAACACTACGCGCCGTTTAGAACGGGACTCGAACCCAGGACTTTTTCATCCAAAGGCGAGTGTCATACCATCGCGTGATTTATGGGGCAGCGTGGCTGAGAGGCAAAGGTATTTGCTTGCTATCTGAAGGGTACCGAGTTAGACCACCTGGCGATGTGTGGCCTTGAGCAAGTCACCTCGCCTTTGCTTAGATTTTGGCCTGAACTGCGGAGGACGCCTGAGTTATTCCAGACTTCCCTTGGAATCGACTCTCAAGACAAATCTCCCCATGGAGATGGTGATATTTTATTTGTTGTATTTTTTAAATCTATTTATTTATTGATTTATTATTTCATTGAAGTCAATCTCTATAGAAAAAGGAGGAGAACATGAATAGAAATCCCCTCTAGTATAATAATAATAATAATAATAATAATAATAATAATAATAATAATAATAATAATAATAATAATAATAATAACAATATATCTTTATTGTCCCCAAAAAAGTGGCAATTTGTCATTTGGTTACACATATAACAATACAATATTGAGATAGACATACTCACACAAGATGCACACTAGTAACATAGTAATTATCGTAAAAAAAACACACAAAAAAACAAAGATCCAGCTGTAAAGCATGGGCACACATAAGTATCATCGTGTAGGCCCACTATAAGGCGTATTATTCAAACAGTATTAATAGGCTACACACTTCCAACAATTTGGGATGATGTGATTTTCTAAGAAACACAATTAGTAAACCATGTAGGGGAAATTCCACACCCGCTTGGTTTGGAATTGCTCAATATATTAAAAAAAAAAAAAACATGGATAAAGATATAACTATTTCCTTGAAATGATAGCTGGGGCCTCACTTAGTAAAATAAAACTATTGAAATAGAACTTTGATCCAATATTTTCACACATGAGAATTTGGAAACCTGTAGAGTGTGGAATTTCCCTGACATTTATGAACCTAAAATAGGCACAGCATCTTTAAAATGAAATGCAATTCCCTTTATTCATCCTATAGGGGAAAGTTGTCTCTAGGGTCTATTCCAAGGGAAGACTGGAATAACCCAGGCGTCAGCCGCAGTCAGCGCCGCAAATTGAGCTAGGGCGAGGTGACTTGCTCAAGGCACCACAGCGCAGCGGGTAATCGAACTCGGTACCTTTCGGGTCCGAAGCGAAGACCGTACCGCTGCGCCACGCTGCCCCATAAAGGGGCACCTAGAACAGGTTTGGGGGACATTTTACATATCCGATGAATAATTAAGCATTTCTAGCTTGAGCTTTAAAGTTGGAAGATAATTTAACAACATATTGCCATATTTGAAAACAATGCGTGTTGCACTTACCTTCAACGGACTCATAAAAACTTGAAAAATTGTCACAATTCAACAACAGTAAAAATGGCTGCTTCTTGTGTTCAAACAGGAAATAGAAATCAAAAGGCAGTTAAAACTTTGAACAGTATCCAAAGGGTCTTTTTTTCTTTTTTTGTTTTTTTTTTGTTGTTGAATTCTTTGTGCGAAGAGCTAGACATCATGAATGGATTTCCCCCACCTTGCCCTACATAATTCTCTCAATGATTTGGTACCTGCGTCAAATTGACATCTGTCACTGTCATCTATTGATACATTTTGTTATTTATTTATTAGTACATTACATACATTTTTAAACTAATATTTTAAATATTTATTTATTTCTTTATTCATCAAGTTATTGATACATGGTTTTTTTATTAATTTCTTCATTTGTTTATCTATTATTTATTTATTGATAAATTATTGACATACGGGTGGATATTTTGATGGTAGATAGGAGGTCACTTCCACACCCCACCCCCCACCCCCTATTATATCCGTTTTCCAACTTGCTTTCTGTCTTTGCTTTGGAATGAGATTACTTGGTTTTGTCCTGACCGGAGTCCTTGGCTTGAAGGGTTATAGTTTTTTTTAGGATATGATATTTTTCCGTGTAAATCATCTCTCTATCTGGGTGGGGTTCCTGACCTCCCATAGTGGGCAGGGAGGTACATACTGTGTCTTCTATCCCTTTATATCTGTTTTCCAACATGCTTTCTGTCTTTGTCTTGGAATGAGATTACTTGGTTTTGTCCTGGCCCTGACCGGAGTCCTTGCTGGGAGGGAAACAGTCAAATGCATAGTTATTGTTTTGGGAGATGATATTTTTTCCTTGTAAATCATCTCTCTGTTATGCATTATTATATTTGTTATTTTGAATATATAATTTATGCATTTGAGTGTATTTCTCTTTGTTGGATTTTGTGCTCGTGTCCGGATGAGACTTATAGGTGATCCCAGACTAAGAACATTGATGGTATGCTCTTGGAATCTACATCTGATCCCTATTTGTTCCCAGTTCCCCTTTGTCTTACTCGCTCTCTTGGGTGTTTTAATTGTAATTCTAGAATTTTTTACTATCTCATTTTCTTCCTTTTTAATGGCGCTGATATGACCTAAATGTGTTGCAAGCGCCGTAAAACCCATGAAAACAAAAACAAACATCATCTCTCTATTGTGTACTGTTATAGTTATATCTGTTTTGTTTTTGTTTTTGTTGTTGTTTTTTTTGTATAGCTAATATAATATCGCATTTGAGTGTGTTCCTTTTGTTGAAATCATATGCGTGTGCCTTGGTGAGACTTTTAGGTTACTTCAAACTATGCACATTGATAGTGTGTGTGTGTGTGTGTGTGTGTGTGTGTGTGTGTGTGATATACCATAGGTTTATATGCTATAGTCTCGGTGTTTGACCACGTCATGTTGACCACGGGAGTCTGAATAGCTCAGCTGGTAGAGCACTCGCGTGACTTACAGGCAAAACGACTGGGATTGATCCCCGATGAAGTCAATATTTGTTGTTAGTTTTAGACACCTTTGTCCACCGAGCAGTGATTGAGTAGCTGGGTTAGATCCGGCGGAAAGTACTTTACAATTAACTGGTGTGTATCCAAAGGGTAGTGAGCAATAACTGTTGTCCGTTAAATGTTGTAGAAACAGGGATAAACTCCGACTCATTGGACCTTTTGTCGCTGAAGAACTATTATTTTTACTTTTTATTGAAATTATACGTTTTAGCTATTAAAAAAAATAATAAAAAACTCATAACACCCGCCAGACTGACATAACATACCAAAACTATGTGAAACCTTAAACGTTTATAGACGGATTGATTCAATTTATTGAGAATTACTCATAAAGATGGTTGGCTAAAGCCAATATCAATAACAAAGAGCTGGGTGAGGTCAGTTTGGTTTGTTCTAGTAACATCCTAGGAAATCTGAGAGAGTCGAGATAATATATTTAACATGTAAAACAAAATTGGATCTTTACAAAATAAGGAAGGTATTTTTATGATAACGATCATCTATGTACTAATAATGCTAAAATCACATGACCACAAAATAGAATGCTGAATAGCTGTACGACCATATGGTCTTGTGATATGAAAATCGCTTACCTATCGGATGATTCTGGGTTCGAATTCCTCTCTGAGCAACGCATAGTTGAGTCATTGGAAAAGGCAATTTACTCCCATTCTATCACCGTATTCACGTGTAAAATGAGTAGGTGGCCGTAAACAGCATTGTCTCTCTCAGGGAAATTGTAAAAATTCGCAATTGGCGTCTTGCCTCGTTCTATATGTTGTTGTTGGCTAGGGACCCCTTGCAAAGCGCTTTGAGCACGTTTATTGGATATTGCGCTATAAAAATCTCATTTCGTGGTGAGGATAATTGACAGGAATGAAACATTTTGAGTTTTAAAACAAGTTATAGATCAATTCAAAGGTGTGACTGGGAAACGCTTTAGAATGTGAAATAACAATTTTTATATTTCATTATATAATGTTTGTTAACACAGATATTTGTAACAAATCACGGTACGCGGTGACCTCAAGTTCTTGATAAAACCAAAGCAAAATTTCTTTCTGGTATACAAATGAAACCTGATTTAGTTGGTGTGTACTTTTTCATATTTGGCATAGTAATAGTAGTAGTAGTAGTAGTAGTAGTAGTAGTAGTAATAGTAGTAGTAGTAGTAGTAGTAGTAGTAGTAGTAGTATAGTAGTAGTAGTAGTAGTAGTAGTAGTAGTAGTAGTAGTAGTAGTAGTAGTAGTGTAGTGGTAGTGTAGTAGTATAGTAGTAGTAGTAGTAGTAGTAGTAGTAGTAGTAGTAGTAGTAGTAGTAGTAGTAGTACTAGTGGTAGTAGTAGTAGTAGTAGTAGTAGTAGTAGTAGTAGTAGTAGTAGTAGTAGTAGTAGTAGTAGTAGTAGTAGTAGTAGTAGTAGTAGTAGTAGTAGTAGTAGTAGTAGTAGTAGTAGTAGTAGTAGTGGTAGTACTAGATGTAGTAGAAATGATGGTTTCTGTATCAGAAATTCCTACTTTTGACACTTTTGCACACCAGACTTGGGATTGTGTTCGAGGAGCAGGAGGTGTAAGTCTCGTAAAATTCTTCATGTATGTTCTCCATTGGCGGTATCGTCAGGCAACAGGGCATGGATCCGGTACAGAACGTGTTCGAATCCAAGGAGTTGTAATAGTTGCCCCTAGATTTGATTAGGAAGAGATCAGGATGAATCCAAGACGTGTATCCGAGCTGCCCGTCACTCACAACTCCTATTTCCCATTCGGTCTTCTCTCGTAAGTCAATGTCTCCTGAAAAGAAATATCAAGATTCTCATCAATGTCGGCCAGGTCGACGAGTTTGGGACAAATGAAAGACTCTGGCAAGAGAAAATTGTTAATCTGTAAAAAAAAAATCATTTATTTATTACAAATAGATTGATATGATCCGATCATAGCCTTCTGTGTAAACTCATAGCCTGACACTGACGGTAAACTTTGTAAACTCATATCCTGACACTGACAGTAACCTTTGTAAACTCATAGCCTGACACTGACAGTAACCTTTGTAAACTCATATCCTGACGCTGACGGTAACCTTTGTAAACTCATATCCTGACACTGACATTAACCTTTGTTAACTCATATCCTGACGCTGACGGTAACCTTTGTAAACTCATATCCTGACGCTGACGGTAACCTTTGTAAACTCATATCCTGACACTGACGGTAACCTTTGTAAACTCATATCCTGACACTGACGGTAACCTTTGTAAACTCATATCCTGACACTGACGGTAACCTTTGTAAACTCATATCCTGACGCTGACAGTAACCTTTGTAAACTCATATCCTGACACTGACAGTAACCTTTGTAAACTCATATCCTGACGCTGACAGTAACCTTTGTAAACTCATATCCTGACACTGACAGTAACCTTTGTAAACTCATATCCTGACACTGACGGTAACCTTTGTAAACTCATATCCTGACACTGACAGTAACCTTTGTAAACTCATATCCTGACACTGACGGTAACCTTTGTAAACTCATATCCTGACACTGACAGTAACCTTTGTAAACTCATATCCTGACACTGACGGTAACCTTTGTAAACTCATATCCTGACACTGACGGTAACCTTTGTAAACTCATATCCTGACACTGACGGTAACCTTTGTAAACTCTTATCCTGACGCTGACGGTAACCTTTGTAAACTCATTCCTGACACTGACAGTAACCTT
>NC_088370.1:44246032-44263532 GCF_034508935.2 Berghia stephanieae | reverse complement strand
CAAATAGCCGCTTACTTTCCCCTTCGATATGAATCGATAACGCCGACGGGTACAAATTTGCAGGTCTGATAACCCAAATTGTTTCGGGCTCATTGTTGTAATGGAAATGTGCTCAAATGAAAGCAAAGTAGTGTCAATTACAAGCATTAAAAATCAAGCCTGTAATTGAGATAACAGACTTGTGAATGAACATACGTCGGTTGAAGTCCACAATACAATGACGTCACAAGCAATTTTTAATGTATTTTAGCTTGACCCCCCCCCCCAGGTTTCCCTTGATCTGTGTTGTCAAAACCCAAGAGTAGCACGGTTAGCCACTGATTGTGCTTACGATATCAATGCGCGACAACAACCGTCTTATTTTAGTAAAACTGAATGTGTGCTGGTGAAGATTTATTTTGAACTCCTACGTTCTTTTTTTTTTACAGAAGATAATAGGACTTTTTTTTTACAGAAGATAATAGGACTTTTTTACAGAAGATAATAGGACTTTTTTTTTACAGAAGATAATAGGACTTTTTTTTTCTACAGAAGATAATAGGACTTTTTTTTTACAGAAGATAATAGGACTTTTTTTTTCTACAGAAGATAATAGGACGCCCCGTAATCGTATTGCTTTGTGTAAAAGTAAATTCGGATTTTCCCAAAACGTAAATGGTGTAATAATATTCAATTTTTACACTCTTGCTTTTTGGTGTTCTTAACCTCTGCACGAGCTTGCGAGTAAGCGTTGGGAACAAAGTTCGAATTCCAAATCGCAAGAGTGTAAGAAATCGTTTATTCTCCCCCTCATCATCTCTGAGTAAAAGACATTTTCATAAATAGTTAAACGATACTTCTATGTTCAAAATCTAATTTTAGTGAAATTCAACGTTTGATAATATGACGTCACAAATTGTTATTGTAAACTTGGAATCATTCCTCGTTAACTATTTAGGGAGAGGGGTGGAATAATAGCAAAGATTGAACTCACTGTCAGCTGTATCGGCACATGCACACTCGTCTCCCTGCACCAAGGCAAACCGCCAGGCACCTTGTTGTCCTTTGCAGACTTCAACACACAATGTCAAGGTCATTTGGCTGCTTTGGAATTTCAGATTTGATGATTGTGCAATGTACTTGTCAGACGTACAGAATAGTTTGGGCATCAAAGGGTACGGACCTACAATAGCATTGATGTGTAATAAATAATTACAGTTAACAGAAAGCCTGCCATGGTGTGACCCATTTCAACAGGAATTTTACACGGCAAAATTGAGGCAAGAATGTTGAAGTGTTAGAAGCTGTTGGATTTCAAAAGTCATGGAATGTGAACGCTTAGAAAAAGGAAAGATCATACTTTACACGGCAAGGAAATGATGTGGTTTACTGAGAGACTGTAAAAAGAATTAAAAATTGATATAACATAATAATAATAATAATAATAATAATAATAATAATAATAATAATAATAATGATAATGATAATGATAATGATAATGATAATGATAATAATAATAATAATAATAATAATAATATAATAATAATAATAATAATAATAATAATAATAATAATAATAATAATAATATATAATAATAATAATAATAATATAATAATAATAATAATAATGATAATGATAATGATAATGATAATGATAATGATAATGATAATGATAATAATAATAATAATAATAATAATAATAATAATAATAATAATAATAATAATAATAATAATAATAATAATAATAATAATAATAATAATAATAATAATAATAATAATGATAATAATAATATGTACTTTATTCATCGAAAAGGAAATTTATGTACAGCTTCATAAAAGAACAAAATACCAAATACGAAACGTTTCGGGCTCATAACCCTTCTTCAGCCAACAACAATAAACAATAGAGACATAAATGCATTATTAAATTCCAGTCTGACGACAGAGAAATGTGGTCGGACCTCTCTGTTGAAGAAAATCTTTCCAAGATTATTATTTAGTAATTTATTTGTACCTTTATTGTTTTTGTTGGCTGAAGAAGGGGTTTGAGCCTGAAACGTTCCGTATTTGGTATTTTGTTCTTTTTTGAAGCTGTTATATTCAATTTTGTTTATTACTTTTTACAGTCCACAGCTTCTAGCAGCTTATTACTACTGAGACACAATCGTCCCTTATTTTTATTCCTAAGAGCTATATCCCAGTAACAGTGAAGCTAATAAAACTTATTGGATAAGCCTCCCTACTCACTCTTCCTCTCCATACTCAGATGTAAAAGTGTACCTGGCCTACACTACAATTGTCTTTCCTCAACTTTGTGCACATTGACTTGACATTGTGCTACGTTAATTTTTGTTTCTAAGGATTTTGCTTTGCCTGTAGCACATTTAGGTCAAATCAGCGCTAGGGAAAAGAAAGAAAAATAGAAGAGTCAAAGAATTCTGGTTTTACAGTTGAAAGAATTCAAGAAAAGTAAGACGAATGATCTATCTCAGATAGCAGAACTCGTAGATTCCAAGAGCAAAATATCAATGTACTTAATTTAAGGTCACCAAAAAGTTTCATCCAAATACAAGCAAAGGATCCCACCAAGGGAAATACACTCAAGGTCTAACTAACACCCAAGAGAAAGATGATGTACAGGGCAAAATAAAGCATTTTTCATAACAAATACAATGCATTTTATCATCTCACCCCATCAGCTAAAAACTTCGCCAGGGCTAGGACAACACCAAATAATCTCATTCACAACGAAGACAGAAAGGACCAAGTGGTAGAGAAATATAAGGCGATTAAATGCAGATACACCGTTAAAGTGACTTCGTCGCCACCGTGGGAAAGTGACTTCGTCGCCACAGTAGGAAAGTGACTTCGTCGCCTTTGTGGTAAAGTGACTTTGTCGCCACCGTGGGGAAATGACATCGTCGCCACCGTGGGGAAATGACTTCGTCGCCACAGTAGGAAAGTGACTTTGTCGCCACCGTGGTAACAGCTTCTTATGGTTCACACTATTATGTTATGACGATCGACCCAATCAGCAAAGTCCGGTCCGCATTCGTGCACCGTCGCGAACCCGCCTGGTAGCATCGTCACAACACACCTTTCGACTAGATGCTCTGCCGTTTCGGGTTCTTGTCCACAGCGTGGACATAAAGGACAGGAAGTTAGACCCCACTGATGTAACGCACCGGCCGTTAGGCAGCTCCTCGACCGAAGCCGATTCGCAGCTACCCAGTGTCTCCTCTTACTGGTATCAAAGCCTGGCAACTTCTCACCAAGCTTAGAGGAGTGTAGGTCCCCGCCCCCACGAGGGATTGAATTCGTCCAAACCGACTTCCATCTCGTATGTGCAGCTCTGTCCGTAGTCAGGGATTCTGCGTACAAGGGTTGCCGGGACTTATTTCGGCTCGAAACGGGGGCACCGTTCATTATGCGCATGAGAGGGGTATCCCCATTCCCTCTCTCTTTGATCTTACTCAGCCAGTTTCCCGTAATGGTCTCCCTCCGGACATCGGGGGCTGGATCGCTGCCATTACCGGGCCCCATTCTCTAGGGGTTGTTGCTAGCGTTCCCGACACTATGTGCATCGACTTGCGAAGTTTTACATCCACCTTCTCAACGTTTCTGCTTCTACCCCACACTGGAGCGCAATACTCCGCGGTGGAATAGCATAGTGCCAGGGCGGATGTTCTCAGGAGCGCTTGGCTAGCGCCCCAAGTCGATCCCGCCAGCTTCCTCAGAAGACTATTCCGCTTCTCTATCTTCCGGGCAACCCCTTCGAGATGGACCCGATAGGTAAGGCTGCGATCCAACGTCACCCCTAAATATTTTGTCGAGTCCTAATCAGTCCCACCAATGGCGAAGCGGTCTGCCGCCTAGCCAAATAATACCGCGTTCGTGTCGCCCGGGTCGTCGGCACGTCCGAGAAAAAAGCAAACGTCCCATGCATCAATCGATTCGCGGCCTGCCGATCGGAAAATGCGACGGCGGGGATGGCGAGCTGACGCGTATATTGTCCCTGAACGTCGAGAGCCAGAGTATGGCAAAAAATGAGCTTTTATCAAAGCTATTGGCCGTTCATTGCGTAGATATCCTCCTGTTACAGGAGACCCACCTTTATTCAGGCGCGCAATCTTCCCGATTCCAGATCCCAGGCTATACGGTGGTCCAACGCGAGGACACCTCGAGGCTCAAAGGAGGGGTTAGCGTTTACGCTAAAGAGCCATCGAAGGTAAGGGTCATTGAGAGCGTAACGGACAGCAATGGGGTGAACCGAATTTCCGTGGAAGTAGGTGGACTGTGTTTGCATAATATTTACAAACCACCTAGAGCGACTTGGACTACACCACCGGTACCGGTGGTCAGCCATCCTTCCATCTGTCTGGGAGACTTTAATAGCCACCATCACGAATGGGGCTACCGAGACTGCAACGAGGCAGGAAGACAACTCCGCTCATGGATGGACTGTAACGATCTACACCTAGTGTACGATCCTACAGCCAAGGGTACCTTCCGGGGTACCCGCCATAAGAAGGAGTATACTCCAGACCTCACCCTCGTAACGAAAGGCGCGAACGGTGAACCGCTGCAGGTGAAGCGGACAGTCCTCGGGGACTTTCCGCATAGCCAGCACAGGCCGGTTCTTGTCACAGCTGGGGTGACAATACCGAGGGTGCAGTCTCTCCCACTTTGCAGATGGAATTTCAGGAAGGCTGACTGGGAGGAATTCAGTTCCTATATCGAGCAGGTCTGCCCTGCCATTCCTCCCAAGTCCAAGAATATAACCAGATTTAGTAGGCTACTGGTTAAGAGCGCTCAACGCTCTATTCCACGGGGCAAGCGGAAATTCTACACCCCTTGCTGGACAGCAGAGTCGGAAGAGCTGTACCGAGAGTACCAGCAGACCCAGTCCCAGGACACAGCCGATAGACTACTTCAGTCTCTGGCAGAGGGAAGGAAGCAACGGTGGCAGGAGACCGTGGAAAGTCTCGACTTTACACACTCCAGCCGCCACGCTTGGCGTTTGATAAAGAAATTGGACCCAGATCGGAATTTCGCGAAGGCTGCACCGGAATGCGAGGCAGACACAATTGCCAAGAATATTAAGAACCGTAGTAAGCGGGTCCCTAATCAGGCTTTTGAGCGCGGTGTCCGCAAGGCGTACCGTACGATTTTGGACTCGCTACCTGCGGAGGAGTCGGACTGGACGGCCCCGTTCAGTCCCCGAGAAGTGGGTGCAGCCATTAGCGAAGTAAAGAACGGCAAAGCAGCAGGGATAGATGGTGTATATCCCGATATGGTGACGCATCTGGGCCCCAGGGCACGGGCCTGGCTAGCAGAGGCAATGTCTGACGTCCTTGCAAAAGGAAAGCTTCCACAAGTATGGAAGCACGCGAAGATAGTTGCCATCCTGAAGCCAGGGAAGCCGGCGAAGGAGGCAGACAGTTACAGACCCATATCGCTGCTGAGCTGTCTTTACAAATTGTTGGAGCGTGTTCTATTAAACCGATGGGGCCGGTCCTAGACGCTGCCCTGCCACCAGAGCAGGCAGGCTTCAGGGAAGGGAGGTGCACCACGGAGCAGGTCATTGCCCTTACAGAGCATATTGAGCACGGGTTCGAGAGAAAACAGCAAACAGGTGCTGTGTTTATAGACCTATCAGCGGCGTACGATACGGTCTGGTGCGATGGGTTAATGCTCAAACTTGCAAAAATCATAAGGTGCAAAAAGACCTTGAAGTTGTTCTCTTCGATCTTAGGGGAAAGGCAATTCCACGTCGCGCTGGGAGACGTCACGAGCAAAGTTAGGAAATTGAAGAATGGGGTCCCTCAGGGGTCGGTACTTGCGCCAATGTTGTTTAACGTTTACATTAGCGATATGCCGAACACTTCCTCCCTGAGGCTGGGATACGCAGACGACTGGGCACTCGTTACTCAGAGTAAAGTGTGGACCCGTCTCGAGAGCGTACTCAGCGAGGACGTCACCAGACTCAAATCCTACTTTGACAAGTGGTACCTGAAGATGAACACTTCAAAAACCGTGGCCACTGCATTTCACTTATGCAGTGGTTGGCACACCCGTAAACTGAATGTCCTAGTCGGAGACCAGCCACTCCCATATGAGTCGCCACCGTGGTAAAGTGATTTTGTCGCCATCTTGGTAAAGTGACTTCGTCGCCACCTTGGTAAAGTGACTTCGTCGCCACCTTGGTAAAGTGACTTTGTCGCTTGCTTGTTAAAGTGACTTCGTCGCTACCGTGGTAAAGTGACTTCGTCGCCACCTTGGTAAAATGACTTCGTCGCCACCTTGGTAGAGTGACTTTGTCGCCACCTTGGTTAAGTGACTTCGTCGCTACCGTGGTAAAGTGACTTCGTCGCCACCGTGGTAAAGTGACTTCGTCGCCACCGTGGGAAAGTGACTTCGTCGCCACCGTGGGAAAGTGACTTCGTCGCCACCGTGGGAAAGTGACTTCGTCGCCACCGTGGAAAAGTGCCCTTTGTAGGACGCTCTTAGCTCAAATTAAAACAAAACCTGAACATCTTATATCGTGCGGCTATGTGGTCTTCTAGGATGACACTCAATTTCGTATCGGAAGTTCCTGGGTTCGAGCCTCGCTCAGCGCATAGTTGAGTCCTTGGAATAGACTCTATACTCACATTCTCTCACCATACCCAAGTATAAAATGAGTACCTGTCCGTTAATAACGTTGTCCCTGTCGAAAAAACAATTGTATTATCGCATGACAGGCGACATGCCTCTTTCTACATGTTAGGTGTTGTTGTTGGTCATGGACCCATTTGTGACCCATTTGTTCTCTTTGAGAACGTATACTAGATATGCTCTATATAAAAGTTCTTTTTTTGTTGGTTAATGAACATGTTTTTAAAATATTTAATAAAAAGCGTCTATTGATCAATTGGATTCAATAGTCTAATGTCACGTCGCCCAGCAACGGCGGCCATCTTGGTTCTAAATAAAGAAAATCTGTACTTTTTATTCTTCATGCTGTCTTGTGATCAGAATATATAAAAGTCAAAACATGATTAGATTTATAATGTTTTTCTCCTCTGGATACACTTTTATGCTCGTCGGAAAAATATTTCATAGGGGCGTCCGCCATTGTACCGATAGTTTAGAGCCAGTTACTAAGTTGCCATTCGTCATTACGAGGGAAGTGACGTCATGACTGTTGAAGAGTATTGGCGTCGCCCCTAAATCATAGAAATGGATACCTGTATTCACCTAACTTCTCTTAACTGTTGCTTTTGAACAAGCACTCAACACACTGAACAAGATCAGCCGGAAAATTGGAAACAAAACGGGTTTCCGCGTTAGCCAGAACGTACAAGTGGTCAGAAAGAAGAATTGATAAATTGAGCTTGAGCTTTCATATAGCGCAAAATCCACTAAACATGCTCAAACCGCTTACAAGGTGTCCATGGCAACACTTTACACGAAAGACGTTACATGGCGCCTGTTAGGCGATGTTACAATAAAAAATATTTCGGACAGAGACAACGCTGTTAACGGCCAGGTACTCATTTTACACATGAGAACAGTGAGAGAATGTGAATGAAAAACATTTTCCAAACACTCAACCATGCGCCGATCGAGACTCAAACCCAGGACCATCCGATCCGAAAGCGAGTGTCACACCACCAGACCACATAGCCGCACACATCAACTGACCATTGGATGAGAGTTCTTTCACACATGCAAATCCGGCAAAGGAGAATGGGAAGGCGTATCCGAGGACGTGACTGTATCGATACCACAGCTGGAACGGTTGGTCTATGTAGTGGGACACGTTTGGGGAAATGGTCGACTCCAACGCCTCGTTGTTTAACGATCCGTCAATCCAGGAAAACGTGTTGCTGAGGGAAAATGTATGTAACTTGCTAGGTCATTTGGGTGACATGCAGGGGTGAGGACGATGCCAAAGAATGGGATAAGATTTAAATTCGAATTACGATACCTATTTGTGTTTGCTTTCATTTTCTACAGCAAAGGACAAAACATTTCTAGCGAAAATTACTTTTGACTGGTGTCTATTTATATCAATGATGTAATAGGTAAGATCATGTTTATCATTGGGACAATTTGTTCCGGGGAAGAAATAAAAACATTAACACAAATGGAATCAAATGAACGATCACCACCACAACCACAAGGGGATATTTTTATAGGGACGCATAAAGGCGTCTTGTACTGTATAAAACAGAATTTTCGTTCAATATCACGTGCTGAGATTGAGATTATTAAATCTATGGAAATGTGCTATATATGACTCATATTTCTCTATTAACGTGGAATGTTCTATATATAAGGACTCATATTTCTCTATTAACGTGGAATGTTCTATATATAAGGACTCATATTTCTCTATTAACGTGGAATGTTCTATATATAAAAAGGACTCATATTTCTCTATTAACGTGGAATGTTCTATATATAAAAAGGACTCATATTTCTCTATTAACGTGGAATGTTCTATATATAAGAACTCATATTTCTCTATTAATATGGAATGTTTCTATATATAAGGACTCGTATTTCTCTAAAACATGGAATGTTCTATATATAAGGACTCATATTTCTCTATTAACATGGAATGTTCTATATATAAGGACTCATATTTCTCTATTAACATGGAATGTTCTATATATAAGGACTCATATTTCTCTATTAACATGGAATGTTCTATATATAAGGACTCATAATTCTCTATTAAGATGGAATGTTCTATATATAAAAAGGACTCATATTTCTCTATTAACGTGGAATGTTCTATATATAAAAAGGACTCATATTTCTCTATTAACGTGGAATGTTCTATATATAAAAAGGACTCATATTTCTCTATTAACGTGGAATGTTCTATATATAAAAAAGGACTCATATTTCTCTATTAACGTGGAATGTTCTATATATAAGAACTCATATTTCTCTATTAATATGGAATGTTCTATATATAAGGACTCGTATTTCTCTAAAACATGGAATGTTCTATATATAAGGACTCGTATTTCTCTATTAACATGGAATGTTCTATATATAAGGACTCATATTTCTCTATTAACATGGAACGTTCTATATAAAAGGGCTCATGTTTCTCTATTAACGTGGAATGTTCTATATATAAGGACTCATAATTCTCTATTAAGATGGAATGTTCTATATATAAGGACTCGTATTTCTCTATTAACATGGAATGTTCTATATATAAGGACTCATATTTCTCTATTAACTTGGGATGTTCTATATAAAAGGACTCATATTTCTCTATTAACATGGAATGTTCTATATATAAGGACTCATATTTCTCTATTAACACCATTTCTAGTACCTTCTTAAGGGATCAACTTTTCCCGTGAAGAATTTATCACTGGAGTCAAAGGCACGGATGGATTCCATCAAAGCTACAATAGGCTGAAATGTAAAGGCAAAATGTCTCATAATCCTCTCTCTCCTTACCATCCATAGGAAATGTAAAGACAAAATGTCTCATAACCCTCTCTCTCCTTACCATCCATAGGAAATGTGAAGACAAAATGTCTCATAATCCTCTCTCTCCTTACCATCCATAGGAAATGCAAAGACAAAATGTCTCATAACCCTCTCTCTCTCCTTACCATCCATAGGAAATGTGAAGACAAAATGTCTCATAATCCTCTCTCTCCTTACCATCCATAGGAAATGTAAAGACAAAATGTCTCATAACCCTCTCCTTACCATCCATAGGAAATGTAAAGACAAAATGTCTCATAATCCTCTCTCTCCTTACCATCCATAGGAAATGTGAAGCGAAGACAAAATGTCTCATAACCCTCTCTCTCTCCTTACCATCCATAGGAAATGTAAAGACAAAATGTCTCATAACCCTCTCCTTACCATCCATAGGAAATGTGAAGACAAAATGTCTCATAACCCTCTCCTTACCATCCATAGGAAATGTAAAGACAAAATGTCTCATAACCCTCTCCTTACCATCCATAGGAAATGTAAAGACAAAATGTCTCATAATCCTCTCTCTCTCCTTACCATCCATAGGAAATGTGAAGCGAAGACAAAATGTCTCATAACCCTCTCTCTCTCCTTACCATCCATAGGAAATGTAAAGACAAAATGTCTCATAATCCTCTCTCTCTCCTTACCATCCATAGGAAATGTGAAGACAAAATGTCTCATAACCCTCTCCTTACCATCCATAGGAAATGTAAAGACAAAATGTCTCATAACCCTCTCCTTACCATCCATAGGAAATGTAAAGACAAAATGTCTCATAACCCTCTCCTTACTATCCATAGGAAATGTGAAGACAAAATGTCTCATAACGATAACCCTCTCCTTACCATCCATAGGAAATCATCATATTCAGTACGATGCAACCAACAATTTTCTCATTCTGATATCCTTTGTACATCACAACTTATAAAGAAAATACTTTGTTATAGCGATAAAAATTAGACACTGGACAATATTATGTATGGAATGTACTTGTTGCTTTTCTGATTGAGTAGAAAAAAAATCTATTTGTGTCTTGGGTAAATGTGAAGTTTCAGGGAAAAATTCTGAAAATGTCTGGTAAGGAGAGAGTTAACAAAAATACGCCAGGGTGACGAATGTACAAAATGAAGTTGTACAAGGGGGGGGGGGATAAGAAAGTAGGTGTCATATTATAGGGGGGGGGGTGTCTTGGTACCTCCGTTGGTAGAGAACTAGTTTCACACGTAAAGGCACCGAGATCGGTTCCCTGTGCTTATTACCCATGTGGAACCGACCATGAAACCACTTTACATGTGCTTATGGATTGCCCATGTGGAACCGACCATGAAACCACTTTACATGTGCTTATGGATTGCCCATGTGGAACCGACCATGAAACCACTTTACATGTGCTTATGGATTGCCCATTATACAACGTGCAACGTTCGAACCACTGGGTCACCCCTACAACACTCAACACAAAGCTCTATGGTGAGGCTGAGGACCTAAAGCGTACCACAGACTTCATAGCAGATATCGGACTCCAGCCATAGATGTCCATCAGAGGAACGAAGAAGAAGAAGAAAAAGGTCCCCTGTGCAGTGGAGGTTTTATTCTGACCCCCACCCCCCTCTCTGTCCACCCGGCATTGATTGAGTAGCTGGGTCTACTAAATCTGGTGGAAAGGACTTTTGCGATAGGTCAGCGTCCTATCAAAAAGGTAGCAAGCAATTGCTATTGTCCATTTCACGCTGTAAAAATGGGGCTTACCTCTGGCCTGACTGGATTTGAGGAATATTTTTAAAAGCACTACAGAGTTTATGAAAATGTAAATGTTGCTGCTCGAAGCTCGAAGAAATAAAAAAGAACGTGAAATTGAATGTAAGCTTCAATTTAATACATGAAAACAGATTATGTGGTCGTTTTGAGTTTCTCCTTTATCAACAAAACGGAATGAATGTGATAAATCTCATTCATCTGTAGTGCTTCATTCATCCTATTTTGTTGATAAAGGGAAAACCCGAAACGTCGAAATTGTCTGTACTTGATTATTAAATTGAAGCTTACGTTCAATGTCACGTGATATTTATTACAGTTTCTGAATGAAAATGGATAGAGTACCGAAAACTGTTGATAACGAAGACCCAACGTGTCTTGGTTGGCAGCAAAGGCACTCAAAGAAAACATATCCATAACAATAACCGGAATCGATATGTCCGCAGCCTTTGATACGATCGACAGAGGAAAACTTTTGGAGATATTAACAGAAATAGTAGACGAAGACGAGCTCCGAATAATCCGATTTCTCCTCAGCAACACAAAGATACAACCAAGGATATACGGGGCCACAAAACAGACGCAGTTCGAAAGTAACATCGGGACCCCCCAAGGAGATAGTCTGAGCCCGATTCTGTTCACAATATACTTAGAACACGCTCTGAAAGAAGTTCGAAAAGTCATTCCAAAACCAACGACTCATATTGAGAATGCAATCCCTAGAGAAATCGCCTTTGCAGATGATGTCGATTTTTTTGGATCAACACCAGCAAATATAGACATCATACATAATACCCTCATGAAATATAACCTCCAAGTCAATGCCAATAAAACCGAATTTACAACAATATCGAGGAACAAAGAGGAATGGAAAAGAACAAAGAAAGTCGGCTCACTAATTGGAGACACCGAGGATGTACAAAGAAGAAAACAGCTATCAAACGCCGCACTCAGTAAACTCACCAATGTATGGATTAGAGGTGACAAAATAAGAGAAAAACCAAACTGAAACTGTACCATGCTCTTGTAAAACCGGTACTTCTGTATAACTGCGGCACTTGGGCGTTGACAAAATCCGAAGAAGAACATCTGGATGCCTTCCATCGCACACAGCTAAGAAGGGTACTGGACATCAAATACCCCAAAAAGATCTCAAATGAATCACTCTATAAGATCACAAAGAAAGACCAATCTCCCTTGACATTTTACAACAACGATGGCAACTTTTCGGTCACATACTACGCAGGGACAAAAACATACCAGCAAACCAAGCCATGTCGGGATACTTCCAAAAACACGGGAACCTTTTCAGAGGAAGACCGATCACAACACTCCCTGTGATCCTAAACAAAAACCTCACAACACTTGGACAAAGCATTAGTCTCATAACGGCAGGGGACCTTGAAAATCTGAGAACCCTAGCAGAGGACCGGCAATATTGGAGACACCTCACACAGGAAATACTGGAAACAGCCAAGGCGACCCGATCTTTCGGTCGAGACGCGAAAGGCATCTAAGTCAAGTCAAGTCAACGTGTCTCGTCAATTTGGCTATAGTTCGAAGTTGACGTCACTCGGGTCTTTGTTATTGTTTTTTGCCATCCGCGTTTATGAGTAATTCTCACCAAACTGTATTAACCTGCCTATAAACGTTCATGGTTGCACACAGTTTTGTATGTTGGTCCGTTTTACTTCCGGATGGCAATGTTGTGAGCTTCTTAACAAAGCGCATACTATCTATAGCCAGATAATGGTCGTATTCTGTTAAAACTCGTATTAAAAAATTTGACCAGAAAACTCGTCCTTCAAATATCGATCGATTTAAATGACTCTTATCTTGGCAACAAAACAAACTCTCAAACCTTGAACTTCGCGAATGTTTAAAACAAAATATTTTGTATTATTTTTGGTTTGTTTGTTTTGCCAAGGTGAAGGTCATTAAAATCAAGGGATATTTGAAGAACGGGATAAATTCAAGTATTTAAACGGGTCTTTTCGAGAACGGAATTAACAAGGTATTAACGGTTCAAGTTTTATAAATTGGTTTTAAATCTAAACAAATTTTAGGCTAAATTCGATTTAATACGGTTTTCAGGAATTTCGAAGTAATTGATTAAAATCACATTTTGGAGAACTGGATAATCAGTATTTCAGACGATAAATAAGGATATTCGAGACGGAAGACGGATAAGACGATAAAATAGTAAAGAAGCGACACTTCTGAACTGGCAATAGGGTTTTAATACCAGACGATGCGTATCTATGTTAGATTGTGTCAAGTCGGTAAACATCAGTCGTTCAAGTCGTTTAAACATCAGGTCGTGTCAAGTCGGTAAACATCAGTCGTGTCAAGCGGTAAACATCAGGTCGTGTCAAGTCGGTAAACATCAGGTCGTGTCAAGTCGGTAAACATCAGGTCGTGTCAAGTCGGTAAACATCAGGTCGTGTCAAGTCGGTAAACATCAGGTCGTGTCAAGTCGGTAAACATCCTCTCGATCATAATGTATACAATGTGTGATACAATAGGCTTCAAAAGTCGTGACGTCACTTCCCTCGTAATGACTTATTATAACTTAGTAACTGACTCTAAACTATCGGAACAATACCGGACGACTTATGAAATACTTCTCCGACGAGCATAAAAGTGAATCCAGAGGAGAAAAACATTATAAATCTGATCATGTTTTGACTTTTATACATTCTGATCACATGACATGTGACATAGTTCTAGCCACCGTGGAGTATCAAAAGTACCAATTTTCTTTGTTTAGAACCAAACTGCTGGTTGCTGGGCGGACGTGACATCACACTAATGAATCCTATTCAAATTTAGCACGGGTTTTTGCAGTTTTCTATTCAGTTTTGATTTCTTCTCACCAAATTCTCTCAGACTATCAACTTTTGGTGTATTTGTATGATTGATATAAAGTGAAGAAATTGTTTGATTTTATTTAAACACATAACATCAATAAGACACAATTGCCATGGATACCGACTAGACATTGACACCCACAAACGGAAGGAGTTCCTACATTTCACGTCTCCATATTTCAGGCTTATGGAACATCTGCACGTTCAGTTAACTCATCCATGGTCAGGCGGATATCCAAAAAACTGTAGGTTTTAAAAACAAAAATTGAGCTTTTATATAGCGCAATATCCACTAAACGTGCTCAAAGCACTTTATAATGGGTCCCTGGCCAACAGCAACACTTAACATGTAGGACGGGACATGACTATTAGGCGATACTATCATTTTTTCGGACAGAGACAACTCTGTTAACGGCCAGGTACTCATTCTACACCTGAGTACGGTGAGAGAATGTGAGTAAAGAGCATTTTCCTCAATTAACCGCCGAGCGAGGCTCGAACCCATGACCTTCCGATCCAAAAGCGAGTGTCATATCACTAGACCACATAGCCGCACAACCGTGTGAGCTATCTACAATTTGGTCGTGGGCAGCTCATGAGGTAGAGTCACGATCTCTCCGGCCAGGCGGCGTTGTCGTACCAGTAAAGTCGCGGGTTCGAGCCCTCATCGTCGCTGCGAAATTTTTATTCTCCATTGTTTTCTGGCACTTTCCTGCTCATTTCATCTCTTGACAGTTTCCACTCAGACATGAGTTAAATTCTCGTTTACACGCTCAGTTTTCACGAGTTGTTGTAACTTCGCCTAAAGGTTCTGAATATCTGTCCGACATTGGATGTATTAACAGTACGTCTGAATGGGCCTTTGGGTGGTTTGTGTGTATGTGTGTGTGTGGGTGTGTGGGTGTGTGTGTGGCTGGGTGTGTTGGTGTGTGTGTGGGTGTGTGTGTGGGTGTGTGTGTGGGTGTGTGTGTGTGTGGGTGTGTGTGTGGGTGTGTGTGGGTGTGTGTGTGGGTGTGTCGGTGTGTGTGTGGGTGTGTATGGGTGTGTGTGTGTGTGGGTGTGTGTGGTGTGTGTGGGTGTGTGTGTGGGTGGGGTGTGTGTGTGTGTGGGTGGGTGTGGGGGGTGTGTGTGGTGTGTGGTGTGTGGGTGTGTGGGTGTGTGGTGTGTGTGTGTGTGGGTGTGTGTGTTGTGTGTGGTGGGTGTGTTGGTGGGTGTGTGTGTGTGTGTGGGTGTGTGGTGTGTGTGTGTGGTGTGGGTGTGTGTGGTGGTGTGTGTGTGTGGTGTGTGGGTGTGTGGGTGTGGGTGTGTGTGGGTGTGTGTGGGTGGGCGTGGGTGTGTGTGGGTGGGCGTGTGTGTGTATGTGTGTGTGTCCACTTACATTTGTACTGTTGTAGGGTGGCTTGATAAGTGGGATTGACTCGTAGTTGGCACAGAAGTCAAACACCCTGGTCCACGTTTCAGCACCGAGACTGGGCATGATACACGTGTTGATGACGTCAAGATAGAAGAACCCGCCAGGACAGTGTGCATCTACGTTTGACAAAATAAAATAAAAGTACAAATCAAGTACAAACCATCGGGATTGTAGGACGGACTATATCAAAAATAACAACAATGACGAGAACCACGATGATAATGACGAAAATGATGATTCGATGTAAGATGATGATAAGAATGATGATTTGACGATGATGTTGACGACAGATAAAGAATGGCAGACGTCACGTGATACAACACAATGAACGCGTTCTAAAGCTTTAGATTTGAACACTGAATAGTTTTAACGAAATATGGTTGGCACGAGACGCTTCAAATGCTCCAGCGAGATCGTCTTACGGCGCTTGCAACACATTTAGGTTATATCAGCGCCAGTAAAAAGGAAGAAAATGGGATAGTAAAAAGTTATAGAATTACAAATAAAGCACCCAAGAAAAAGTAAGACATAGGGGAACTGGGAACAAATAGGGATCAGATGTAGATTCCAAGAGCATATCACCAATGTACTTAGTCTGATATCACCTATAAGTCTCATCCGGACACAAGTACAAAACCCAACAAAGAGGAATACACTCAAATGCATAAATTATATATTCAAAATAACAAATATAATAATTTCATAACAGAGAGATGATTTACAACGGAAAAAAATCATCTCCAAAAACAATAACTATGCATTTGACTGTTTCCCTCCCAGCCAGGACTCCGGCCAGGGCCAGGACAAAACCAAAATATCTCATTCCATGACAAGGACAGAAAGCATGTTGGAAAACAGATATAAGGAGATAGAAGACATAGTATGTACCTCCCTGCCCACTATGGCAGGTCAGGAACCCCACCCAGACAATATAGATCAATTCAATTGAATATAAGAGAATGAACGAAGATGACGTCACTCGGCTCTTTGTTATCATTTTTAGACAGTCTGTTATTGATTAGATCTCAGTCAATTATATCAATTAGACTATCAGTGTCAAAGGTTACACACAGTTTTGTGTCTTCGTATGTTTTATTTGGCTGGCAGATGTTCCGAGTATTTTGCTTACACGCACAACATCGATTGAAGCGCTTGGTTGGAGGAAATAACGAGCTGTCAAGGGCAGATAACTTATTTTGAAATATTATTTTTTTAAAGTTCTAACATCCTGCTCACTCTCCCACCACGTATGAAGTCTAACATTAGAGACACTATTTCAAGTTCAGAATATTTAAAAAGTAAAAATACTCCCCCCCCCCCCCCCCCCCCAAAGACGAACAAAAACCTGAAAAAGTAAAAACAAAAACAACAACCAAAAAAAAAAAACCCCAACAAACAAACAAACAAAAAACAAAACAATCTTTAATGATTTTTACCTGCCAGTGGGTATTGATGAACGAAAACAAATGATTTTATCCAACATAACAAAGCAAGTATTTCTATCGCTGCCAAACCATTGGCTGATGGCATGATGACGTCACCGTTGATTATTCGTTTGAGTTTAACATTGCTGAGATAAAAGACGAACACGTATGAATACACAGACGCCCGCGAAGCCCAATTATTCTGACACGTCTAAATATAGATCTGCCATCTCACCGTGGTGTGTAAAGTTGCAGTAGACTTGTGTAACATCCGTGTCGTTACGAGCCATCACTGTGTAATTTCCATCCACGTCGATACCACTGTAATAAAGGTCATCACACGATCGTGCAACACTCTGGCTTAACTCTGTGACAAAAATATTAATTAAAATTCATAATCTATAATAAAATATTCTCAATCACTCCAAAACAATAATATCTAGGGAATGAGATTAGCGGAAGAGTAGCGTCCCTTGATTGGACGTCACCCATAGTCTGTGACGTCACCGGCGGAAAAGTTATTAGAGAGAGAACGTCATGTTGGTTGTGCGCATG
>NC_088370.1:44238532-44241032 GCF_034508935.2 Berghia stephanieae | reverse complement strand
GATAAATGAAATTTGTTCTTTTGTCCCTTTACATGTACACGATAATTTACTTTATAACGACTTTAGTCAGAGCCGGTTCATCTAACAACGAAATTGGTCTCAAGTATAAGGCTGGTCAAAACACGATTCCAACGGCGAAGCGAGACTATGACGGACCACAATATCCCAAACTACGAAGAAAGCGTACTTACCATATATATATATATATATATATATATATATATATATATATATATATATATATATATATATATATATATATATATATATATGGAGAGAAAAAGAAGGAAGAGCAAGAGAGAAATTGAAAGAGAGAGAGAGAGAGAGATAGATAGTTAGATAGATATATAGATAGATAGATAGATAGATAGATAGATAGAGATAGAGATAGATAGATAGATAGATAGAGAGATAGAGATAGAGATAGAGATAGAGAGAGAGAGAGATAGATAGAGAGAGAGAGTGTGTGTGTGTGTGTGAGAGAGAGAGAGAAGAGAGAGAGAGAGAGAGAGAGAGAGATCAAGGTAGTCACCTGCTCCATACGATTGCCTATTGGAGAATATCGTCGATTCAGACACATTTGGACACAGTACGTGGCAGACATTTGACTGCCCAGGACATTCTTGTTGTGTTCATAGACGTCGGACACGTTAGCCAGCTGGACACAGTCTGGGATGGCTGAAATACAGGCATTTCTTATTTGAAAATTGATCTTTCATATGGTGCAATGACCTGTAATGTCATTCCAAAATCATGACATCCATAACATCTGGCTCGTGGGCTCAATGGCTCCGTGAGCCCAATGGCTCTGACGGGCTCCTTTATGTCCAACTGACAAAGATGGCTTTCGTCAGGCAAGTCGTATCTTCCGATATCACTAAGACTTTGTCCCTTATGTCCCTTGTGATATCATCATCATCATCATCATCATCATCATCATCATCATCATCATCATCATCATCATCATCATCATCATCATCATCATCGTCATCATTATCGCCATCATCATCGTCATCGTCATCATCATCATCATCATCATCGTCATCATTATCGCCATCGTCATCGTCATCCTCATCGTCACCGTCACCGCCGTCGTCGTCATCGTCGTCATCACCACCACCACCACCACCATCCAATCCAAGTCTATGGGAGATAACTCACATTCTAGCTTTTGACAGATTGTCCCCCCTAAGGACGTGCCACAGTCCCTTTTCTCCTGAGATTTGAAGCCCAGGGTCTGCATGCTGCACTGGAAGGCATTCAACCATGACGAGGAAGAAAGGCGCCTGGAGGGCAGGGTCGGAGGACCAATGAAATAGAGGGAATCATTGAGAATTGTACAGCCTATATTATTTGATGTCAAACGGGAAGAACAATGTGTGCGTCCCTAACATAAACAGTCGCATATGGAAAATGTTTGTTGCGATTATTTTTGTGTGCATTTTTTGAAAGCTTAATGTCTCCTGGGCATTTTAATCTTTTTTTTTGAAGCAAATCGGGTGATTTTTCATGAAATAATGGTCATATGCATGGACTAGAGTGTGAAACCTTAATTTTGAGAGAATCGCTTCCAAAGTTGACAAGAGTTGATATTAAATATAATAATTACCTTCATAAAAAAATCAAAATAAAATATTTAAGAGTAGAACTCAATTAAAATATTTCATCAATATGGAGAAAAATGTTTGATTTAATGATTTTTGATGAGATCTCATTTTCCATAAAAATTGACCTATTAACTAACATTGTCAATATCTCTGTTCAAACCTTTTCACCATGCAATTGATTATCTCAAGGACTCCCACAAATGTGTTGTCAATTAACTGGTTCCTATTTCATTAGAAGTGTTACACTACTCTTTTTGAGGACTGAATATATACCTTGTGAAATGATCTCCGGGTATCAGAGTGATGGCATTTTATTATCTAGTCTAAATAATATATGTTGGTTGTCAATAAAATTGATCTATCCTCGCTCTTTTCCGCCCTGTAATTCTTAGAATCTGCCTACACATCCTGCTACTAAAATAGCCATACCACCTTATGATTCAATGTACAACTTATTCATTATTTGTCCTCTGGAGGAACGTACACACTTCCAACGATTTAGTAACCAGTAGTGCCGGGCGTGAGTCTTGACGATACCTCGAACCATCGGTGACATACACTCAAGACTTCTCGGCATCGGTGACCAAGGAAAAGTCGGAAATACCCGAGAAAAAGCGCTTCAACCCAGCTTTGCATGGCTTTTTGTATTAAAAGACAAAATACATTAAATAAATTTACTTTGTACGAAGAACAAAACATTGATGCCTATAACCATTTTGATCTGTTTATAACATTTGTGTTTTGTTAGCTATTTTAAAACTACAGTATCCCCGCGAACCAGCTTTACGGGACTGTAGAAATAGCCATAAGAACCAGCTTTACGGGACTGTAGAAATAGCCCTAAGAACCAGCTTTACGGGACTGTAGAAATAGCCTCAAGAACTAGCTTTACG
>NC_088370.1:44206032-44233532 GCF_034508935.2 Berghia stephanieae | reverse complement strand
AACAATACACTTGACTGGTATCCGGGCAGGGCCTGGACAAAATCAAGTAATCTCATTCTAAGACAAAGACAGAAAGCAAGTTGGAAAACAGACATAAGGGGATAGAAGACACAGCAAGTACCTCCCTGCCCACTATGGGAGGTCAGGGTGTTTTTGATTCTCCAAATACGAGATGACAGGATACAGGTCTGCTCGGGTAGGTGATAATGGGGCCAGGGTGTACCTTGTACTGTCTCTTGTATAAATGAGAAGAACCCAAACTTGTCCAAGCTGACGAGCTGGGCATTGTTCTCGATACAAACTCGTTGAGCTGGATAGGGAAGAAACAAAGAAAAAAACTTGAGCTTTTATATAGCGCAATATCCACTAAACGTGCTCAAAGCGCTTTACAATGGCATCCCTGGACAACAGCAACACGTAGCATGTAGAACGAGACAGGAGGCCTGTTAGGCGATATTACAATATTTTTCGGACATAGACAACGCTGTCATTGGCCAGATACTCATTTTACATTTGAGTACGATGAGAGAATGTGAGTAACGACCCTTTTCCAAGGACTCAACTATGCGCCGAGGCAGGCAAGTACCCAGGACATTCCATTCCCAATGCGAGTGCCATACCACTACACCACATAGCTTCACAAAAAAACAAATAGAGTCAGTAAGGTTTGGTTTTGGTTTCAAGGCTAGTACAGACATGCCTATTGATACAATCCTTTCTTAGAATTACGGAGTTTTAGCTCCAATTTTAGATTTTCATGAGTATTACTTAAGTCATTCAAACGTGCTGAAAATGGAAATTGATGCCAGACGACAGAATGTCAAGGATTTTAAAATGTTATTTAATCTTTGCGAGAGTGAATTGATGATTTTTAAAAAGTTAACTCAGTAGGTAGAGCACTCGCTTCACTCGCAAAGGGACAGAGATCAATCCCAGGGAACAGTCGAGATCCCCCCCCCCCGCCGTCCACTCAGCAATGATTGGGTAGCTGGGTCTGTTAGATCTGGCGGAAAGTACTTTGCGGTAGACTAGCGTTCTATCCAAAGGGTAGCAAGCAATATTGTTATTATCCATTTCACGCTGTAGAAACCGGGATAAACTCCGGCTCCAAGCGTCGAATGGCTCCAAAGTCAGTTAAGAAACCATGCTGGTTAATACGTGAAAAACAAAGCTATAAATACATATTCATAATATCTATGTTAATGTCCGTTTGTGTAATGCTTAAGTCCTGTAGCTTGCATACCGTCATGAAATCTGTAGATAGTCTGGTTGGACGAGATGAACTTGTAACACTTGGAGCTCTTCCCGATCCAACCCTCGTCACAAACGCTACTGTTATCTGGTTGGAATAAACCAAACACAAATCATTCATGAACATAACAACTTTAAAAAATTGAACAAAATACCAAACACAGAATGTTTCTGGATCAAAACACTCTTTCAGCCAACAAAAACACACACAACCTCACCCCCATCCCAATGAAAACGTAAATACTGCATTGTTGATCTCATTTTGCCTGTAAAGTGAGTGTTCAACCAACTAAGCTATTGGGACCCCCTTAGGGTTGTGTGCTATCTCTACTACTTTTGACAAGATTGAAGCAGCAACTTTCACCCCATATGGGAAATTTGTCTCTACGGTCTCTTCCGAAAGAATATTGGAATAACCCAGGCGTCAGCAGCAGTGCAGCGCCGCAGATTAAGCTTGGGCGAGGTGATTTGTTCAAGGCCACATAGCGTAAAGGCCGGTGATCGAAATCGGTACCTTCGGGTTCGAAGCAAAGACCGTATCGCTGAACCACGCAACCCCGACGGCGAGAGAATTAAGTAACGACTTTTCCAAGGACTCAACAATTGCGCCGAGCGAGGCTAGAACCTAGGACCTTACGATCCGAAAGCGAGTGTCATACCACTCGACCACATAGCCGGACACGTTAGAATCACAGAGACAATTTGGAGATTCAAGCCACCCATAGTGTAATTCTGTCAGACAAAAACAAAACAAATATCATCCTATTCAACGCTCTCCTATCCAACAATAACAAAATCGTCATATTCCTTCGACGAAGCCAATTTGTTTTTCATTCTAGTTTCTTTTTACTTCCAAAATTTTTTAAAACGTTTATAGTCTAATACGGTTTAGTAAGAATTACTCATAAACATGGATGGCAAAAAGCAATAACAAAAAAACTGAGTGACCTCGAAGACAATTGATCTTTTGTATATAAATATAAATATAATATATTATATATATATATATATATATATATATATATATATATATATATATATATATATATAATATATATATATATATATATATACTAGTAAAAAGCCCGCAATTTCGCGGGGAAAGAACTATTTTCATTCGATATTGCCAGAATCATTTTTTGATTAGCTTGATTACGACTAGATGCACATTTTAATCGATGTGCTTGTCGTCGCTTCCATGCTTTATTCGGCATGATTTTAGTTTATAAGTCAGTAGATACCAATATCAATAAGTCGCAAGTCTTTACCACGCTTTACTTGGGAGTGCTTTGCACAACCTTCAATACTTCACAAATTAAAATGGCGCCGAGAATCAAAACAATGGTCAAATTAGGAAATTTTAAACTTTCACAAATCTATCAAGGTTTGTTCTAGAGTTTTTAAAACGCTTTTATATGATGACAAATTGAATGAATAAACGCCTTACAAAAGATCCTACGGTGACAATACAAATTGAATGAATACTGGGGAGCTTTCGGAATGTCTCCCTTTACTCTTTACTTATGTGAGGTCAAATGAAAATCTGAAGCGGACGCGATAAATATCAAGTCCCCGAATCTGTCTACTTTTGGTTTGTTCGGGCTAGAAGCTAGACAGAACCAACTGACAGTTTGCCGACAACGTTTAACGAAATATTTCCCAGGCCAATAATTATCACATCGATGGCATAAAAACGACAGTGATATCAGCAGTAATATTAGTTGATGTTGTTAATCGGTGAAACTTATTTAAAATTTCTGTAAATCCGAATACCGTCATGGGATCAAGTGAATTATATCACTATGAATTCTACGATTTGCTGAAAAATGCCAATCTGACAGTTCTTAGCAAACACACCCCCTTCCCCCCCCCCCCCCCCTTGCTCAGGAATTTCTCTACTTGATGGACACCCTCCCCCTCACCCTTTTTTTTCTTCCACGCCACCACATTCCAAAACACACACACACACACACACACACACACACACACACACATGTATAGATAATTTGCGCTTGTCTAAGGAGCTTATAACTTTGCCATCCGGAAGCATAACGGACCAACACACAAAACTGTGTGTATCCATGAACGTTTATAGTCTATAGATAGTATGCAGATGACGTCACTCATGCCTTTGTTATTGTTTTTGCCATCCGCGTTTGTGAGTTGTTCTCACTAAACTGTATTAACCAGACTATAAAAGTTCATGGTTACACAGAGTTTGTGTGTTGGTCCGTTATACTTCCGGATGGCAATGTTGTGAACTCCTTGGCCTAGCGCATTCTATCTATATCATTTTAAAGTAATCACAGTTTTCAAATGCAAGAGGTGCTTAATTAAAATGACATAATTATTAATTTGACCTCTCCACTCTGAGTTCCTGGTCGTGGGAAATCTATTAATAGTATTGCTATTCGCCGCATGCCATAAAAAAGGATTCCACGCTTCACCACTCTAAAGAAATACTTGTAAATTTTTCTCATTGTGACAAATTTGCATGTTTAATCATCTTATGATCAGTTTTTTATGCATGTATAAATAACAGGCAGCTACGCTTCTGGCTTTCAACTATTAAAATGTAACAACTGTTTATGTCTAGTGTGTACAAAGTGTACAATTTGCTGTGTCATTTTGATTCAGGGTGGCAATGTTAGTGAGTAGAGCACATGAATCTCGTGAAAAGTAAACCCCTAGACAAGCCTGTGGGGGGTGGGGGGGGGGGGAGTTCAGTGATCGTAATCACTACAGAATTCACTGTGTATAATATTGTTAATGTAAACCCTCCAAAATTTCACTCATCCCAGACCCTTCGTTTTTTATATATACCGTAAAGAATAAAAATCACAAAGTATGGGACTGTAATCGGTGAAAACAAATCGGCTTAAGGTCAATAACAATTCTAGTGTTCGAACCATTTATCATTAAAATCCAGAAGGTTGTGGAGACATCCACGTCAACGCGCGTGTGTCCGAGTTGTGGAACGGACTATAGGACCGAAGTTATTCACATTTGAAGGAGGGGGCGGGGATGTGTGTTTGAAAGGGGGGGGGGGGGGCAATAATTAATAAACGCCGAATGCGCTTTTGACGACATGACTTGCATATATTTATATTATATTATACATTATTTAAAATACACTTACATTATCATCACAACATCATTTGTAAATAACATTCATAATCAAAAAATTATAAAAAATTAAGCCCTTCCATAACACAAACAAAAGATTTTGGACTTTACCCCCCCCCCCCCTTCCGCCCCCGTCTTGACCGCGAGACGAAAGACTGCCCTAGGAGGAGGGTCGTATCGTAGCCATCGTTAACATAATTTAGCCTGGCAAGAGAGCCCTTTAGGACTGGCAGTTTGACGTCATTTTTTGGTTAGTGTCAGGCTATAACTTTGCGATGGCTACTGTCGTATGCAGCTTCATCCTCCCTGGCCGACGGCTCACCCGGAACTCTTAGTTACAAGGTCGTTCGTGATTCTACTTTCGTTTTCAGATATGGATATTGACTTCCGATTCCTAAGAATATAATTGTAATTTATGATATAAAATGGAAATAAAAATTCGATGGTCGCTTGATCTTATTGATGGCATAAAATATTATAGTGTGTGTGTGTGTGTGTGTGTGCGTGTGTATTTCTGTGTTTGGCTATGTATGTGTGTATGGGCGTGTGTTTGTATGTGCGTGTGTTTATGTGTGTGTGTGGATTTCTGTGTTTGGATATGTATGTGTGTATGGGCGTTTGTTTGAATGTGCGTGTGTTTATGTGTGTGTGTGTGTGTGTTTCTGTGTTTGGATATGTATGTGTGTATGGGCGTTTGTTTCTATGTGCGTGTGTTTATGTGTGTGTGTGTGTGTGTTTAGTTGTTAATCTCTCCTTACCGGCAAGTTTCAAAATGTCCCCCAAAACGTCACACCCACCCAACATAAAAATAGATGCTTTCTAACTCAAACAAAAAATCAACAAGTACATTCTATACATGGTATTGTTCATCAGAATGTGCTCTACAACTACAGCACAGTGTCATGTTTACACGGCTATAATAAACAAAATTTCTTTTAAATTTTATGACGTACCTAAGAAATCAGATGAGAAAGTTGTTGGTTGCATCGTAACGAATATGACGATTTTCCTGTAGTTGGTATGGAGAGGGTTAAATATATATTCTTAACAGGCTTACCCGCCATGTAGCAATAGTCCAGACCAGTGGATAACATGTAATATCCATGTTGTCTGATACCAAGATCGTGTAGCCCCGAACACATTGATGGCAGGTAGGGTAAGTCTGACAAATAAAATATAATATTATCTCTCTCACTCTCTCTCTATCTCTCTGTCTGAATCTCTCTATCTCTCTGTCTCTGTCTGTCTCTCTCTGTCTATATCTCTCACTGTGTCTCTGTCTCTCTCTCACTCTCTCTCTCTCTCTCTGTCTCTCTTTCTCTCTGTCTTCTGTCTCTATTCCTCTCTATCACTCTTTCTTTCTTTCTTTCTTTCTTTCTTTCTTTCTACTACTACTACTACTACTACTACTACTACTACTACTACTACTACTACTACTACTACTACTACTACTACTACTACTACTACTACTACTACTACTACTACTACTACTACTACTACTACTACTACTACTACTACTATACTACTACTACTACTACTACTACTACTACTACTACTACTACTACTACACTACTACTACTACTACTACTACTACTACTACTACTACTACTACTACTATACTACTACTACTACTACTACTACTACTACTACTACTACTACTACTACTACCACTACTACTACTACTACTACTACTACTACTACTACTACTACTACTACTACTACTTTTACTACAACAGACCATTGTCTTGGATACTGTAATATTTCGACGATGCCCCACATGACTGGCTGTTCAGACCCGGACACTTGAACGAACAGTCCGAACTGACTGTCGGTACCATATTGTCTAGGAGATCATGGAATTGCAGACAGTAACACTTTAAAAGTCTCACAGCAGAATATTCGTGGTTCTTTATCTAGGATATAAATGTGTATACAGATTCATGTTGTCAAACTGTCCACAGTAACATTTTATACGTTTTACAGTAATTGATTGTTTTTTCATCTAGGATATAAATGTGTATTACAGATTCATATCATAAACATGTCCACAGTAACACTTTATACGTCTTACAGTAATTGGTTGTCTTTTATCTGGGTATAAATGTGTATTACAGATTCATATCATAAACATGTCCACAGTAACACTTTATACAACTTACAGTAATTGGTAGTCCTTCATCTAGGATATAACAATTTCACTTTATTCGTCCCATAGGGGAAATTTTTCTGTAGGGCCTATTCCAAGGGAAAAGTAGAATAACCCAGTTGTCAGCCAAAGGCTACACAACGCAGCTGGTATTCGAACTCGGTCCCTTTCAGGTACGAATCAAAGACCTAACCACTGAGCCACGCTGCTGTAATGTATATCATATATTCAAATCACCAAATTATAGACAGTAACACTTTCAACGTCTCACATTTCAGTATAAGTTGTCCAGCAGTCTGTATATTATCGATAATCTTTGCTTAGAGCACGGTAATAATAATAATAATAATAATAATAATAATAATAATAATAATAATAATAAATAATAATAATGATAATAAAAATAATAATAATAATAATAATAATAATAATAATAATATAATAATAATAATGATGATGATGATGATGATGATGATGATGATGATGGTGATGATGATGATGATGATGATGATGATGATGATGATGGTGATGATGATGATGATGATGATGATGATGATGATGATGATGATGATGATGATGATGATGATGATAATAATAGGACGATAATGAAATATTGATAATAAAAACACCCTTCACATTACGAGACGATAGGGTTGGAACGATGATACCCCTTGTCTGTCGTCAATCCGCTGAACAGATGCGAGCAGCATCCCATTGGGTAAAGTCAATGGGTATATTATATGTGTGTGTGTGTCACTGCATGACATCATCAGTCGGAAGGTGAAACATTTGGATTTGCTTTCTTTTACATTTCCTGAAAGAATATGCTCCCAGGAGCTTTTTAATCTTTACTTGAAGTAAATTGGGTGATTTTTTTCATGAAGTTATGGTCAGATGTAAGGGAAAGGTATCCAGCAACTTTTCTCTAATTTCATACTTTTTCAAATATGACAGCCTGTAAAAAATATTTAGAAGTGAAATTAAGCTTTGATATTTCCCGAAGATGTACAAAAAGGGTTGATTTAATCATTTATGACAAGATATATATATATATATATATTATATATATATATTATATATATATATATTATATATATATATTATATATATATATATATTATATTATATATATATATATATATATATATATATATATATATATACATTTATGAGTGTTGGTAGGTACTTGTAGGTACGAAAGTGCTCGATAATGGGGGTTAGAGCTAATATATAATGTAAATTTTCACTCACATTTTTTTGCCGAGACGATTCGTTTCTGTGTTTTTTTACACTTCTTCAGTCGGCATAATCCATTTAGTAATGTCCGTAGAAAACTCCAAACTAAAGTTGTTTCGCCGTGTAGTGGTGATTAGTTTTGATGTGTATTGTGATGTGCTCTCATGTTTATATTATGAGTGTGTGTGTGTGTGTGTGTGTGTGTATGTGTGTGTGTGCGTGTAGGTGTGTTGTGTGTTGTGTGTACATGTGTATGTGATATTGTAGTGGAATGTGGTTGCGGCGGGGGGGGGGGGGGGGGGGGGGAGGGAAGAGGGGGAGGAGGGGTATAATTGGGTCGGGAGGGGGGGGGGAAAGGGGGGGGGGGGGAGGGTTATTTGGCCTTTTGCGTTTTGAGCTTGAATTTGTTAGAGTGTCTGCACATTGTCATCAGTTCAGATCTTTTGTTTAACGTGCTATTGTTTCTGTGGTTGTGTAGTAAAATCTCCAGTTTCTCTGTCAGGCCTGTGTCTGGAGTTTTCTACGGACATTACAAAATGGATTATGCCGACTGAAGAAGTGTAAAAAATACAGAAACGAGTCGTCTCGGCAAAAAAATGTGAGTGAAAATTTACATTATATTATATATATATATATATATATATATATATATATATATATATATTATATATAATATATATATATATATATATATATATATATATATATATATATATATACATGTTACAGTGAATGACATAATTAGTCGGATGATGAATCGGTTTGCACTGAGATATTGCCAAGTTTAGCTAGACAGTCAATTTTTTATCAAAATATGAGTTCTTGTCATAAATGATTAAATCAGCCCTTTTTGAACACCTTCGGGAAATATCATCGAAATAGTATGCCTATTTTCAAGCCATCGGGCAAGGACATTTTACGATATTTTACCCCACTCGAAGCATGTATCAATGAGCACCCGGTGGATTTTGTAAGAGTTCTAATGCAAACCGAGACTCTAGATAGAATGAGTGCTGTCTGGAATAGAATTTTAATTTTTTCTGGCCATTTGGAGGGAAGCGACTAGAACACTTGAGAGTCTCCTTAAAAGGAAGGGATGGCAATGGTTGGGGCATGTGTCGCAGACCTGATGATAAGGAAGGCTCTGCAATGGACACCCCAAGGAATGAGGAAGCGGTGCCGCCCCAAGGAGACTTGGGAACGTCCCGTAGAGAAGGACCTAAAACAGAGAGGTCTGTCGCCTGAGATGGCCCCAAGAATGGCTTATGACAGGACCAGGTGGAGATCGCCTCAGTCCCAGCAGGCCCGGGGAGGATTTCATGAGTGAGTGAGTGAATGAGTGAGTGAGTGAGTGAGTGAGTGAGTAACTCGAAAACGTCGATATTGGGAAAGCCTGGAGAGAATATTGGACAAATACCAATCATGCCCCAGGGAGGTGGGGTAATCAAAGACCCAACAGAACTAATTCCAGGCTTCAGGAAGGCAGATCAAAAGCAGTGGGTTGCATCAAACCGACTACTGACAGGCCACAGTCCTGCTGCAAACATGTATCGGTGGGGTCTGAGGGAGTCAGCCGACTGACCACACTCTCAAGGAACGCCAGAGAGAGCAGACCACATAAACCTGCACTGTCATGTGGCGTGATTGGCGGGAGGTTTCGAGGCTGTTTTTAGCTGCTGTGAAGAATCTAAAGTATGTCTGGAGACGCCCAGTGTGTAGATGTCGCCATAGGATTCTATTAAAACTGGTGAGAAGGAATGGGTCGTGTATTATGAATTTATGGAAGTCATCCCTCAAAGCATTAGGAGGTTCTCCCGGCTTCTATAGCGTGAAACAGACAATAGTAATTGCTTGCTACCGTTTTGATGGAACGCTAGGCTATCGCAAAGTATTGTCCATTAGATCTAACACCCATTCCCCCCAATTCCTGGAAATGCTGAATTGTTAATGACCAGACCCGTGTTATATTTTTCTATTTGATGTCAAAGCATCACGAGTTCTTCATCTTCCTCCAGACAACTTACCGCACAGTATTGAGAGCAGAGAGTTTCTGTCATGGACGTGACCGAGTAGGTAGAAATGATATCTGTACCATATGTCGTGTTATCTGGCCTCTTATAGCACCCATCTGTCAAAGAATATCATAGCATTTTAGTTGTTATGGACATATACATCGAGTTACGCTAGGAAAGAGTTGCTCCCCTTTGTTATTAGGTAGTTAGTTTTAGTTACAGCTTAATTAGTTATTATTCGTTAAGGCCATTGTTTAAAATATTATTTGTGCTTAAAAATATTAGAGTGGCATGCCCTAGAGAAGGACGTAATGTTTATTCATTACTTTCCACATTTAAGCGATGTATTATATCAAATTATAATGTTATAGCGATATATTTATGACGAGTGGTTTACCAAAACTCCCTATTTCCCATTTTGAGGTATTGGGGATTATTTCCCCTAAAATCTCTCATTCGGTCTGTTATTTTATCATATTTAAACGTGCAAGTCACAAAAATCTAAGGGAATTCTAGTGTTCCAATTGGTGCTTTAAATATAATTTACATTTCATTCAATTTATCTCATGGATGGACAATCTCAAAATGTAGAAAAATGGTCTTAAGGAGTTTTGACCAGAAAAACTCTCAAAATCGGGACGTGGAGAAGAAAAATACAAGAAAATAACCATCCCCAAAAATCAGGTGCCTGCTCCTTAATTTCTTAATGATATTTTCAAAAAGAAAATGGGAACAACTCAACTGTCTTCGTCCTTGTCCTCTCGTGTTTAATGTATGTGTTGTTTGATGCAAGTGATGGTTCAATGTAAGTGTTGTTTGATGCAAGCGTGTGTTCAATGTAATTGTTGTTTGATGCAAGCGTGTGTTCAATGTAAGTGTTGTTTGATGCAAGTGATGGTTCAATGTAAGTGTTGTTTGATGCAAGCGTGTGTTAAATGTAATTGTTGTTTGATGCAAGCGTGTGTTGAATGTAAGTGTTGTTTGATGCAAGTGATGGTTCACAGAGTAAAACGCGTGTTTTACCATTGTAAAGAAGATACGAATTAAAATTGTGCCAACTATTGGGAGCCTCTGTTGTGTAATGGTGGTACGTCTGACCGGTAATCAGAAGGTCGGAGGTTCGATCCCCAGACGAGGTCGTCTTACTTTTGGGATGTTTTTTTTTTCTTGTATCTCTTTGTCTTTCCTGCAACGTGTACACCTGTCTTACACGCTTGTTCAGACCTCTATCTCACGCAGGTACCTGTTCCTTAATTTTTATATTTAATTGTAATAACTCACCTACAGGTCTGACCTTGTACACACTTCCAATGTAGTCTTGACCTCCACAAAAGTAATCCTCGTCATCCAGGCATGGCACGTCACACAGTGTGTTGTCCACGGATACGGTTGTGTAATGAGTTAAACTGTCAGAAAACAGACAGACACACCCGTCCCCTCCAATCAAGACATAGAAAATGGCTGACAACTCAAAGCACAGCCTGGAAAATGGGAAGGATTGATGATGATGGCTTATGGGTCCTTTTTCAGCTTTTTTGTGTATAGTGCAAATCTACTAAACGTGTCCATAGCGCTTTACAAGGGGTCTCTGACCAACAGCAATAAGTAACGTTTACAACGAGACATGAAGCCTGTTAGGCGATCTTACATTTTTTTCCCGACAGAGACAACCAGATACTCGTTTTACATCTGAGTACGGTGAGAGAATGTGAGTAAAGAGCATTTTCCAAGAGATTCAATTATGCGCCGAGCGAGGCTCGAACCCATGACCGTCCGATCCGAAAGCGATTGTCATACCACAAGACCACATAGCCGTATTTGTATGGCTTAAGTCGCATGTAACAACTTTAGATTATCCCAGCGCCAGTAAAATTGAAGAAAATGGGATGGTGAAAAAATATAGATTTGCAATTGAAGCCCGGAAGAAAAAGCAAGACAAAGAGGAATGGTTCAAATAGAGAACATATGTAGATTCCGAAAGCACGCTATCTGTGTATTTAGTTTGAGACCACCTAAAGTCAAATCTAGACACAAGCACGCACGGGTTCCCATTCAAAGGAACACACTCACATGTGTACAAACCAGTAATACAGTCATTCATACAGCACAACAATACATAACAAGAGAGATGATTAACACACTCACATGTGTACAAACCAGTAAATCATTCATTCATACAGCACAACAATACATAACAAGAGAGGTGATTAACACACTCACATGTGTACAAACCAGTAAAACAGTCGTTCATAACAAGAGAGATGATTAACAAGGGGAAAATAATATCATTTCCCAAAACTAATGCTTGGCTGTCTCCCTGCCAACCAATGACCTCGGCGACGGACCACTTCAAAAGCGTTTTTAGTACGGTTATTTGGGGAGGGTGGTTGGGGGGGGGGGGTAGTGGTTTGTGCATTTAAGACCAAAATCTGCATTTAAAATGTTCCGATAGGCTTACCACATGCATCGATACCGAAACCCATCGGTGACGAGTGACGGTGTCACAGCCATCGTTTGTTGATTGATGAAGCTTCCTGTTGCAATGTCCCATTTGTAGAAGTTGGTCCCGTTGATGTCGGTGCTTTGGAAGGACTTACAGCCCTGGTAGGTCTTGATGGCTGGAAAACAATGTAATATATATATATATATATATATATATATATATATATATATATATATATATATATATATATAATAATGTTAGATGGCTATGGCGTTATGGGGTGAAATCGGAAAGAAATAATAATAACAACACATAATAATAATAATAATAATAATAATAATAATAATAATAAATAATAATAAATATAATATAATAATAATAATATAATAATTAATATAATAATAAATAATATAATATATTAATATAAATAATAATAATAATGATGATGATGATGATGATGATGATGATGATGATGATGATGATGATGATGATGATGATGATGATGATGATACTAATGATAATAATAATAATAATAATAATAATAATAATAATAATAATATATAATAATAATAATAATAATAAATAAAATAATAATAATAATATATAATAATAATAATAATAATAATAATAATATAATAATAATAATCATAAAAATAATATAATATATATACTACTACTACTACTACTACTATACTACTAATATATATATGCTATATATAATAATACTACTATACTATATAATAATAATAATAATAATAATAATATAATAATAATAATAATAATAATAATAATAATAATATATATAATAATAATTATGAAATAACTGCAAACAACATTAATATATATTAATATTAAAATATTGATAATAAAAACTATAAGTAATAAATGCTACTATACTACTCCACTACTTACTATACCATACTACTACACATTCTCACTATAATACATATTAATATAAATAATATATAAATATAAATATATAATAATAATGTAAAATATGAATAATAATATAAAAATAATAATAATAATAATAAAATAATATAATATAATATAATAAAATAGAATAATAATATAATAATATATAATATATAATATATAATAATAATAATATAAATAATAATAATATATAATAATTAATCTTAGCTTTCTCGACTCAAAGATCTTTTTAAAAAATGGCGATAGGAGGAGAATCACTACGTATATTGGATCGCGCACCGTCTGTACTTCCTTCAAGCGTTGGTCGATTTTGTTTACTTTTCCTCCAGAGGAACCGCTGAAACATTTACACAAAAGTCATATCAAAGTGATACTGAGCTGCTAGAAACTGATAGAATCTGCTAGAAACTGCTATAATTTGATAGAAACTGAAAGAAACTGATAGAAACTGATAGAATCTACTAGAAACTGATAGAATCTGATAGAAACTGATAGAATCTGATAGAATCTGATGGAAACTGATAGAATCTGATAGAATCTGATTGAAACTGATAGAATCTGATAGAATCTGATAGAAACTGATAGAATCTGATAGAATCTGATAGAAATGAGAGAATCTGATAGAATCTGATAGAAACTTATAGAATCTGATAGAATCTGAAAGTAACTGATAGAATCTGATAGAATCTGATAGAAACTGATAGAATCTGATAGAAACTGATATAATCTGATATAAACTGATAGAATCTGATAGAAACTGATAGAATCTACTAGAAACTGATAGAATTTGATAGAAACTGATAGAATCTGATAGAATCTGATAGAAACTGATAGAATCTGATAAAAACTGATAGAATCTGATAGAATCTGATAGAATCTGATAGACACTGATAGAATCTGATAGAAACTGATAGAATCTGATAGAATCTGATAGAAACTGATAGAATCTGATAGAATCTGATAGAAACTGATAGAATCTGATAGAAACTGATAGAATCTGATAGACACTGATAGAATCTGATAGAAACTGATATAATGTGATAGAAACTGATAGAATCTGATAGAATCTGATAGAATCTGATAGAAACTGATAGAATCTGATAAAACTGATAGAATCTGATGGAATCTGATAGGAACCGATGAATCTGATAGAATCTGATAGAATCTGATAGAATCTGATAGAATCTGATAGAAAATGATAGAATCTGATAAAAAACTGATAGAATCTGATAGAATCTGATAGAATCTGATAGAATCTGATGGAAACTGATAGAATCTGATAGAAACTGATGGAATCTGATAGAAACTGATAGAATCTGATAGAATCTGATAGAATCTGATAGACACTGATAAATCTGATAGAAACTGATAAAATCTGATAGAAACTGATGGAATCTGATCAGAATCTGATAGAATCTGATAAATCTGATAGAAATGATAGAACTGATAGAATCTGATAGAATCTGATAGAAACTGATAGAAACTGATAGAATCTGATAGAATCTGATAGAAACTGATAGAATCTGATAGAATCTGATAGAATCTGATAGAATTACTGATAAGACGTAATTACAACAAAACGACAATGGAAAAACCAGCTTAAATTCAACAACAAAAAAACAGACAAAAGTGATAATTAAAACCAAGCAGCGTTATACAACCGCCAATAACAAAAATTAGATACTTAAATAATAAAGAAATTATATTTGCGTAATATCCATACGTGCAAATGCTTTACAAGTGTACATAGCTAACAGCAATCACTACATGTAGGACGAAATGACGCTGTTAGCGAAATACATTATTTTAAGAGACAACGCTGTTCAGCCTTTCACACATAGTAGTGAAAGAATGTGAGTAAAGAGCCTGTTAAGCTCAACTTAGCCGGATGCCAAGACATTCGTCAAGCGAGTGTCATACACTAGATTAACAGCAACATTACATCAGGCAGATGGCAATGAGATGTGACACTGTTGTCAAAGTAATTTTTGAGTTGTCAACAATGGACGCGGGCTTAAAATAGCATTTACAGGTCTCTGGAAATAATATACTTAGAAATTTGGCCAGAAAACTCATTCTTCAAATATCGATCGATTTAAATGACACTCATCTTGGCAAAAACTCTCAAACTTGGGACATAAAGAAGACTTCACGAAGTCCCAGGTTTGAGAGTTTTTGCCAAGATGAGAGTCATTTAAATCGATCAGTATTTGAAGGACGAGTTTTCTGGCCAAATTTTTAAGTATATTATTTCCAGATCACTGCTGTCTGCATGGATTGCACGTACTGATTAACGCTTTGAATGGGTGATTTTTACTGGCTGGAGATGGGTTTGATCCTGACACGTTTTGTGTTTGGTATTTTGTTCTTTTTCATATCTGTTCCATTCATTTTTGTTCAGTTTCAATTTTTTGAATATTTACACACCATTATCGGACTGTGGTAAAGTGAATGGAAAAGAAGTGATATGACATCATTGCAGTGTTAGGAATAAATGTAAGACTATCCAATGGCTTAGCTACGATTTCAGCCGTTTATGAAGATAAGATGAGAAGAAGTTTATTAATCAAAAAGAGGAAATTACATTGTTTTTTACATGGCTCAAGGTAAAAGATAAAGTTATTTTATAGCAGTGTAGATGGTTATACAACATTATAACAATGTATGAAATTGATGGCATTTAGTACCGTAGACAAAATTCAGATCATTCATTCTCACATTCGCACTTTTATTTACGATCTTATCTATTAATTAAAGATGTCAGGAATGATAACGGTATTTATAGATAAAGAAGCGTTTGAAATCCGACAATATCGTATACAGATTTCTCATTCTGGTTCACGATGGGTAAAATAAAGGAAAAAGTTAAGAGAAAGTCTCCACCGGCGTGGGTGTTCTCCATATCACGTGACAGTGAATGACGTAATCAGTGGGATGGTGAAAAGGTTTGAACTGAGATATTGCCACGTTTAGTTAGAAGCTCAATGTTTTATCAAAAATGAGTTCTTGTCATAAATGATTAAATCAACCCTTTTTGTACATCTTCGGGAATTATCAAAAGCTTAATTTCACTTCTAAATATTTTTTACGGCTAGGCAAGTTGAAAAAGTATGAAATTTGAGAAAAGTTGCTGGATACCTTTCCCATACATCTGACCATAAATTCATGAAGAATCCCCCAATTTACGTCGAATAAAGATTTAAATGCTATGGGAAGCACATTCTTTCAGAAAATGCAAAAAATGCAAATCCAAAATGTTCACCTTCCGACTGAACATGTCATGGACTAACACAATATATGGAAAGGACATAATATATGGGTGGTTAAAATGCTCTACAAGCACATCGGGAATCGTCCCGGTAAAATATTACTAAAACATTCCAATTGAAGGCGGTTCGAATCCAATGATTAACGAAATGGAATAAGTTTAATCCTCTCCTTACCAGCCATTTTCAGAATTTTCCCCAAACTTCACACCCACCCAACACAAAACACACATTTATTACTCAAACAGAAAAGCAACAAGCACATTCTATACATAATATTGTTCGGCAATATGAGCTCTAATACAGAATATCAAGTTTTTATAGATATAGCAAAAAGAAATGAAATCTGGATGAGAGAAGTGATTGTTGCATCGTGACGAAATAGATAGTTCGAAGATTACGTCACTCAGGTCTTTGTTTTTGTTTTTCGCCATCCACCTTTATGAGTAATGCTCACAGAACTGTTTTAACCCGACTATAAACGTTCATGGATACACGCAGTTTTGTGTGTTGGTCCGTCATACTTCCGGATGGCAATGTTATGAGCTTCTTAGTCAAGCGCATACTATCTATAGGTGATTAGGACAGGGTAAATATGCAAGAAAAGTCAAGTCGAAGAGAAAGAATAAAGAATGTCGCGAGATTTTATAGATAGTATGCGCTTGGCTAAGTAACTCATAACATTGCCATCCGGAAGTATAACGAACCAACACACAAAACTATGTGTAATCTTAAACGCTTATAGTCTGGTTAATACAGTTCAGTGAGAATCACTCACAAACGCGGATGGCAAAATACAAAAACAAAGGCTTGAGTGACGTCATCTTCGTTCTATCTACAGGGTAGAAACGATGACGTCACGTTTACGCGGGAGACAGTGAACGAACATAACATGAAGATTACTCACAACAGCTCGATCGAGACACAGTGATATCATAAGAAAACTATCACAACAACAACACAACAAACCCATGACAACGATCAGTGAGATGAAATCTTCCCCACAATATGAATCCGTCGTGTGTTCATACAATGAGATTTGATCATTCCCAGTCTCAGTGTATAGATAGTATGCGCTTGGCCAAGAAACTCACAACATTGCCATCCGGAAGTATAGCGGACCAACACACAAATCTGTGTGCAATCATGAACTTTTATAGGCAGATTAATACAGTTTAGTGAGAATTACTCATAAACGCGGATGGCAAAAAACAATAACAAACACCCGAGTGACGTCAACTTCGAACTATCGATAAGAATGATTTGCTATCACCTTCTTTGTTTACTTTTAATGGTAATACACATCTTTCTGCCGTACGGAAATCAAATCCAGCCAGTTGTTTGATGCAGCATTTCATCATTTTATTTAAAATGTAAATGTTGCTGCTCGAAGCTCGAAGAAATAAATACTTTGAAATTGAATGGAAGCTTCAATTTTATTACAAGAACAGATCAAATGAATGTTTCCGGTTTCCCCTTTATCAACAAAACACGAAGAATGAAACACCACAGATGAATGATGTTGTTTTTTGTTTTTAAGGGTTTTACAGGGCTTGCAACGCATTTAGGTTATATCAGCGCCAGTAAAAAGGAGGAAAATGGGATTGTAAAAAGTTCTAGAATTACAATTAAACCACCCAAGAAAAAGTAAGACATAGGGGAACTGGGAACAAATAGGGATCAGGTGTAGATTCCAAGAGCACACTATCAATGTACTTAGTTTGAAATCACCTATAAGTCTCCTCCGGACACAAGCACAAAATCCAACAAAGAGAAATACACTCAAATGCATACATTATATATTCAAAATAACAAATATAATAATGCATAACAGAGAGATGATTTACAAGGGAAAAAATATCATCTCCCAAAACAATAACTATGCATTTGACTGTTTCCCTCACAGCTAGAACTCCGGCCAGGGCCAGGACAAAACCAAGTAATCTCATTCCAAGACAAAGACAGAAAACAAGTTGGAAAACAGATAAGAGGGGATAGAAGACACAGCAAGTACCTCCCTGCCCGCTGTGGGCACCCAGACAGATGAATGAGATAATGTGGTAGTGGCGTAGTTAAGATGAATAAACAAAACATTGGTTGGCAGGAAATAGTATGCTCCTTTGTCAGGAAGCACGAATTAAAATATTACTCATTATTATTATTATTCATTTTATCTATATGTACCGATATGTTGGAAGTGTTTTTTTTTTCCAAATAGGATAGAAAAAACAAAACAAACAAACAAAAAAAAAAAAAAAAAAAAAAAAAAAAACAACAACAACAACGTAGATATTATATCCATTTTGGTGGGAGAATAATCTGTGCACATTTTGATGTGTAGTGTAGTAACCTGGTGCAATCAAAGAGATTATTTGCAGGTCTGATAACCCAATACAGTATGGGCTCATTGTTGTAATGGAAATCTAAAAACAAATTTAAAATGACCCAAAATATTGTTCATTACAAAAATGTTATACTAGGCCCATAATGCGTTCGGATGTCAGACCTGTATATATGTACCCGTCGGGTGAAATCAATAGAATGAGAAATGGTTGTGAAGCGTCATGGAGTGTTAGTCACACAAAGTATGATACACGTTTGTGTCTGTGTGGTCGTGTGGCATGACACTCGCCTTCGGATTAAAAGGTCCAGGATTCGAACTTCTCTCGGAGCGGCGCATGGATGAGTCCTTGGAAAAGGTTCCTCAGTCACATTCTCTCACCGTACTCAGGTGTAAAATGAGTACCTAGCTGTTAACAACTTTGTTTATGTCGGAGAGAATGTAATATCGCCTAATAGGCTTCATGTCTCGTCCTCCGTGTTTAGTGTTACTTATTGCTTGGGAACCCTTGTAAATCGCTCTGAGCACTTTTAGTGGATATTGCGTTATAGCAGAGCTATAGTTTTTGTGAGGTTTTTGAAAATAGCAAATTGATCCCCCCCCCCCCCCCCCCAGGTTTTGTGTACAATATCCACTGACCTTTGACACCTGTGGGTGAAGACTGTACCACAGGAGGCCGTGTGGTTGCCAGGGGTGACGTAGGAACACACCAAATTGCTGACAGAACAGTCTACATCAACGGGCGGACAGCTTGGATTCTCTGTGTCTGGTTAGATAGAACATAATAGGAGTCAATAGTCTGATGTCACGTCCGCCCAGCAACCAACACACTATCTATAGATAGTATGCCCTTGGCTAAGAAGCTCACAACATTGCCATCCGGAAGTATAACGGACCAACACACAAACCTGTGTGTATCCATGAACGTTTATAGTCGGGTTAATACAGTTCAGTGAGCATTACTCATAAACGCGGATGGCAAAAAACAATAACAAAGACCCGAGTGACGTCAACTTCATTCTATCTATACAGAGAAATGTTTCTTCATATCAATGGGGATGGTTTTTATTAATCTTTCCATGTGCTCCAGGTCATTGGTCACATTGCACAGTGTGCTCAAACAGACTTACACATAGTGAAAAGTGTTCACAGTTTGAGAAATATCCAACGTCACAGTTTGATTCAATAGTCTGATGTCACGTCCGCCCAGCAACCAGCAGCTTTGTTCTAAACAAAGAAAATTGGTACTTTTTATTCTTCATGCTGGCTAGAACTTTTTCACATGTCATTTGAGCAGAATGTATAAAAGTCAAAACATGGTCAGACTTATGTTTTTCTCATTTGGATACACTTTTATGCTTGTCGGAGAAGTGTTTCATAAGGGCGGTGATGGAGACAATGGCGTCCGCCATTGTTCCGATAGTTTAGAACCAGTTACTTTGCGTCATTACAAGGGACGTGACGTCACGACTGTTGAGCCCTATTGAAGTCACCTGTTTATTATTGTTGTTTTAGAAGCCATTTTTGTGAGTCGTTCTCACTACATTTTAATAATCAGACAATAAACGTCTAAGATTTACACGTCGTGTGGCCCTGGCGTCTCGTGGCATGACACTCGCTTTCGGATTGGACGGTCCCGGGTTCGAGCCTCGCTCGGCGCATAGTTGGACCCTTGGAAAATGCTCTTTAGTAACATTCTCTCGCCGTACTCAGGTGTATAATGAGTACCTGTCCGCTAACAGCGTTGTATATGTCGAAAAAATTGTAGTATCGCTTAATAGGCGTCATGTCTTGTTCTATGTCTATGTCTCGTACTCTTTGGCTTTCTGGTCAAAAACTAGAGGTGCCTAAATGAGTCAATAAAATGGAGAGAAAGATAAGGTGAGTAAATGGGACTCATATATAGATAGTTCGAAGATGACGTCACTCATGTGTTTGTTGTTGTTTTTTGCCATTCGCGTTTATTAGTAATGCTCACTGAGCTGTATTAACCTGACTATAAACGTTCATGGATACACACAGTTTTGTGTGTTGGTCCCTTATACTTCCGGATGGCAATGTTATGAGCTTCTTAGCCAAGCGCATATTATCTATAAGGAAACAACACAACACAACGTTTAATCTCAGGAGACAAACAATAAAAGACAAAAATCAAAACACACAAAAACAAAAACACATCCCTTGTCTCCTGACGAATGCCAAAAGGCCGAGACGTTCTTTGTTCCACGGCTATATGATCCAGTGGTAGGACACTCGCCTTTCGACTGGAAGGTCCAGGGTTTGAGTCATGAGTGGCGCACTGTTGAGTCGTTGAAAAATGCTCTTTAATCCCATTCTCTCGCGTTATTCATGTGAAAAAGAAGTAGGTACCTACCAGGCATGTTGTCGTTGTCTCTGTCGGAAAAATCATTGCAATATCGCCTATTGGGCATCATGTCTCAACCTACAACCTACAAGTTAAGTGTTGCTGTTGGCTAAGGTTTTGCGCACGTTGATTGGGTATTGTGTTTTAAATACAATTTTGGTGAGACCAAGTTCTCTATTCGACCAATGGCTTCTTATCCACTCGACGAGACATCACCAAACTATGCATGTGCGGCTATCTGCTCAAATGGTATGGCACTCGCTTTCGAACCGGCGCATAGTTGAGTCCTTGGAAAAGGCTCTTTACTCACATTCTCTCACCGTGCTTAGGTGTTGGTGAGCACCTGGCCGTTAACAGCGTATATTTCTTTCTTGATTTGTCTGGCACCTTTCATACACACTTGTTCAGTTCTTTATCTTACACCGGCGCCTGTTCCTTAATTTCTTAATTTGATATTTTCAAAGAATGTCTTTAAAATTTCAAAATGAGTTTTATATAGCGCAATATCCACTAAACATGCTCAAAGCGCTTTACAGAGGTACTGGCCAACAGTAACATTTAACATTTAGAACTGGAGATACGCCTTTTAAGCGATATTACATTTTTTTTCTGACAGAGACAACGCTGTTGCGGCCAGGTACTCATTTTACACCTGAGTACGGTGAGAAAATGTGAATAAAGAGCCCTCTCCAAGGACCCAACTATGGACCGAGCGAGGCTCGAACCCAGGACCTTCCGTTCCGAAAGCGAGTGTCATACCGCTAGACCACATCGCCGAGAATTACTCTTCAAGACTTACATTGACAAGAGGGCCAATCCCCGCCTTCCCAACTTCCGTTCGATTTCAAGCAGGTCTGGACGGCAACACCTACGCTATCCGTGACGTTGTTGATGACGCAGGGATCGTTTGCGCATGCCCAGTGGATGGTTTTCATGGAACGAACGGGGGAAATGTCGATGGTCACCACGAAGGACAACGTGCTGGGATGGTCAGGCAATGGGCACCAGTCGTCTTCTGGCGTGGTGGTGGTGGTGGCGGTGGTGTTGGTGGTGGTGTTGGTGGCGGTGATGTTGGCGGTGGTGGCGGAGGTGGTGGTGGTGGAGATTGTTGATGTCTCTTAGAATACAATAACACAATAAACAAAGCGTTATGCGCATTTAAGATAAGTAATAAGCATACTTACCGTCTGATGTGGATTTTACCTCTTTCCTTACCAACTACTTTTAGAATTTTCCCAAAAAATTTACACCCATCGAAAACAAAATATGTTTTTCTTACTCAAACAGAAAAGCAACAAATACATTCTATGCACAACATTGATCAGCAAAACGGGCTCTACAACACAGTGTCACGTTTTTATAACTATAATAATTTTTTTTTTACATTGTGCAATTTACAAAAGAAATCTGAATGATAAAAGTGCTGGTTGGATCGTAACGAATGTGATGATTTTCCTGTGCTTGGTAAGGAGACGGTTAACACATAATGATCTCAACTAGTTTATTTAATGAACAATGTGGTTGCTGTGGTTGTGGTTGTGGTTGTGGTTGTGGTTGTGGTGGTGATGGTTGTGGTTGGTTGTGGTGGTGGTTGTGGTTGTTGTGGTTGTGGTTGTGGTGGTGGTGGTTGTGGTGGTGGTTGTGGTTGTTGTGGTGGTGGATGTGGTTGTGGTGGTGGTGGTTGTGGTGGTGGTTGTGGTGGTGGTGGTGGTGGTAGTTGTGGTTGTGGTGGTGGTGGTGGTTGTGGTGGTGGTTGTGGTGGTGGTTGTGGTGGTACTTGTGGTGTTAGTTGTGGTGGTGGTGGTTGTGGGGGTGGTTGTGGTTGTGGTGGTGGTGGTGTTGGTTGTGGTGTTGGTTGTGGTTGTGGTGGTGGTGGTTGTGGTGTTGGTTGTGGTGGTGGTGGTTGTGGTGTTGGTTGTGGTGGTGGTTGTGGTTGTGGTGGTGGTGGTTGTGGTGTTGGTTGTGGTGGTGGTGGTTGTGGTGTTGGTTGTGGTGGTGGTTGTGGTGGTTGTGGTGTTGGTTGTTGGTGGTTGTGTGTGGTGTGGTGTGTGGTTGTGGTTGGTGGTTGTGTGTGGTGGTTGGTTGTGTGGTGGTTGTGGTGGTTGTGGTGGTGGTGGTGGTGGTGTGGTGGTGGTGGTGGTTGTGGTGGTGGTTGTGGGTGTTGGTTGTGGTGGTGGTGGTTGTGTGGTTTGTGGTGTGTGGTTTGTGGTGGTGGTTGTGGTGTTGGTTGGTGGTTGTGGTGTTGGTGGTTGGTGGTTGTGGTGGTGGTTGTGGTGGTGGTGTGGTTGTGGTGGTGGTTGTGGTGTGGTGGTGGTTGTGGTGTGTGGTGTGGTGGTGGTGGTTGTGGTGGTGTGGTTGTGGTGGTGTGGTTGTGGTGTGGTTGTGGTTGGTGGTGTGGTTGTGTGTGTGGTGGTGGTGGTGGTTGTGTGGTTGTGTGTGTGGTTTGGTGGTGGTGGTGTGTGTTGGTGGTGGGTTGGTGTGTTGTGGTGTGTGGTGGTTGTGGTGTGTGGTGGTGTGGTGGTTGTGGTGGTGGTGGTGGTGGTGTGTTGTGGTGGTTGTGTGGTGTGTGGTGTTTGGTTGTGGTGTGGGTTGTGGTGTGTGGTGGTGGGTGGTGGTGGTGTGTGGTTGTGGTGGTGTGGTTGGGTGGGTGGTGGTGGTGTGGTGTGTGGTTGTGGTGGTGGTGGTTGTTGTTGTGGTGGTTGTGTGGGTTGGTTGGTTGTGTGGGTGGTGGTGGTGTGGTTTGTGGTGGTGGTGGTGGTTGTGGTGGTTGTGGTTGTGGTGGTGGTGGTGGTTGTGGTTGTGGTGGTTGTGGTGTTTGTGGTTGTGGAGGTGGTGGTGGTTGTTGTGGTGGTTGTGATGGTTGTGTTGGTTGTCGTGGTGGTTGTGGTTGTGGTGGTGGTGGTTGTGGTGGTTGTGGTGGTGGTTGTGGTTGTGGTGGTTGTGGTGGTTGTGGTGGTGTTGGTTGTGGTGTGGTTGTGGTTGGTGGTGGTTGGTGGTTGTGGTGTTGGTTGTGGTGGTGGTGGTTGTGGTGTGTGGTGGTTGTGGTTGTGGTGGTGTGGTGGTTGTGGTGGTGGTGGTGTGTGGTGGTTGGTTGTGGTGGTGGTGGTTGTGGTGTTGGTTGTGGGTGTGGTGGTTGTTGGTTGTGGAGTTGGTTGTGTGGTGGGTTGTGGTGTGGTTGTGGTGTGGTGGTTGTGGTGTGGTTGGTTGTGGTGGTGGTGTTGGTGGTTGTGTGTGGTGGTGTGTTGTGGTGGTGGTTGTGGTGTGTGGTTGTGGTGGTGGGTGGTGTTGGTTGGTGGTGTGGTTGTGGTTGTGGTGGTTGGGTGGTTGTGGTGTTGGTGTGGTGGTGGTGGTTGGGTGTTGGTTGTGGTGTGGTTGTGGTTGTGGTGGTGGTGGTGGTGTGTGGGGTGGTTGTGGTGTGGTGTGTGTGGTTTGGTGTGGTTGTGGTGGTGTGGTGTTGTGGTGTTGTGGTTGTGGTGTTGTTGTGGTTTGGGTTGTGGTTGTGGTTGTGGTGGTGGTTGTGGTTTGGTGGTGGTGGTGGTTGTGGTGGTGGTGGTTGTGGTGGTGGTGGTTGTGGTGGTGGTGGTTGTGGTGGTGTTGGTTGTGGTGTTGGTTGTGGTTCATTGTATTTTATTTGTTTTCCACGTTTATTTGTGTATTGTTGTGCTGACGAAAGGTTTGTACCCGAAACGTCCATTGTCTGTTTTGTTCCCATACGAAGCCTTTCCATTTTAACTCTTACGTTAGTATTTTACGACCACCGGCTTCAGGCAGCCCTTACCGTTTTCTATATTACATGATATAATCAAAACGGACACAGTACCTTTTGGAAGAAGACACAAGTTTCTGAATGGGAATTTGGAATAGCTACACAACAGAGGATAGAGTTTGACGTCCCCTTGTAACCAACTGTTGGGGTGTCCGACGGACACACAGGCAGACACACTGGAAGATGTCGCGTGACTGGCATTCACAAACGACCCATCTCCCCAGAGGTACGCTTGCGATTTCATTGAAAACAAAAAACAAAACAAAACAAAGTAATAAACAAAAGTCATGAGCTTTTTTTTTTATTGATGTGTACACATGTGTATTGATAGTTCAAAGATGACGTCACTCATGTCTTTGTTTTTATTTTTTGCCATCCGCGTTTATGAGTAATGCTCACTGTGTTAACCAGACTATAAAAGTTCATGGATACACACAGTTTTGTGTGTTGATCCGTTATACTTCCGGATGGCAATGTTATGAGCTTCTCAGCCAAGGGCTTACTATCTATTGAAGATGACGACAGACAAAGCAAGAAAAAAAAATACAAGAAAAAACCCCACCAAAACCCCACCAGAAACCCACCAAAACCCCACCAAAAACCCACCAAAAACCCACCAAAACCCACCAAAAACCCACCAAAAACCCACCAAAAACCCACCAAAAACCCCACCAAAAACTCACCAAAAACCCACCAAAACCACCAAAAACCCACCAAAAACCCACCAAAAAACCCACCAAAAACCCACCAAAACGCCACAAAAACCCACACAAACCCACACCAAAAACCGACCAAAACCCCAACGAAAACCCACCAAAAACCCACTAAAAGCCCACCAAAACGCCACCAAAACCACCAAAACCCACCAAAAACCACCAAAAACCCACAAAAACCCCACCAAAAACCCACCGAAAACCCACCAAAAACCCACCAAAAACCCACCAAAAACCCACCAAAAACCACCAAAAACCCACCAAAAACTCACCAAAAACCCACCAAAAACCCACCAAAAACCCACCAAAACCCACCAAAAACCCACCAAAAACCCACCAAAACGCCACCAAAAACCCACCAAAAACCCACCAAAAACCCACCAAAAACCCACCAAAACCCACCAAAAACCCACCAAAAACCCACCAAAAACTCACCAAAAACCCACCAAAAACTCAGTCTACCTCGACTAGGGATCGATGAAAAGGGAGCGATCTATATTCATGTTTTCTTCCATCCGAGTCATCAATCAACTGATTTGCTGCTGTCCAACGATTGGACATTTCTGAACAAATGTAAACACGCCGATTTGTTTACGAAAGTTGTAAACATACCCATGTGTCAAGCTGAACACAATGACCAATCGTGATGTTAGATAGTTCAATATCTGTGAACACTTTTCACTAAGTGGGTCACTTTGAGCACATTTTGAAATATGACCAATGACCTCGAGCACATGGAAATTTAATATAGATCATGCCCATTGTAATGGTAGCACGTCTGACTGGTAATCAGAGGGTCTGAGGTTCGATCCCCAGTCGAGGTCGACTGATTTTTTGGGATGTTTTTTTTATTGTATATTTCTTTCTTGCTTTGTCTGGCACATTTCATACACACTTGTTCATTTACACAAGTTACATATCTTACACCGGTGCCTGTTCCTGAATTTTTTTCAGTTTATGTAAAACACATAACACACAACACACAAGTCTCTGTGTAACTTTAAATGTTCATAGTCGTCTGATTGACAGCAGTTAGTGAGAACTACTCATAAAAATAGCTGGCTGAAAACAGTAACAATTAGGTGAATGACGTCAACTTTGTTATAGATAGTATGCGCTTGGCTAAAAAGCTCACAACATTGCCATCCGGAAGTAGACGTACCAACGCACAAAACTCTGTGTGACCTTGAACGTTTATATTCTGGTTAATACAGCTTAGTGAGAATAACTCATAAAAGCCGATGGTAAAAAACAGTAACAAAGACCTGAGTGACGTGAACTTCGTTCTATTTATAAACGTTCGAGGTTAAACATAGTTTTATGTGTTAGTCTTTTATATTTCCGGATGGCAATGTTGTGAGTTTCATATCCAAGCGCACAGCATCTATTAACCTTCAAGGTTACACATAATATAGTTTTGTGTGTTGGTCCTTTACATCTCCGGATGTCAATGTTGTGAGTTTCTTAGCCAAGCGCAGCATATATAGATAGAAGATGAACGTTGAGCTCAATTTTATCCATCGCACGGTGTCTTTTGGTGCCTTCTTCATTTGTCGCGTCCGTTACAGCGCCGCCATGACAAGATAGAAGGAAGCAATTTTATCACAACTGACACAGCTATGTGGCCTAGTGGTATGACACTCGCTTTCGGATCGGAAGGTCCTGGGTTCGAGCCTGGCTCATCGCATAGTCAGTCCTTGAAAAAGGCTCTTTACTCACATTCTCTCACCGTACTCAGGTGTAAAATGAGTACCTAACAGCGTTGTTTCTGTCGGAATAAAAACTGTAATATCGCCTAATAGGCGTCATGTCTCATTTTGCATGTTACGTGTTTCTGTTGGTCTGGAACCCCTTGTAAAGTGCTTTGAGCACGTTTAGTGGAAATTGCGCTATAAAAAA
>NC_088370.1:44198532-44201032 GCF_034508935.2 Berghia stephanieae | reverse complement strand
ACCCACTTATGGGCCTAGTTTAACATTGTTGTAATGGACAATATTTTGCGTCAATTTTTAAGATTTCCATTACAACAATGGAGCCATAAGGAATTGGGTTTTCAGACCTGCGAATAAGTGCACGTCGGCTTCAATCATTGGTCACGTGATAAAACTAATGAGCTCAAAATTACCCACATCTTGAAAAGTGTTCACAGTTTTGAAATATTATAACCGACATCACAATAGGTCATTTTGTTCAGCTTGCCCCCTGGGGATGTTGACAACTGTCATAAAAAATAAAACAAAGAGTGTTTAAACTCGTCGGAGGTTCCGATAGCTCAGTTGGTAGAGCACTCGCTTCACAATCCAAGGAACCGAGATCAATCTCGGGTGCAGTCGAGATTTTGTTTATGACGACCCCTCCTGACGCCCCCCCCCCCCCTCCCCTTTTCCATGTCCACCCAGCAGTGATTGGGTAGCTGGATCTTCTAGATCTGGCGGGAAATACTTTGAGATAAATTTAGGGTAACCAGAATTGCTATTTTCCGATTCACGCTATAGAAACCGGGATAAACTCCGTCTCCACGAGCCTGATGGCTCTTAAGGAGAAATGATAAACTTATCACCAAATGTCACACATCACGTGATCAATGACAAAGTTGGACGAAAACATGAAAACATGTCGCTCCCATCGAGATACAGTTGCACCTAAGATTAGGGGCAATGCGGCTCAGTGCTACGGTCTTTACTTTGTACCAGAAAGGTACCGAGTTCGATCACCCGCCGCTCTGCTGTGTGGCATTGAGCAAGTCATCTCGCCCTAGCTCAATTCGCGGCGCTGCATTGCGGCTCACGCCTAGGTAATTCTAGTCTTCCCTTGGAATAGACTCTAGAAACAATTTTCCCTTTGGGGATGAATAAAAGGAATTTTATTATTTTCAAAATGTATAACTCACTTTATGGTCTTCATATAAAAGGCATTTTCTCTTGTGCGGCTATGTGGTCTAGTGTGACGCTTGCTTTCGGATCGGAAAGTCTAGGGTTCGAATCCTGCTCAGAACGATGCATAGTTGAGTCCTTGGAAAATGCTCTTTACTCACATTATCTAACCGTACCCAGGTGTAAAATGAGTACCTGGCCGTTAACAGCGTTGTCTCTGTCGGGAAAAAGTAATGTAGTATCGCCAAATAAGGGTTTTGCCTCGTCCTACATGTTAAGTGTTGGCGTTAGCTATGGACCTCTTGTAAAGGGCTTTGAGCACGCTTAGCGGATATTGCGCTATATAAAAGCTCTATTTACAGAATAAAATCTAACCTAAGCACTCCTGGATACTTTAATTGGGGGGGGGGGGGGGCAAAAATTGTAGTCGTTCTCATTCACTTTAACTATCAACAATTTACACTCACCAGGACTCAAGGATACTTCAACATCCTTAGAATTACGTAGTCTGGAATCAACTTTCATTTTCAATCAGTTTTAGTAAATTTACGTTTAAGTTATTCAGGCTGTCTCAGCCTATAGCCATTGTAGTAATGTTATGTTTATGTTATGTTCTTCTATGTTATGTTATGTTATCCTGCTATATTAGGATTTGTTATGTTATTCTATGCCATGTTATGTTATGTTCTTCTATGTTATGTTATGTTATCCTGCTATATTAAGATTTGTTATATTATTCTATGCCATGTTATGTTATGTTCTTCTATGTTATGTTATGTTATTCGATGTTATCTTATGTATTCTATGAAATGCTTTTCTACGTTATGTTATTCTATGTTATGTTATGTTATTCTATGTTATGTTATGTTATTCTATGTTATGTTGTGTTATTCTATGCTGTAGTACCTTTTTCTATATTATGTTATTCTATGTTATGTTCTGTTATTCTATGTTGTGTTATGTTTTTCTATGTTATGTTATTCTACGTTATGTTATGTTTTCTACGTTATGTTATGTTATTCTATGTTGTGTTACGTTTTTCTATGTTATGTTATCCTACGTTATGTTATGTTATCCTACGTTATGTTATGTGATCCTACGTTATGTTATGTTATTCTATGTCATGTCGTGTTATTTTCTTCATCCAGTTCATCCCATATGGTACGTGTGGAATAGACATGTCGTGGCCGATCTGGTAGGGAGTGTCGTAGCACTAGACCACACAGCCGCACTGATTAACCATGCGCAATGCGCTTCACGATGCTACATTTATTTCCCCAGCAGGCCGTATGTCTGAAATCAAGGGAGAGCAGCGATTGACAAACGCATGCATTCATCACAAGACTCACCCAAGCACTGTACCGGTGTTTGACACTTGAAATAAAATTTGTCTCCACACGTCCTGTACTCAACAGTCCAAACACCATTTCCGTCTTGTTTGAATACTGGACAGTCCTCTGTAGGGTTGAGGTTCGGACCCACGCCCATGGATTCTCCGTCGTCCCACAGTAGATCTGGCGGCAGAATAAAAGGAACGAAGATGATGTCACTCAGCTCTCTGTTATTGTATTTTAGCCTG
>NC_088370.1:44171032-44193532 GCF_034508935.2 Berghia stephanieae | reverse complement strand
ACTTACAATAGGCCAGCCTTGAATACTTACAATATGTCAGTACTATATACATACAATAGGTATTTACTGTATACTTACAATAGGTCAATACAGTATACTTACAATAGGTCAATACAGTATACTTACAATAGGTCAGTACTGTATACTTACAATAGGCCAGCCCTGAATACTTACAATAGGTCAGTACTGTAGTTACAATAGGCCAGCCCTGAATACTTACAATAGGTCAGGACTGAATACTTACAATAGGTCAGTACTGTATACTTACAATAGGCCAGCCCTGAATACTTACAATAGGTCCGTACTGTATACTTACAATAGGCCAGCCTTGAATACTTACAATAGGTCAGTACTGTATACTTACAATAGGTCAGTACTGTATACTTACAATAGGCCAGCCTGTGAATACTTACAATAGGTCCGTACTGTATACTCGCAATAGGCCAGCCCTGAATACTTACGATAGGTCAGTACTGTATACTGACAATCGGTCAGTACTGCATACTTACAATAGGCCAGCCTTGAATACTTACAATAGGTCAGTACTGTATAAATACAATAGGCCAGCTTGAATACTTACAATATGTCAGCACTGTATACTTACAATAGGTCAGTACACTATACTGACAATCGGTCAGTACTGCATACTTACAATAGGCCAGCCTTGAATACTTACAATAGGTCAGTACTGTATAAATACAATAGGCCAGCCTTGAATACTTACAATATGTCAGTACTGTATACTTACAATAGGTCAGTACTGTATACATACAATAGGTCATTACTGTATACTTACAATAGGTCAGTACTGTATACTTACAATAGGTCAGTACTCTACTTACAATAGGCCAGCCCTGAATACTTACAATAGGCCAGCCCTGAATACTTACAATAGGTCCATACTGTATACTCACAATAGGCCAGCCCTGAATACTTACAATAGGTCAGTACTGTATACTTACAATAGGTCTGTACTGTATATTTACAAAAGGCCAGCCTTGAATACTTACAATAGGTCAGTTCTGTATACTTACAATAGGTCAGTACTGTATACTTACAATAGGTCAGTACTGTATACTTACAATAGGTCAGTACTGTATACTTACAATAGGTCAACTGTACTTACATAGCAGCTGATACTTACAATAGGCAGCCTGAATACTTACAATAGGTCAGTACTGTATACTTACAATAGGTCAGTACTGTATACTTACAATAGGCAGCCCTGAATACTTACAATAGGTCAGTACTGTATACTTACAATAGGTCAGTACTGTATACTTACAATAGGTCAGTACTGTATACTTACAAGTAGTCGTACTAACTAGTCATACTGTTATACAATAGGCAGCCCTGAATACTTACAATAGGTCATGATACCTGTATACTTACAATAGGTCAGTACTGTATACTTACAATAGGCCAGCCCTGAATACTTACAATAGGTCCGTACTGTATACTTACAATAGGCCAGCCCTGAATACTTACAATAGGTCAGTACTGTATACTTACAATAGGTCAGTACTGTATACTTACAATACTATTTCAGCATACTGTATACTTACAATAGGTCCAGCTCTGAATACTTACAATAGGTCAGTACTGTTTACTTACAATAGGTCAGTACTGAATACTTACATTAGGTCAGTAGTGATAACTTACAATAGGTCGGTACTGTTTACTTACAATAGGCCAGCTGATACTTACAATAGTCTCATCTGTAATACTTACAATAGGTCAGTACTGGATTCTTACATCAGGTCAACACTGAATACTTACATAAGGTCAGCACTGAATACTTACAATAGGTCAGTACTGTATACTTACAATAGATCAGTACTGTATACTTACAATAGGCCAGCCCTGAATACTTACAATAGGTCAGTACTGTATACTTACAATAGGTCAGTACTGTATACTTACAATAGGCCAGCCCTGAATACTTACAATAGGTCAGTACTGTATACTTACAATAGGTCAGTACTGTATACTTACAATAGGTCAGTACTGTATACTTACAATAGGTCAGTACTGTATACACATTACAATAGTCAGCTGATACTTACATAGGTCAGTACTGATAATCAAATACATAGGTCAGTACTGTATACTTACAATGTCAGACTGATACTTACATAGGTCAGCTGAATACTTACAATAGGTCAGTACTGTATACTTACAATAGTCAGGTTAATACTTGACAATATTGGTCAGTACTGTATACTTACAATAGGCTCATGCACTGAATACTTACAATAGGTCAGTACTGTATACTTACAATAGGTCAGTACTGTATACTTACAATGGTCAGTACTGTATACTTACAATAGGTCTAGTACTACATAGTAGTGCTTACAATAGGTCAGTATGAATACTTACAATAGGTCAGTACTGTAATACTTACATAGGTCAGTACTGTATACTTACAATAGGTCCAGCTGAATACTTACATAGGTCAGTAGTAATTACATAGCAGCCTGAATACTTACAATAGGGCAGTACGTAAACTTACAATAGTCAGACTGTATACTTACAATAGGTCAGTACTGAATACTTACATAGGTCAACTGTATTACTTGCAATAGTGCAGTACTGTATACTTACAATAGGTCAGTACTGTTTACTTACAATAGGTCAGTAGTAATAACTTACAATAGGTCAGTAGTGATAACTTACAATAGGTCAGTAGTAATAACTTACAATAGGTCAGTACTGAATACTTACAATGGTCAGTATGAATACTTACAATATCAGTACAGTACTTACATTAGCAGCTGAAACTACAATAGGTCAGTACTGTTTACTTACAATAGGTAGTACTGATATTACAATAGACAAGTACTGAATACAATAGCCAGCGCTGTATACTTAAATAGGTTTAAACTTGCTATACTAAACTTGCTATAATGATACTAAATAGGCAAGCCGATGAAAATACAAAGTAGTGATACTTACAATAGCAGTATGATAATACAATGCCTATACATGAATTGTACAAAGGCAGTATGTATTCCAAATGTCCATGTCTTAAGTATCAATAGGTCATCGTAGTAACAAAATATTGTTTTTTTACGCAATCGGTGCGGCTATGTAGTCTTGTGTTTTGACAGTCGCTTTCGGATCTGTAGGTCCTGGGTTCGAGCCTCGCTCGGTGCAACGTTGAGTCCTTGGAAAACAAACCTCTTTACTCACATTTTCTCACTTTACTCAAGTGTAAAATGAGTACCTGGTCGTAAACAGCGTTGTCTATGCCCGATTTTAATTTTGTAATATCGCCTAACAAGCGTCATGTCTCGTTTTACATGTAAAGTGTTGCTGTTGTCTCAGGACCCCCTGTAAAGCGTATTGAGCATGTTAGTGGATATTGCGCTATATAAAAGCTCAAGTATTTTTTAAATTCCGGATGACCTAAGTGCTATAAATAGAATGCATAGTCACACATTAGAATGTTTGGGTTCATTTCACTTAGTCATTGTCCTGGTCAAAGGGAGGTAATCAATAGTCTCTCCTGCATGACGTTGAACGGAATGCTCTCAAACACATGGTCATGTGACTAAGGCATGGGTCTGGTTTCAATATGGAACAATCGTGAGTTGTTAAAAAACGGGTTCCAATCTCATTGGAAGTGTAAAACCAGTCTTCCGGAGAACTGAATACAAGACTTATGTAATTTTTCTTCTGGTTTCCTAGTAGTGGCCTCATATTAGTATTATTATTACTGTTATTATCATTATTATTTTCGTTGTTTGCCTTGCTTTATTATTGATTTTACTTATTTGATTTGTTGATGAAAATATATTTTTGTATGAGTTACATTGGCAATTGCCTAAAATAAACGTTTTTGAACGTGAACATATTTTTCGTCTTGCTTAATATACCCTGGTCGTCAATAAAGATCAGCCATCTTCGCTCTTTTCCGTTCCGTAAACCTGGGAATCTGCCTATACATCCTGCTACTAGAGATTGATGCCACCATATGATTCAATGTTTAACCCAATGAATGGCTGTATACACTTCCAATGATTTTGGAACCGGAAAAATTGTATATTATGACGTCACGACTATTCTTCCTGATTGACTTTCAGACCAATTACAGTTAGTTGGTGTTGATAGATCTGGGACGTGTCTGCTGCAGGAGATGAAGGTGTCCAGGGAAAAGTACAAGTGAAATGTCATCTTGTTTTGTTTGTAGGTATGTTTGTCTGTTTGTCGTCAAGGTGTTGTAAGTATGGTTCTTGTTGAAATGTTGAATTGTTTTATCACCGTTTCTGGTGTTCCTTTTGTTCGGCAATTATCTGCTGTGTTCATGTTTTGTGCTTACTCCTTTCAAGTTCAACGTATTTATCTGCAAACGGCGAATTGCCCATCACTGCAGATTTTATACAATTATAAATATGTGGTGACTTTCTCCATTATTGTGTTATTTAGTTCAAAGATAAATGTTTAATAGATGATCAAATTTTTTGTTGTTGTTTGTAATATCTAGGATTTCTGGTGGGAGAGTTTTCATTACGTGATGGTTCTTGGGAAGAAAGTATTTTTATATTTGTAGGTTCTGTGTGTTGGGATTGTGAACTTACTGCTATGATAATTTTTTTGTGAATGTAGATTGTTGTTTTGTGAAATACTGTGGTAGAGTCATCGTTGTTTTGTTGGAATGTACAGTTCCGTGTAGAAATTGGCGGCGTTTTTCTTTCCGCCACTCAACAATGAAATCGTTACATCGGTTATCTTAGAACTCTCAACAACCAAATCATAACATGGACCTTCAACAACCAAATCATAACATGGACCTTCAACAACCAAATCATAAAATTGACCTTCAACAAGCAAATCATAAAATTGACCTTCAACAACCAAATCCTAACATGGACATTCAACAACCAAATCATAACATGGACCTTCAACAACCAAATCATAACATTGACCTTCAACAACCAAATCATAACATGGACCTTCAACAACCAAATCATAACATTGACCTTCAACAACCAAATCATAACATGACATTCAACAACCAAATCATAACATGGACCTTCAACAACCAAATCATAACATTGACCTTCAACAACCAAATCATAACATGGACCTTCAACAACCAAATCATAAAATTGACCTTCAACAAGCAAATCATAACATTGACCTTCAACAACCAAATCCTAACATGGAACTTCAACAACCAAATCATAACATTGACCTTCAACAACCAAATCAGAACATGGACTTCAACAACCAAATCCTAACATGGAACTTCAACAACCAAATCATAACATTGACCTTCAACAACCAAATCATAAAATTGACCTTCAACAAGCAAATCATAACATTGACCTTCAACAACCAAATCCTAACATGGAACTTCAACAACCAAATCATAACATTGACCTTCAACAACCAAATCAGAACATGATTTATCGTAGAACCCTCAACGGCAAAATCATAACGTTGGTTATCGTAGAACCCTTTTTTCCGCCACTCAAAAAACAAATTATAATATCGTATATCTTAGAACTCTCAGCAGCCAAATTATAACAAACATGGAGGGAATATGAACAATTTCTTGTACACCCCCACCACCCCCACCCCTGCAGCCGAAGAAAAAAGCTTTCCTAGAAATGTGTATTTCTAATGCTATTATTTAAAGTTTCACTTTTCGGTGTCCGGCTTATCAGACATTAGTGTCCGATTTATCCAGTCAGAGTGTCTGATTTATCCAGTCATAGTGTCAAATTTATCCAGACGTGGTATCCGATTTATCCAGACATAATGTCTGATTTATCCAGTCATAGTGTCTGATTCATCCAGACATGGTGTCTGATTTATCCAGTCATAGTGTCTGATTTATCCAGTCATAGTGTCTGATTTATCCAGTCATAGTGTCTGATTTATCCAGTCATAGTGTCTGATTTATCCAGTCATAGTGTCAAATTTATCCAGACGTGGTATCCGATTTATCCAGACATAATGTCTGATTTATCCAGTCATAGTGTCTGATTCATCCAGACATGGTGTCTGATTTATCCAGACATGGTGTCTGATTTATCCAGTCATGATGTCTGATTTCATCCAGTCATGGTGTCTGATTTATCCAGTCATGATGTCTGATTCATCCAGACATGGTGTCTGATTTATCCAGACATAGTGTCTGATTTATCCAGTCATAGTGTCTGATTTATCCAGTCATAGTGTCTGATTTATCCAGACATGGTGTCTGATTTATCCAGACATGGTGTCTGATTTATCCAGACATAGTGTCTGATTTATCCAGTCATAGTGTCTGATTTATCCAGTCATAGTGTCTGATTTATCCAGACATAGTGTCTGATTTATCCAGTCATAGTGTCTGATTTATCCAGTCATAGTGTCTGATTTATCCGACATGGTGTCTGATTTATCCAGACATAATGTCTGATTTATCCAGTCATAGTGTCTGATTCATCCAGACATAGTGTCTATTTATCCAGACATGGTGTCTGATTATCCAGTCATGGTGTCTGATTCATCCAGTCATGGTGTCTGATTTATCCAGTCATAGTGTCTGGTTTATCCAGACTGGTGTCTGATTTATCCATTCATAGTGTCTGATTTATCCAGACATGGTGTCTGATTTATCCAGTCATGAGTGTCTGATTTATCCAGACATGTGTCTGATTTATCCAGACATGGTGTCTGATTTATCCAGACATGGTGTCTGATTTATCCAGTCATAGTGTCTGGTTTATCCAGTCATAGTGTCTGATTTATCCAGTCATAGTGTCTGATTTATCCAGAACGTGTCTGATTTATCCAGACATGGTGTCTGATTTATCCAACGGGGTGTCTGATTCATCCAGTCATAGTGTCTGATTTATCAAGTCATAGTGTCTAATTTATCAGACTGTGTCTGATTTTCCAGTCAAGTATCTAATTTAATCCAGTCTAGTGTTGATTATTATACAAGATCGATGTATCCAGTCATAGTGTCCGATTTATGAAAAAATGTCAGACTACTGTATAATAGATTGTGTCAAAATGATTCTCTGCCCCTGTCAAACGTATATAGAAATGCACAAGACTACTGTAGAATATAAGCATGATTATCTGCCCATGTCAAACGTTATGGAAACGTGTCAAGACTACGGTAGAATGAAGTGTGTCAACATGATTATCTGCCCCTGTCAAAAACGTCTATAGAAATGTACATGACTAATGTAGAATAGAATGTGTAGAAATGATTACCTGCCCCTGTCAAACGTCCCTTGAAATGTGTTAGATTACTGTAGAACAGAGATTGTAGAAGTGGTGTGTAGACACGATTACCTGTCCCTGTCAAACGTCCCTTGAAATGTGTTGTAGAAGTGGTGTGTAGACACGATTACCTGCCCCTGACAAACGTCCCTTGAAATGTGTTAGATTACTCTAGAACAGAGTTTGTAGAAGTGGTGTGTAGACACGATTACCTGCCCCTGTCAAACGTCCCTTGAAATGTGTTAGATTACTGTAGAACAGAGTTTGTAGAAGTAGTGTTTAGACACGATTACCTGCCCCTGTCAAACGTCCTTTGAAATGTGTTAGATTACTGTAGAACAAAGTTTGTAGAAGTGGTGTGTAGACACGATTACCTGCCCCTGTCAAACGTCCTTTGAAATGTGTTAGATTACTGTAGAACAGAGTTTGTAGAAGTGGTGTGTAGACAGGATTACCTGTCACTGAAAAATGCTTATTTTTGTAATGTGTTCACTCTTCATCACCCACGTCTTTGTTCCTACAAATCTATAAATGACCTTAAAACACTTTACACTTACAGAAAATTAAAACTAGCTTACACCTACAGACACGGTATTGAGGTGCACGTCTCATAAAATCAAAATCAATACTTTAAAAATTGTGTGTGGCTCTGTGGTCTTGTGGTCTGGCCATCGCTTTCGGATAGGAAAGTCCTGGGTTCGAGCCTCACCCGGCGCATAGTTGAGTCCCTTCAAGTCCCGTCCTACATGTTAAGTGTTGCTGTTGGCCAGGAACCCTCTGTAAACGCTTTGACTATGTTTAATGGATATTGCTCCATATAAAATGCTCAATTTTTTCTTTCAATTTTTAAAACATTTCTGATATTTTCTAAAATCACAGATTTGATTCCTACTTTTCTTTGGGTTTTTATTTTTTCGGCTTTCGGCGAGTTTCGTAAAAAAAACAAACAAAAAAAAACAACAAAAACACCGCTTTTCAAAAGGCTATTCCCGACGTATGTTTATTTGCAGGTCCGGTAAGCCAAATAGTTACAATAGAAATACTCTCAAACTTGAGTTTGAGCTTTTATATAGCGCAATATCTACTAAACGTGCTCAAAGCGCTTTACAAGGAGTCCCTTGCCAACACCAACACTTAACGTGTAGGACGGGACATGATGCCTATTAGGCGATATTACATTTTTTTCGGACAAAGACAACGAACGCTGTTAACGGCCAGATACTCATTTTATACCAGAGTACGGTGAGAGAATATGAGTAAAATTTACTCGTATTCTCTCACTAAAGAGTCTTTTCCAAGGATCCAACTATTCGCCGAGCGGGACTCGAAGCCTAGGATCTTCCGATCCAAAAGCGAAATCATACCACAAGGCCACATGGCCGCATAGAGACACGAATCTTCTAGAGTGGGAATGGGTTTTAATAGCAGAAGATGTGTATCTATGTCAGGTCGTGTCAAGTCGGTAAACATCCTCTCACTCATCATGTTTATAATACGTAATACAATGGAAATTTGACACGGGTTGTTACAGCTTTCTATATTCAGTTTGGTGGTTTCTTCTCACTAAATTCTCTCTATCATATTTTGGTGTATTCGTACGATTGATATTGCAGGTAGAAATGGTGTGTATTTCATTTAAACACATACCATCACTACCCAAATGCCGTGTTTACCGACTTGACACTGAACACCAACATACGGAAGGAGCTCCTAAATTTGTCTGTTTGTTTTTAATGGTTTTACGGCGCTTGCAATACTTTTCGGTTATATCAGCGCCAGTAAAAAGGAAGAAAATGGGATAGTAAAAAGTTCTAGAATTATAATTAAAGCACCTAAGAAAAAGTAAGACATAGGGGAACTGGGAACAAATAGGGATCAGATGTAGATTCCAAGAGCACACTATCAAAGTACTTAGTTTGAGACCACCTATAAGTCTGATCCGGACACAAGCACAAAATCCAACAAATAGGAACACACTCAAATGCTTACATTATAAATTCAACATAACAAATATAATAATACATAACAGAGATGATTTACAAGGAAAAAATATCATCTCCCAAAACAATAACTATGCATTTGACTGTTTCCCTCCCAGCTAGGACTCCGGCCAAGGCCAGGTCAAAACCAAGTAACCTCATTCCAAGACAACCAGATATAAGAGGATAGAAGACACAATGTGAATCCCCCCTGCCCACTATGGGAGGTCAGGATCCCCACCTAGAATCCCTAAGTTTGCGGTCTCAACCGTTTTAGTTTCCGGTTACATCTCAAAACAAAATAATAATATTATATAAGACTTCATACAATTTCATCAGAATTTGTCCAAGAAAACACATAATTTCTTTCACTCACACTCGATGACACAATGATAAACTTTCTGAATAGAAAGATGAAATCTTTAGTAAGGTAAGACAGACTGGAATTTGACGGTGGCAGTCACGGGGTATCCAGCTCTTTTTGATGAAAATCACAGGGAAAATTGCAGATCACAACATTTCACTCCCTTTCACAACCCGAGATGATTGAGGATTTTTTGATACTAAACTGGCATAGAGAATTCATTATGTGTAGCCTTTGTCACAAATAGGAATTGGAAAATATATGGAGGTAATTCTATTGGGTTGTTTTATTTTCGTGTAGCGATAGTCAGTATAGTAGTGATAAAAATAATAAAGGTGATATTGATGATGATGATGATGATGATGATGATGATGATGATGGTGATGATGATGATGATGATGATGATGATGAGGTTGATGATGATTAAGATGATGATAATAATAAAATGATGATGATGATGATGATGATAATAATAATAATAATAATAATAATAATATAATAATAATAATAATAATAATATAATAATAATAATAATAATAATAATAATAATAATAATAATAATAATAATAATAATAATAATAATAATATACACAGAGCAAGACAATGATTATGAACTCAACTGTCAAATTATTTAATTCATTTTCCACCTTTGTGTATGTCAGTGAAGCCAACCAGTCGTATATTCCACGCCTCACGCCATTCACCAAGGTGACAACTTGGAATAATCCAATATTTTGTGGCAGCCCGTTTTATATTTCTCCGCCATTTACCAGTTAATTGCCGATCTCCCCAAAAAAAAATACCTATTATAATATTTGGACAGATAACTCGGCCTTCAAATATCAATAGATTTAAATTTTATCTTGACAAAACTCTCAAACCTGGGACAAAGAAAGACTTCGCGAAGTCCCAGGTTTGAGAGATTTTTGTTTGTCAAGACGAGGGCCATTTAAACCGATTGATATCTAAAGGACGAGTTTTCTGGCCAAATTTTTAAATACGTTTTGCGATATTTTCAGAATACGGCCGTTAACTGGTAAACAAGAGTGATTTATTCTGGACAAAGCTGGTGACCTTTGACCTTTGTTGTGTTACCCCATACTAAAAGCTTTCCATAAACGAGAGTATTGGCAAATATTTCCTCCCATTATTGCGGCACATTTGAATGTTTACTCATCTATCACATGACCAGGGCCAGTCACACATAGGCCAAAAATTACGTCACGTATACCGGATAATCGACTTTATTCAACGACCAAAAGTGCCAACAAAACAACGCGTCTCAGTGGTTCAGCGAGAACAAATCTCGTCTCGTCTGTCATTTTATCAAATAATTAATGAAGAAAAGTTTTGCGTGGTCAGTTACCGGATGGGTACAGTGATCATAGAAAATTTCGGTGGCTGGATGGGTGATAGTGACCGTAGGAAATTGGTGTGGTGGGATGGGTGATAGTGACCGTAGAATATTGGTGTGGGTGGATGGGTGATAGTGACCGTAGAATATTGGTGTGGGTGGATGGGTGATAGTGACCGTAGAATATTGGTGTGGGTGGATGGGTGATAGTGACCGTAGAATATTGGTGTGGTGGGATGGGTGATAGTGACCGTAGAATATTGGTGGGGTGGGAATGGGTGATTAGTGACCGTAAATATTGGTGTGGTGGATGGGTGATAGTGACCGTCAAAATTGGTGTGGTGTGGATGGGTGATAGTGACCGTAGAATATTGGTGTGGTGGATGGGTGATAGTGACCGTAGAATATTGGTGTGGTGGATGGGTGAAGTGACCGTAGAATATTGGTGTGGTTGGATGGGTGATAGTGACCGTACAAAATTGGTGTGGGTGGATGGGTGATAGTGACCGTCCAAAATTGGTGTGGGTGGATGGGTGATAGTGACCGTAGAATATTGGTGTGGTTGGATGGGTGATAGTGACCGTAGAATATTGGTGTGGGTGGATGGGTGATAGTGACCGTAGGAAATTGGTGTGGTGGGATGGGTGATAGTGACCGTAGAATATTGGTGTGGTGGGATGGGTGAAAGTGACCGTAGAATATTGGTGTGGTTGGATGGGTGATAGTGACCGTACAAAATTGGTGTGGGTGGATGGGTGATAGTGACCGTCCAAAATTGGTGTGGGTGGATGGGTGATAGTGACCGTAGAATATTGGTGTGGTGGGATGGGTGATAGTGACCGTACAAAATTGGTGTGGTGGGATGGGTGATAGTGACCGTAGGAAATTGGTGTGGTGGGATGGGTGATAGTGACCGTAGAATATTGGTGTGGTGGATGGGTGATAGTGACCGTAGAATATTGGTGTGGTGGGATGGGTGATAGTGACCGTAGAATATTGGTGTGGTGGGATGGGTGATAGTGACCGTAGAATATTGGTGTGTGGGATGGGTGATAGTGACCGTAGAATATTGGTGTGGTGGGATGGGTGATAGTGACCGTAGAATATTGGTGTGGTGGGATGGGTGATAGTGACCGTAGAATATTGGTGTGGTGGGATGGGTGATAGTGACCGTAGAATATTGGTGTGGTGGGATGGGTGATAGTGACCGTAGAATATTGGTGTGGTTGGATGGGTGATAGTGACCGTACAAAATTGGTGTGGTGGGATGGGTGATAGTGACCGTAGAATATTGGTGTGGTGGGATGGGTGATAGTGACCGTAGGAAATTGGTGTGGTTGGATGGGTGATAGTGACCGTACAAAATTGGTGTGGTGGGATGGGTGATAGTGACCGTAGGAAATTGGTGTGGTTGGATGGGTGATAGTGACCGTACAAAATTGGTGTGGTGGGATGGGTGATAGTGACCGTAGGAAATTGGTGTGCTTGGATGGGTGATAGTGACCGTAGAATATTGGTGTGGTTGGATGGGTGATAGTGACCGTACAAAATTGGTGTGGTTGGATGGGTGATAGTGACCGTAGGAAATTGGTGTGGTGGGATGGGTGATAGTGACCGTAGAGAATTTCTGTGCTTGGATGGGTGATAGTGACCGTAGGAAATTGGTGTGGTGGGATGGGTGATAGTGACCGTAGAATATTGGTGTTGTTGGATGGGTGATAGTGACCGTAGAAAATTCCGGTGGCTGGATGGGTGATAGTGACCGTAGAGAATTTGTGTGGTGGGATGGGTGATAGTGACCGTAGAAAATTCCGGTGGCTGGATGGGTGATAGTGACCGTAGGAAATTGGTGTGGTTGGATGGGTGATAGTGACCGTACAAAATTCCGGTGGCTGGATGGGTGATAGTGACCGTAGAATATTGGTGTGGGTGGATGGGTGATAGTGACCGTAGGAAATTGGTGTGGTGGGATGGGTGATAGTGACCGTACAAAATTGGTGTGGGTGGATGGGTGATAGTGACCGTAGGAAATTGGTGTGGTGGGATGGGTGATAGTGACCGTAGAATATTGGTGTTGTTGGATGGGTGATAGTGACCGTAGGAAATTGGTGTGGTTGGATGGGTGATAGTGACCGTACAAAATTCCGGTGGCTGGATGGGTGATAGTGACCGTAGAATATTGGTGTGGTGGGATGGGTGATAGTGACCGTAGGAAATTGGTGTGGTGGGATGGGTCGCCATAGATTCTCTTCTTTGTGTTTATACATTTTTATGCATGCAACGTCTGTAAACGAATTTCCATTTTTTTAAAATGAATAAAGTATATATTATTATTATTATTATTATTATTATTATTATTGTTATTATTATTATTATTATTATTATTATTATTATTATTATTATTATTATTACTATTATTATTATTATTATTATTATTATTATTAATATTATTATTATTATTATTATTAATTATTATTATTATCATTATTGTTATTATTATTATTATTATTATTATTATTATTATTATTATTATTATTATTATTATTATTATTATCATTATTATTATTATTATTATTATTATTATTATTATTATTATTATTATTATTATTATTATTATTATTAATTATTATTATTATTATTGTTATTATTATTATTATTATTATTATTATTATTATTATTATTATTATTATTATTATTATTATTATTATTATTATTACTATTACTATTATTATTATTATTATTATTATTATTATTATTATTATTATTATTATTATTATTATTATTATTATTATCATCATCATTATCATTATTATCATTATCATATTATTATTATTATTATTATTATTATTATTATTATTATTATTATTATTATTATTATTATTATTATTATATTATTATTATTATCATTATTATTTTTATCATTATTTTCATTATTATCATTATTATTATTATTATTATTATTATTATTATTATTATCATTATTATTATTATTATTATTATTATTATTATTATTCCTCTCCGGTCCAACTTGCTCTCCATTGACGTTCCCTCTCAGTCGGTCCATTAATTGGTAGCACCTAGGACGTTAATCTGAAGGTCTGAGGTTCGATCCCCAGTTGAGATCGACTAATTGTTTGAGATGGGTTCTTTTTTATCTTATTTTTCTTTCTTGATTTGTCTGGCACCTTTCATACAGACTTGTTTGGTTCTTTATCTTACACCGATGCCTGCTCCTTAATTCTATATAAATCGTTGTTTAATCCATATAAAGTATTTTGGACATCATTGACAAAATGCTGGAATTCATCGGATTCGACTTAAATTTGGAATCATTGGAGGACATTCGTCTTTATAAATAGATCCAGTGTCATTTTCTCTTAACTAGGACGCGTGTAGTTTTACTTGTGTGGGATTTTGGCCCGTCTTGTTGGAAATCAAATCCAATGGAATCAGTCCTGGTTTATTTGAAGACAATACGTTACATTGACTGACAGTTTGTGGATGGTGAAAAGGTTTGAACTGAGATTTTGCCAAGTTTAGTTAGAAGGTCAATTTGGATCAAAAATGAGATCTTGTCATAAATGATTAAATCAACCCTTTTTGTACATCTTCGGGAAATATGAAGGCTTAATTTCACTTCTAAATATTTTTTTACAGCTAGGCAAGTTGAAAAAGTATGAAATTTGAGAAAAGTTGCTGGATACCTTTCCCATACATCTGACCATAACTTCATGAAAAATCACCCGATTTACTGCAAATAAAGATTAAATAAATGCTATGGGAAGCACATTCTTTCAGAAAATGCAAAATAAATGAAAATCCACAATTTTCACATTCCGACTAATCTATATGACGTGTACATGACGTCAAAGCTGAAAAAGCAACACGCCAGTTTGGAAAATATCCTGTCGTACTCGGGAAAAACACGTATTTAACAATTTGGCCAGAAAACTCGTCCTTCAAATATCGATCGATTTAAATGACCCTCATTTTGACAAAACCGCTCAAACCTGGGACTTCGTGATGTCTTCCTTAAGTCCCAGGTTTGAGATTTTTGCCAAGATGAAACTCTTTTCTGTCCAAATTTTTAAATATGTGTTTTTCCAGAGTATGGCAGTATCGTGGTTTTGACGCATTTGACACAACCGGCATAATTTCTCTCTTTCGTCATTTTATATAGCGCAATATCCACTAATCATCCACAAAACGCATTTTCAAGCGGTCTCAAACCAACATCAAACTTGCCTTCTTTGTCACAGTTTATGTCTTTAGTAGAATTTTTGATACCGTGACATCGTCCTTGAATGGTTCGAGTCATTTCTAGATGACGGCAATCAATCGATTGATTTATCATTGAGCATCGGTGTCACCCAAGGCTCGGTCCGTGGTCCAGTGCTATGTGTGTATTTTGTACATTGGCCCTTGGAGGCGAGATCTAGTCCCCTTGGAGTGAAATAATACTGATATATCGTCAGTGATTTGATCTAATGACCTTCAACTAAAAGACCTTTGAATTTCTGGACGTCATTCTATGTTTGTTTTAGCACTAGTGACACTTTAAGGTCATTTGATAACCAGTCACATGTCATGGAAGGAAAGACATTAGATTGGAGGTTATACGTGGGATGGGTGATCCTATAGCTCAGTTGGTAGGGCACTCATTTCACACTCAAAGGGACTGAGATGGATCCCGTGTGAAGTCGAGATCCACCCCCCCCCCCCAACCCTCCCCACCCAGCAGTGGTTGAGTATCTGGGTCTTTTAGAGAAGTACTTTCCGATAGGGTAGCGTCTTAACCAAAGGGTTGCATGCAATTGCCGTTTCATATCATTCAATCCGCTACATAAGCCTAATGTCTCTGTAGGACTATTTAGTCAACAGTTATGATATGCTTGAACGACGCAAGATAACAACAACAACAACAACAACAACAAAAACAACAATAACAACAACAACAACAACAATAACAACAACAACAACTACAACAACAACGACAACAACAACAACAACAACAACAACAACAACAGATGATGCAGGAGGGTTGAAATTGTAGCAAGAATGTGGAAAGATGTAGAAGTCATTTTTTAATGGACGCTGAAGGCCGTCTGTAGTAGGGTAGTCACATTTAAACTCTCAAAAGTTTCAATATGATGATAATAATAATAACAACAACAACAACAACAATAATAATAATAAGTTGAACAAACCAGAGTTTTTAATTTATTCATTCTAAATACTCTATTTCCATTTCTACATGCATATTTAATGATTACATCTGGAACTTTTATATACAAGGACATTTCGATTCTCACAACCACAGCTTTACAAACATGTTATATAAATAGAATTCTATTTACACATCTACAAATCTTAAACATCTATATCACGTTATATCTACTGAATGGGCTTAAAGCGCTTTACAAAGGGTCCTTAGCCAACAGTAACACATATTTCTATTCTACTTATGTTCTTTTTTATCCATCAAATTTTAAGTGTAATTTGATATTCCGCTCAATTTGGCACTCGCTTCATTTTGTTTCCATTCCAATATTTTTATAGAGAAGAAGGGTTTTGAGCCCAAAACGTTCCGTGTTTGGTATTTTGTTATTTCTTGAAGGTGTTCTATTCATTTTTGTTCATCACTTTTTACAGTCCACAGCTTCTAGGAGCTTAGCATCGTCACTTCAACCCAGGGCTTATAATCTTTCCCAAGGAAACGAAAAAGAAAGTGTGTGAGGCGGAGCTTGAACCGGGGAACAGTGCGATGCTTTCACTACTCACCAATGACACCCTTCAAAATAGTGATACCATCATCAAAAGACAACATACAGTGCAACCTCTGGATAACGACACCACTGAATAACGACATAACGACAACTTCTGGATAACGACACCCCTGAATAACGACACCTCTGAATAACGACAACCTCTGGATAACGACACCCCTGAATTACGACAACATCTGGATAACGACAACCTCTGGATAACGACACCATGGATAACGGCAACCTCTGGATAACGACATAGACCTCTGGTCCCGATTTTTTTTGCTATATGTTATTAGTAATAAAAAGACCCAAAATAACGACATACATTTTAGTAAAACTCCTGTTTAGCGACATCGATATAACAACAATCGGCAGTTCATGCCCATGTTTAATACCCAGACATCGTCATCTCAAACGCCTTTTCCCCCTCCCAAAGAGATGCTTTATTACCGACCAGTATCATCTATTACCGACCAATCAGAACACATGTTTACACTGTGTGGAATCTGCACTTGCTCACAGCAAAGAAGTTGATCAGTGGATGGAACTCTCGGGGGTCCATTAACCGTCCATGATAGCTACCTGTCTGAGGTCAGTTGAGGTTAGCTGATATCAGGCATTGCCGTGTCCAGTGGGGGCAAGGAAGGATATTTATGGTCTTATACGTAATATATTGGAATCGCCGGGAAAGCAGTAACAGCCTCTTTCACTTTATTATTTTCATTTGAAACATCGGTTGTCACGCTAAACATCAGTCCACATTTGATCTTATTGTGATTCATATCTAGTTTTTGTTTGTTTGTTGTTGTTTTTTTTATATCACAAGATTTAGGTCTACTCATTTTTAAGTGCTTGTAAATTCTAGTGGACTTATAAAGTATCTCGATATTCAAATATCATCAGCAGTATCGTATGGATTTCATTTTAATTCAAATCTAAACTAGATGTGTGCATCTATGTTCTCGTGGGAATTTATCATATTGGAAATTTATTTTCTTGCTTTATTCTTAGTAAGTCTTTTTAAATGGCGCTCAAGTACTGACTATGATCAAAACAAAGACAATACACATTTGAAAGTGAAATCGAAACTGGTATAGATGGAATGAAGTTGACATCACTCAGGTACACATAGTTAGGTGTGTTTGTCCATTATTTTTCAGGATGGCAATGTTGTGAGTTTCTTAGCCAAGCGCATAGCATCCATACTCTTTGTAAACAGGAGAAATACTTGTTCACTCATTCTAACGTTTTTGAACGTGTCTTCTCTCAAGCACTGGACCTCGCATCTCACTGTTAGGTATTCATGGGTCTCACCACACCCCCTTTTCCCGCCATCTTGGAAAACCCAGGAATAACGACACCCCTGGATAACGACATCATTTTCCGGTCCCGGGCAGTGTCGTTATCCAGGGGTTGCACTGTATTAATCATCATCATAAAATCAACAGCACCAACAACATCATCAAAATCAACATCATCAAAAGATAAAAATCCAATCATACAAATGTTTTGTACAAACCAATTCCATGTTAAAACACAGACAATACATCAAGTAAATTGGAATGTTGATATAACACGTAATTTTATCTCCTCTAGAAGAAGAGTTTACTGTAGAGAAATGACAACTATGAATGTCGACCAAACTGATTCCTTTGTAATAAAATGGGACGGGGTTTTGTCTGATATAGCGTCATATTTTTATAACAACTATTCATGACTATAGGGGTCTATGGTGGGGAGATTTGTCATGACAATACAATGGACGGGGTTTTATTGTCTGATATAGCGTCATATTTTTATAACAACTATTCATGACTATAGGAGTCTATGGTGTGGGAGATTTGTCATGACAATACAATGGACAGGGTTTTATTGTCTGATATAGCGTCATATTTTTATAACAACTATTCATGACTATAGGAGTCTATGGTGTGGGAGATTTGTCATGACAATACAATGGAAGGGGTTTTATTGTCTGATATAGCGTCATATTTTTATAACAACTATTCATGACTATAGGAGTAGTGCATGGGCCAGTGGGCGAAACCCTCCCCCCCCTGGGGGAGTTTTCGCCACATGGTTTTTCTGAAACAGCAATATATCTTGAGTATTAATCCGGGTGTTACCGTTTTTTCAAGTGTCATTTACGAGAGTTACGGCCCTTGAAAGGTCATTAGGTGCAATTTTTTGTGAAATCTTTTTTGTGCATAAAATGGTTGTTTATCATCTTAAAATGGTTTCACATACAATCAATAATGGAATTTTATTGTAATTTCTCATTTTTTGCCTCATATCATAAAATATTTTACAAAGCCATATAGCGTTTTTAAATCTTTGATAGCCATTTTCTCTATAATTTGAAAAAAATATATATTACAGTGTACTTGTTTCCTTTCAGGATGAATAAACAAGAGGGATTTTGCACTAGCACAATTCAGGCATGCTTCAGGGACATATAACACAAATTAATCCGGGTGTTACAGTTTTTTCAAGTATCATTTACAGGAGTTATGGCCCTTGAAAGGTCATCGGGTGCAATTTTTCGTGAACTCATTTTTGTGCATAAAATGATTGTTTATCACCCTAAAATTGCTTCAAATGCAATAAATGGTGGAATTTTATTGTCATTTCTCATTTTTTGCCTCATATCATAAAATATTTTACAAAGCTATATAGGGTTTTTAAATCTTTGATAGCCATTTTCTCTATAATATGAAAAAAATATATATTACAGTGTATTTGCTTCCTTTCAGTGATAAATAAACAAGAGGAATTTTGTACTAGCACAATTCAGGCATGATTAATGGGCATATAACACATATTTCTGAAAGTGTATCCTTTGGTGTAAGCGTAATTTTGTGATTTTTAGACTTAACCCTATTTCACACCAACAAAATGTCACGACTGGAAAAACAAAGAAAAGGTCAGCAACTTTCAAACCCATCCAAATTCAGCCTTGCTTTGCAACTGGAAGAGCAGAACCTTCTCTGACTGTTTCCACAACAACAGTAGAAAACAATCAAGACAGCTGCACCAAGATAATTTTCTGTGGGTGTTCTGTAGGATGAAGTTGAATTCAGACGGAGAACGTTTCCCTGGCTGGAAAGGTTGGCTTCCATCAACAACTCCAAACCCCCAAAATGAAAATGAAACCAACATGCCTTCAATTGTTGAATATATGCCTGTCATCAATGCTCCCATAACTGAAGCAGCTACAGTACAGAAGGTGCTACAACTATCTTTGGAGGCAACACAAGAGCTTGGTCAGCCATATACATTTGTAACATTTGACCTTGCTGTAGCAAAGAAAGCTTACGATATTGTCTGGCAAAACCCACAGCTTTACAAAACAGTCATTATTCACCTGGGTGTCTTTCACACCATAATGTCATATCTTGGTGCCCTGGGAAAGCTCCAAAGAGGATCTGGTTTTGAAGAAATTGTGACTGAAGCTGGGCTATGTGCACATGGTTCTATGGATAGGGTTATGAGTGGAAAGAACTACAACAGGGCTATACGAGTGCATGTGTCTGTTTTGGAGGCTCTAGAGAGGCTTCTGCTTGCAAAATTTGAGCAGGACACAGATTCAAAACTCAGTAAAGACCTCATGTCTTACATAAAGGAATTTACCGAAGGAATTTCAAGCCATACAGCTAATAAAATTCTCCAGTCAACTGTGTATGCTGAGTTATTTTCCCAGTATGAAGCCTTCAAAGAGAGTTTCCGCTCAGGAAAGTACGGAAAAACTGCACAATACTGGATCCAATACATGGACAGAGTTTGGCTTCTCCTCCAGTTTCTGCGAGCTACAAAGACAAACAACTTTCTTCTTCATATATCTTGTTTAAAAGAACTGTGCCCACTGCTTTTTACCATGAATCACCACAATTATGCCAAGTATCTCAGTGTATATTTTGTGTCACTAGCCAACCTGATTCATTCCCACCCAGGGGCAGAAGAAATGTTACACGATAATGGATTTAGTGTCTCCAGATCAAGGACGCCTGCTGGAAGAATAGCAGTTGATATGACCATTGAACAAACAATAAACAAACTGCAAAGACAAAAGGAGGTATTGTTGGGTTCAGCAAGAGTCTTCCAAGCTATTACCGTTGGAGTGTAACAAGACACAATCGAGCAGAATATGTATCAGCAACCCAAAGAATGATCAGCAACAACAACTGTATGGATATAGACACCCACAAAGAATTGAGCCTTGCAGAAAAAAGACAAAGTGAAAAGCGAGTGCAAAAGATCATCCAGGCATTTTCAGTATTTATCAATCCCTTTGAAGTTGAAGATGGTCTGGTCAGTCTAGCTTCAGGAATGAAAGTGCAAGAGGATGTTGCTGATGACCTGCTAGCCGTGGAAAAAAACAGGAAAAAGATTGTTTGAAAGTTTTGTTGAAAACAGACTGAAGGAAAAGACTGTAGAATTTCACAAGCCATTAGATAGGAACAAGACCAAGACATTTGCATCATTGAGGAAAGTGGTAACAGTGAAAAAAGACATGAACGTGGTCAAAATCAAGGCACAAAGAAATTTATTTGGCCAGCTTCTTGTTTTGCCCCAAGAGCACAGTGTTGATCTTCAAAAAGTTCTTCAATATCCTCTAACACCTACTCCATGGTCGCTGGCTTCATCAGATGGTTTACCTCTGAAGACCAACAAAGCAACTCTGTTGCACAAGCTCACGCCTGACAATTCATTAAGGTTCGAGGATTATGCAAAAAAACAAACACCGTTTACATTGTTGATGGCAATGCACTGTTACAAACTCTGTCAGCAATCCCAAATACATTTGGTGAAGTAGCCAAACTTACATTTTCCTCCTTACCACAAGCAGCTTGTGTACACTTTGTGACTGATACTTACATAGAAGATTCAATCAAAGGTTGTGAGAGATTGAGGAGATGATCTTCTGAAGATAATGCATACTTGTTAAGAGGATCTGAAACAACAGTGCCCAGACGTTGGAAATCATTTCTCAGCTGCGTTGATAACAAAAGATCCCTTATCAGGTTTCTCCTCAAGGAATGGGAAAGTAACGAATATGCAAAGAAACTGAGAAACAGGGAAATCTTCTTTGTCTGTGAAGAGAGATGCACCTTACTTTACAGTGACACGGATGAATTTACCACAGCTGTACCTTGTCTAGATATCTACTCATCACAGGAAGAGGCAGACACACGAATTATACTGCACTGTCAATATGCTTCCCGCCAACCAAACTGTGAAACAATTGTTGTCAGATCACCAGACACGGATGTCTTCTTACTTCTCCTTTCATTCTCAGAGACAATTGGAAAGACCCTGATTTTTGATACTGGCTGTGGCAACAACAGGCGACAAATCAATGTCTCTCAGATAGCAAAGACTTTGTCTAAACAGATGTGTGATGCATTACTTGGTGTCCAGTCATTCACAGGCTGTGACACAACAAGTTGCTTTGCTGGGCAAGGAAAGCTGAAAGCTCTAAAATTTCTTCAAAAGGAGGAAGATCTTAGAATTCTGTTCTCCAGATTTGGAACATCAGCAGCTGTTTCGAGTAATGACTGTCTCATGTTAAAGTCATTTCTGTGCAAGCTGTATGGCAAAACCTCATGCACAAGTGTCAACAAAGTGAGGTATGACATAGTTAGCCAGCGTTTCAAAGGAAAGAAAGGTACCATCTCATGCAGTGGTGGAATTGATCTGTGTCAGATGCCTCCTTGTAGTCAAGTATTGTCACTGCACATATCAAGAGCCAACTTTCAAACTCTCATTTGGAGGAATGCAGTGTGCCAGAATCCTAGCATTCCAAAACCA
>NC_088370.1:44163532-44166032 GCF_034508935.2 Berghia stephanieae | reverse complement strand
GAGACAGAGAGAGACAGAGAGGGAGAGAGACAGAGAAAAAGAGGGAGACAGAGAGAGACAGAGAGGGAGAGAGACAGAGAAAAAGAGGAGACAGAGAGAGACAGAGAGGGAGAGAGACAGAGAAAAAGAGGGAGACAGAGAGAGACAGAGAGGGAGAGAGACAGAGAAAAAGAGGGAGACAGAGAGAGACAGAGAGGGAGAGAGACAGAGAAAAAGAGGGAGACAGAGAGAGACAGAGAGGGAGAGAGACAGAGAAAAAGAGGGAGACAGAGAGAGACAGAGAGGGAGAGAGACAGAGAAAAAGAGGGAGACAGAGAGAGACAGAGAGGGAGAGAGACAGAGAAAAAGAGGGAGACAGAGAGAGACAGAGAGGGAGAGAGAGAAAGAGAGGGAGAGAGAGATAGAAGGAGAGAGAAAGAGAGAAGACAGGAGCGACAGAGAGGGAGAGAGAGAGAAAGAGAGAGATAGAGCGAAAGAGAGGGAGAGAGAGCGAGAGGGAGAGAGGAGGGGGAGAACGAGAGAGAGGAAGAGAGAGCTGGAGGGAGAAGGACAGAGGGAGAGAGGAGGAGAGAGAGAGAGAGGGGGAGAGAGAGAGAGATAGAAAGAGGGAGAAAGAGAGGGAGAGAGAGGGAGAGAGAGATGGAGAGAGAGAGAGGGAAATGAATAGAAAGAGAAGGGGAGAGAGAGAAGGAGAGAAAATGGGAGAGACAGAGAGACCGAGAGAGAGGGAGAGAGCCGAGAGGAAGTAAGAGGGAGAGAGAGGGAAGAGAGAGGGAGAGACAGAGAGGGAGAGAGGAGCAGGGGAGAAATAGACAGGGAGAGAGATAGAGGGAGGGAGATGGATAAAGGGTGAAAGAGGGGGGAGGACTGAGAGAAAGAGACGGACAGAGAGAGGGAGAGAGGGATAGGGGGAAGAGAAAGAGAGGGAGAGAGAGAAAGAAAGAGAGAGGGAGAGAGAGGGAGAGAGGGAAAGGAAGAGGAAGAGAGAGAGAGAGAGAGAGAGAGAGAGAGAGAGAGAGAGAGAGAGAGAGAAAATTGGAACAAGAGAGAGGGAGAGAGAAAGAGAGGGAGACAGAGAGAGAGAGGAGAGGAAAGAGAGGAGAGAGAGGAGGAAGAGAGAGGAGAGAGAGAGGAAGAAGAGAGAGAAGAGGAAGAAGAGGGAGGAGAGAGGAGAGAGAGAAGAGGAGAGGAGAGGGAGAAGAGAGGAGGAGAGAAGAGGAGAGGAGAGAGAGAGGAGAGGAGAGAGAGAGAGAGAGGAGAGAGAGAGAGAGAGAGAGAGAGAGGAGATAGAAGAGAGGGAGAGAGAGAGAGAGAGGGAGAGAGAAGGAGAGGAGAGAGAGAGAGGAGAGAGAAGAAGAAGGAAGAAGGAGAGGAGAGGAGAAGAGAGAGAGAGGAGAGAGAGAGGAGAGAGAGAGAGAGGGAGAGAGAGGAAGAGAGGAGAAGAGAGGAGAGAGAGGGAGATGAGGAGAGGAGAAGGAGAGAGAGGGGAGGAAAGGAGCAGAGAGAGGGGAGAGAGAGAGAGAGAGATAGAGAGAGAGAGGAGAGAAAGGGGAAGAGGGGAGGAGATGGAGAAGAGAGGAAGAGAGAGGAGAGGGAGAAGGAGGGAAGAGAGAGAGAGGAGAGGAGAAGAGAAGAGAGAGGAGAGAGGGGAGGAGAGGAAGGAGAGGAGAGGGGAGAGGAGAGAGGGAAGGAGAGAGAGAGAGGGAGAGGAGAGAGAGGAGAGAGAAGGAAGGAGAGGAGGGAGAGAGGGAGGAGGGAGAGAGAGAGAGAGAGAGGGAGAGGAAGAGAGAGGAGAAGGAGAAGGGAGAGAAGAGAGGGAGAAGAGAAGAGGAGAGAGAAGAGAGGAGGGAAGAGAGAGGAGAAGAGGGAGAGAGGAGAGAGAGAGGGAGAGAGGAGGAGAAGAGGAGGGAATAGGAGGACAGAGAGAAGAAGAGAGAGAAGAGAGAGAGAGAGGAAGAGGAGAGGGGAAGAGAGAAGGGAGGAGAGGGAAAGAGGAGAGAGAGGGAGAGAGAGGGAGAGAGAGAGAGAGGAAGGAGGAAGGAGAAAAGAGACGGAGAGGAGAGAGAGAAGAGAGAAAGAGGAGAGAGAAAAGGGAGAGAGGAGAGAGAGAGAGGAGGAAGAGAGGAGAGAGGTGAGAGAGAGAGGAGAGGAGAGGGAAGAGAGAGGGGGAGAGAGAGAGAGGGAAGAGAGAGGAGAGAGAGGAGAGAGAGAGAGAGGAGAGCGAGAGAGAGAGAGAGGAGAGAGGAGAGGAGGGAGGGAAGAGAGAAGAGGGAGACAGGAGAGGGAGGGAGAGAGAGGAGTGAGAAGAGAGAGAAAGGAAAGAGAGAAAGGTGAGAGAGGGGAAAGAGAGAGGAGAGAGAAGGAGAGAGAGAGGGAGAGGGAAGAGAGAGAGGGGGAGGGAGAGGAGGGAGTAGAGAGAGAGAGAGGAGGATGGAGAGAGAGGGGAGAGAAGAGAGGGAGAAGAGGAGAGAAGAAAAAGGGAGGAAGAGAAGAGGAGAAG
>NC_088370.1:44144092-44156592 GCF_034508935.2 Berghia stephanieae | reverse complement strand
TATATCTGTTTTGTTTTTGTTTTTGTTGTTGTTTTTTTGTTCTAGCTAATATAATATCGCATTTGAGTGTGTTCCTTTTGTTGAAATCATATGCGTGTGCCTTGGTGAGACTTTTAGGTTACTTCAAACTATGCACATTGATAGTGTGTGTGTGTGTGTGATATACCATAGGTTTATATGCTATAGTCTCGGTGTTTGACCACGTCATGTTGACCACGGGAGTCTGAATAGCTCAGCTGGTAGAGCACTCGCGTGACTCACAGGCAAAACGACTGGGATTGATCCCCGATGAAGTCAATATTTGTTGTTTGTTTTAGACACCTTTGTCCACCGAGCAGTGATTGGGTAGCTGGGTTAGATCCGGCGGAAAGTACTTTACAATTAACTGGTGTGTATCCAAAGGGTAGTGAGCAATAACTGTTGTCCGTTAAATGTTGAAGAAACAGGGATAAACTCCGACTCATTGGACCTTTTGTCGCTGAAGAACTATTATTTTTACTTTTTATTGAAATTATACGTTTTAGCTATAAAAAAAAAATAATAAAAAACTCATAACACCCGCCAGCCTGACATAACATACCAAAACTATGTGAAACCTTAAACGTTTATAGACGGATTGATTCAATTTATTGAGAATTACTCATAAAGATGGTTGGCTAAAGCCAATATCAATAACAAAGAGCTGGGTGATGTCAGTTTGGTTTGTTCTATATCCAGGCGCGTGTGATTTGCCCCAAGTGGAGAACGCCATCGTGTCAGTGTCAGGACTTCAGGACGAGCGTCTGACCATCGAGTGTTTACCAGGATACGTGACGGCCTCTAGTCAAACACACACCATGACCTCTACGTGTATTGGAGGCAGCTGGACACCTGACGTGAAGAATTGTGCTTGGAGTAAGTTGCTGATGGGGTCTGTAGCTCCGCTCCTCCTCCTCTTCCTCCCTATCTTCTTCTTCTTCCTCCCTTCCCCCCCCCCCCCCCCCCCCTCTTCTTCACCTCCTCTTCTTGCTTTCCCCCCTCCTTTTAAAATTGTTTTCGGTTTATCCATACTCCACTTTAACCGTCATAGGAATAACCAATAATAAAATTGTCCATGAGACAAGATCTAAACAGAGAAAAAAATTATTAATTTTCTTCAAAGTAGTCGTTTTGGTCTTGGACTTTTGCCAGTCAGGCTACAATAGAGAGAGAAATACTTTGAAAATCTTATGAAGAGATCATGTTAATTTTTGTCATTGATGGAATTACAAACAGGGGTGTGGCAGTATTAGTAATAAATATAACGGGTGTTGTCGTTTATGTGGGGCCAGGCAACCTTAAGGGCTGGACGGGTTTGACGTTCTACGAGCTATCAGAAAAGGGCCGATGGCCCAGATTGTAAAGACTGCATCCCGCAAGTCCCCAGTGATGGGAATGAGTGAGTGAGTAAGTGAGTGAGTGAGTGAGTGAGTGAATGAGTGAGTGTGACGTTTATATCAAGTCCTTGAAAGGACAATGTACTAATTCATTACCTACTTGTCTATTTGGTCAGAGATCTGCTCCAAACTCCAGAGTGAACAGGTCAATGTGTTGTATGACACGGCCAATGGCGTCCAAATAGCCACGGCTGTTTGTAAAACAGGCCACGAATTCTTTGACCAGTCAACCTCCAAGACGTTTGTATGTGGAGAGGATGGAGTTTGGACCCCTGATGAGGAATCGTGTCTCGGTAAGTTTTCATTGAATCCTTGTGTTGACATCGTGTCTTGGCAAGTTTTCATTGAATCCTTGTGTTGAAATCGTGTCTTGGTTAGTTTTCATTGAATCCTTGTGTTGGAATCGTGTCTTGGCAAGTTTTCATTGAATCCTTGTGTTGAAATCGTGTCTTGGTTAGTTTTCATTGAATCCTTGTGTTGGAATCGTGTCTTGGTTAGTTTTCATTGAATCCTTGTGTTGAAATCGTGTCTTGGTTAGTTTTCATTGAATCCTTGTGTTGGAATCGTGTCTTGGCAAGTTTTCATTGAATCCTTGTGTTGGAATCGTGTCTTGGCAAGTTTTCATTGAATCCTTGTGTTGGAATCGTGTCTTGGTTAGTTTTCATTGAATCCTTGTGTTGGAATCGTGTCTTGGTTAGTTTTCATTGAATCCTTGTGTTGACATCGTGTCTTGGCAAGTTTTCATTGAATCCTTGTGTTGGAATCGTGTCTTGGCAAGTTTTCATTGAATCCTTGTGTTGGAATCGTGTCTTGGCAAGTTTTCATTGAATCCTTGTGTTGGAATCGTGTCTTGGTTAGTTTTCATTGAATCCTTGTGTTGGAATCGTGTCTTGGTTAGTTTTCATTGAATCCTTGTGTTGACATCGTGTCTTGGCAAGTTTTCATTGAATCCTTGTGTTGGAATCGTGTCTTGGCAAGTTTTCATTGAATCCTTGTGTTGACATCGTGTCTTGGCAAGTTTTCATTGAATCCTTGTGTTGAAATCGTGTCTTGGTTAGTTTTCATTGAATCCTTGTGTTGAAATCGTGTCTTTGTGAGTTTTCATTGAATCCTTGTGTTGAAATCGTGTCTTTGTGAGTTTTCATTGAATCCTTGTGTTGAAATCGTGTCTTGGTTAGTTTTCATTGAATCCTTGTGTTGGAATCGTGTCTTTGTAAGTTTTCATTGAATCCTTGTCTTGGAATCGTGTTTTGCTAAGTAATCCACCAAATTGCTGACACGCCCGCCCAGTTTTGATAAGACATATTACGATTCATTTTAAAAAATCAAGCTTTCGCTCAAAATATTGAATCAAATGACATCAAATTAAACTTCAATTGTCAATTTTATTCACATTTTTTAAAAAATCTAAAAACAAAAGCAAAAAAGAAACCAAACAGATTTTAAAAAAACAACAAACAACAGAATTCTTCCAAGTCACGGAGTTCAGACTTGGCAAACGTTGACAATTTGGGGATCAAAACAATCAACCCGTCCAGGATCTATCGATCCAAAAGCAAGTGTCATACCACACACACACACACACACACACACACACACACACACACACAGATTTTATATATATATATATATATATATATATATATATATATATATATATATATATCATATTCAGGCCTGAAACATCGATGTAGACTGACTCTAACATCGTGGTAAATATTACAATTACAATAATAATTCGCTCCATTGTTACATGTCAAGCACTATTCGCCACATACGTGTATCTAACACGATTCAATATATATTCTTATCTTTAAAAAAAAAAGAGATTATCACCAACAAATCTGTTTCTGCTGTGCAATGACTTCTTCAGGGCGGTGAAATAAGTTACAAGTAATTTTGTCAGCCCGAAGAAGCCATTGCACGACAGAAACAGATAATAATCCTTTTTTTTTAAGGTGAGATAATAATATAATTCGCGCTCCTTATTTGACGAGCACTCTACATGATCCGTGTATATTAATTTCTCATGAATATAATGTTTGTTTCTCATTCACAGCCACTTGCTCAGCCCTATATGTCAGCAACGGTGTCAGTGAGCGGTATTTAGTCAATGGAAGACTGGTGGTTTCCATCTCTTGTAGTCCTGGATTTACAATTGGTTACGACGGGGATGGCACTTCCATGACACACAAGAATTACACATGTGTCAATGGTTACTGGTCACAGACAGCCGTTGATTGCTTTCCAGGTCAGTAACAACACCTGCATTGTGGTAACTACGACGTAAGCCTTAAACCGTAAGACGTAATACTTAAGTTCCTTGTCTAATGTATATTTCTTATTCTAATAATTTTTTTGCGTTCCCCTGGAACTGGAATATCATCTCTTGATCTAAATCTAATCAAATCTGGATGTCCCGAGAGGTTACACCTGCTGTCTTCTATTCCCATATATATCTGTTTTCATTTTCCTTCTTGCTCTCTTCTTTTTTGTTTTTTCCTGCTTCCGGCTTGGATCCTTAGCTAGGAAAGAGACAGTCAAATGTATGGTAGCTTTTTGAGAGATGATCTTATTTCTTGTAAATCATCTCTTGTTATTATTATGTTCTATTATAACTACTAGTTTTGAAAATTGTACTTTGTACACATTTGAGTGTGTCCTTTTCGGGTTTTTTTTTTACTTGTTTTTATATTCAGTTTGGTTGGGTCTCCTTTTCCTATTTCTTAGGTCCTTTTTTTTTTGGGGGGGGGGGGGGGGTTTAAAGCTTTGCGTGGACATTATCTGTACATAAAAGCACATGATAGAAGCACGAGTATTTCACATCTGATGATTCTTGTCTTCCCATGGTGTAGAGACTTGTCCCAGCCTTGGATTTGTCTTTGCCCACGTGACTTACTCTGTATTCTACGAGGCGTCTTTAGCCGATGCCAACTGTGACGGCGGCTTCTCCTTCCCTGATGGGTCCTCCGACAAGATGTTCCTGTGCGACCTTGGCCGCTGGACACCGGAACCTCACGACTGTATTGGTAGGTGGTGACTTGTCCTTTTTATCAACAAGTCCAGTGATGACGGAGATCATCCTAGTTTCTATACACAGTGTTAATCAGACATTAGCTATTGCTTGCTACATTTGGTATAGGATGCTAATCTATCAAAACGTACTCTCCGCGACATCCATCAATCAAGTCTAGCTACCCAATCGTTGCTTAGTGAATATTGGGAGAGGTAGTGCTAGGATAAATTTGGGTTCATCCGGGACACAAACCGGCTTCATTGAGAACGAGAGATGTACGTGCCATCTACGTTACTGGGACTCCCGTGTGGATGGACGGGTCTATCGATTTAGCTATTCACTGGCTACTAGTTTATCTTCTCTCATCATCATCTTCATTCCTTTATTATTATTATAATCATCATTATTATTATTAGTAGTATTATTATCATTATTATTAGCAGCAGCATTATTATTACAATCATCATCATTATTATACTGTAATTATTATTATTATCGTTATAATCATCGTCATTATCACAATCATTATCATTACCATCATTTACCTATACTATAACTATAATCCAGCCCATTGTTTGGTCACCGATCTGGACGCCCTTCACAATGTCATGGTGACACAAGTGTCTTCCACCGGCCACCCTTTCTACAAGGTACGTGTTGATTCCTTATCGGTACCAATGACACACAATATATAGATGTAAGGGCTGGTGGTGGAGGAGACAGTGATTGAGGAGGAAGAAGTAGAAGAGAAGGAGGGGAGGAGGAGGAGGAAAAGAAGGAGGGCGGGCAGGAGGAATATAAGGCGGAGGAGGTAGATGAAGGGCAGGAGTAAAAAGTGAAGGAGGGCTCTTTTTCCTCCTCCTGATCGTGCTCATTACCAATCACCACAAACACTATACGGTACTATAATTACCACTACCCACAAATATGTGCCACTACCAGAATCAATACTATTACTATTACCATCACCACCACCCACAAATCTGTACCACCACTACCACAACAAATACCATCACCACCACCATTATCAATGAATACCATCACCACCACCATTATCAATGAATACCATCCCCACCACCTTCTTTCTGTTTGCCATAGATCCAATGTCAGCCGGGGTACACATTCCATGACGGGACCACAGAGATGACCACTGGCTGTGGATCCAATGGTCAATGGTACACCCCTCTCAATAACTGCACAGGTGAGATGTGTGTCTTCTACTTCTATGTTGTATGACACTCGCTTTCAGATCCGAAGGTCCTTGATTCGAGCCTCGCTCGGTGCATATAGTTGAGTCCTCTTTAATCACATTCTCTCACCGTACTCAGGTGTAAAATGAGTACTTGGCCGTTAACAGGGTGTCTCTGTCCGAAAATAAAAAAAATAATATCGCCTAACAGACGTCATGTCCCGTACTATGTTAAATATTGCTGTTGACCAGGGACCCCTTGTAAATTGCTTTAATTTAGTGAATATTGCGCTGAATAAAAGCACAATTGTTCTTCTTCTATCCTGAATATCTGATTTCCTTTTCCCTATGGCTCTCCATCTTTGTATGGATTGCGATTTCATGGTGCTGTCTGGGATCCTTAGCTGGGGGGAACACAGTCAAATGTATAGTAATAGTACCTTTTTGAGAGATGATATTTTTTCCGTGTAAACCCTCTTCCGCACTAGGTCAGGACTGTCCTGGGACAGTCCTGTCCCAAATCTGTAACATATAGAATTTAGAGAAATCTTCCGCACCTATTGGGACGGGACAAAACAGTCCCGTTGTGTCCCAAGCCGTTGTGAAATGCTACAAAATCAACGGGACAGGACTGTCACAGTCCCGTGTTCATATCGTTTGTGATAGTAGAAAAATATAGCAGACTTCCGCACTAGGACAAAAAAGTCCCAGACTTGGCGGCGCCGTGTCAGAATTGAAATGCCTGTCTTTATTTTCTGCATCCCTACTACTACTACTACTACTACTACTACTACTACTACTACTACTACTACACTACTACTACTACTACTACTACTACTACTACTACTACTGTTGCTTATGCTGCTGCTAATGCCACTAATATATTAATGCCTACATCCCTTACATTTTGTATTTATTTCCAATTCCATTGTATTTATTTTCCAACAATAGTCCACACTTTATTTTAGTTCACTGTCTTCTATACTGCATTACACAGTTCCTCCCCGCCTCCCCTCTTTTAACATAATTAAGTACGCACCTTTTATAAATTTCTATTGCTCTGTTTTAATTCGCGCTTCCTCACAAAGTAGCATACAATTTCCTGCCCATCAATGTTTTTGTTTATGCATCTTAACAACGCCACTACAACATTATCTCATTCGTCTGTAGTTTTTAATTCATCATGTGTTGTTGATGAAGGGGAAACCCGAAACGTCCATTTTATCTGTTTTCGTATATTAAACTAAAGCTTACATTCAATTTCACAATTATAATTTATTTATTTATTTCAATTCTGAATATAAAAAAGCAAGAACAATTCAAAAAAAAATTCTATGTGATGAAACCACGTACAGAAGGCATAGCAACATAAACATTTTCGGCAATTTAAAAACGTAGAGTTTATAAATATAATTTAAGACATGTCACACTGTGACACAGCAGTAACGTGTCTAAAACCGGTCGCACATCTATTCGGTACCTTGTGGGATCAAGTATCTTTATCGTTATTTATTTCGTGAATTCTCAATGAAAATATTTTTAAGTAAGTCCTTCTGAGCCACTTGGACTCATTGTAAGACAAATTAAGTCCTTTAGAGCCTTGTAGCCAATGGTGAAGGAGTTATTCTGGTTTCGATATCGTGAAGCGGACAATTAACGTATTTGTTTGAAAACCTTTGAACAGGACGATAGTCTATCGCAGATTACTATCCCAGCTTGACAGGTACCCTTTTACACATGAATGGAGTGAGTGATTGGAGTAAATTTTCTTGCTCTAGAAAGTACAAATTGGCTCCTAAGCTTATAAATCCGGAACTTATCCATGTTTCTGTAGCGTTGAGCAGGCAGATAACAGTTTAAAATTAAAAAAAAATAAAATTCCCTTTTTCATCCATAGGGGAAATTTTTCTCGAGGGTCTATTCCAAGGGAAGACTGGAATAAACCAGGCGTCAGCCGCAATGCAGCGCCGCAAATTGAGCTAGGGCGAGGTATAACCCAGGCGTCCGCCGCAGGGCAGCGCCGCAAATTGAGCTAGGCGAGGTGACTTACTCAAGGCAACACAGCGCATCAGCGGGTGATCGAACTGATGCCTTTCGGGTACGAAGCAAAGACCGTACCACCGAGCCATGCTGACTTTCTATTATCCTCTTGAATGATGCTAGTCCGTCAAAGATTACTTTCATCAGCGAACTGGTACTCATTTGCACCTGGGTAAAATGAGGTGATTCCAAGAAAGTCATTTTAAGATAAGATCAGAGATCACCATAGAGTCTACGGAATTGACCCTTGAGCAACCTTTGGGTCATTAAAGGATGCACCCAATATTGTTTTCTCTTTCAATTTGTCTTTTTTTTTCCACGTAGTAAAGCACAGAAATATGCCACCTCTATTTCATCCATTACTAGTAGTAGTAGTAGTAGTAGTAGTAGTTGTTGTTGTTGTTGTTGTAGATGTAGTAGTCGTAATAGTAGTAGTAGTAGTAGTGGTAGTAGTAGTAGTAGTAGTAGTAGTAGTAGTAGTAGTAGTAGTAGTAGTAGTAGTAGTAGTAGTAGTAGTAGTAGTAGTAGTAGTAGTAGTAGTAGTAGTAGTAGTTGTTGTAGTAGTAGTAGTAGCAGCAGCAATAATATTACTCTTGCTATAAGAATATTTCATGATTATATAAATCTTATGTAAACAAATCCCTTTGTTCAGTGTAAAAAATCATTCTCGTCATGTCGTATCTTATGTTGATTCATAAAATGTGAATTATTAGAGTTGTACCAAGGACTTATTTTTTAAATTATTATTTTATAGTTCAAACTATTAAATAACTAATCTATTAATTAGAAGATTTTACATTATTATTATCACCATTATAATTATCATTATTATTATTATTACTAATATTATCATTATTACTATCATTGTTTGCCTTGCTTTATTATTGATTTTATTTACTTGATTTGTTGATGACAATATTATATTCTTGTATGAGTTATATTGGCAATTGACTACAAATACACTTTTGAATCTTGTAAAAAAAAAAATAATGCATTCGCGCAGGTGTGTCCCGGGACAGTCCTGTCCTAGTGCGGAACCCCTTTTGAATAGAAGTTTTCTCCAGTGGGACAGGACAAATTTGTCCTGGGACAGTTTTGTCCTAGTGCGGAAGGAGTCTAATCATCTCTCAGGTACTGCAAAATGTACTCTGTAAACATTTGAGTGAGTGTGTCTTTCTTTCATAGCGGGATCCTTTATTTGTGCTTGAATTGGACTTTAAGTCGTGTCAAAGTTCGAACATCGGTGGGTTGACTAACTAAATGTTGTCTTCCTGTTTCTTTGGTGCTTTCAACTTCATATCTAGAACTTTCCTCCATCATTTTCCTTTTTACTGGCGCTGAAATGACCTTACATTAACAGTAACAACGTCGCTAACGCCGTAAAACCCTTAAAAACGAACAGAAAACATGTGATTGTGATGTTGTCATTGTGACACGTTGTGGTTGTGTAAACATGTGATGTCATTTTTGACAACTGTGTGGTTGTGTACACTGATGTGATGTCATTTTAAACTTTGTGGTTGTGTAAACAGGTGTGATGTCATTGTGACACTTTTTGGTGGTGTAAACAGATGTTGTCATTGTGACTGTGACACTCTGTGGTTGTGTAAACATGTGATGTTGTCATTGTGACACTTGGTGGTGTAAACAGATGTTATCATTGTGACTGTGACACTTTGGGGTTGTGTAAACATGTAAGGTTGTCAATGTGACACTTGGTGGTTGTGTAAACATGTGATGTTGTCATTGTGACACTTTGGGGTTGTGTGGAATGACACTCGATCTCAGAACGATTTGCATCATCGCCTTACAGTATACAGGCATATTGTCTCGTCCTACTGTTGGCTTGGGCCCACTTGTAAACACTTTGAACTAGTTTAGTCGAAAGTTGCATTAGGTACATCAATGGGGAGTTGATTGTTTTTCAAAGGTCAAAGTTAAAGTATTGGTTGTTAAAGTCATTTCAGTGCCAGTAAAAAGGAAGAAAATTGGATAGTAAATATAGGTACAATAAATGCATTTCTATTTCCATGTCCCTATCACCTGACCAGAAATCCACTGTGGGAGTCTAAGGGCCTACACCAACCTACGTTTAAATTCTACGAAAGACTCGTTCATGGAAACTGTGAGCTTGACCTGCGACCCTGGCTACATCTTCTTGCGTAACAATCATTCGGTCAAGGTCGTGCAATGTCAGACGAACGGCCAATGGGTTCCCGCCCCTGAAAATTGTATCAGTAAGTATTCAGGCCCTGGTAATGGCCTTAGGAAAGGGAAGACTTCTCGATATACGTGTAACCAATAGGGAACAACAATGTGATGTTAAAATACTGGTTCCTATCTCATTGAAATTGTACAACCACTCTTACGGAGGGCTGAACACATCTCGTGTGTGTAAATGGATCTTCTAGTGTCAGAGTGACAAATCTATTTTTTAGTCGAAATATTTGATGGTCATCAATCCTCGCTCTTTAAGGTACGTCCCGCAATCCAAAGAAAATGCCTTTCCATCCTGCTGCTGAATTAGGCCACGTTTATGTGTAACCTATTCATTATTAGTACTCCGAAGGACTGGTTACATACACACTTCCAAGGAGGTAAGAACCGGAAGATGTAAAAGGTGTGATGACGTCATTTCTGTGCCCTATTGACAGGGGCGGTTGGTCACATTGTATTTAAGGCGGCACAAATCCGAAATACAGAATCAAATTTTATTGGTCTAGTTAATTTAACTTAATTTGACCTACTTTGTATGTGTGTGTGTGTGTGTGTGTATGTGGAGGGCGGTATTGCAATTGTTTGCATATATGTGCGTGTATTTGTGTGTGCGTGTGTGTGTGTTAGAATATTAACGAGACGTACTCACAAAAGAGCATCAATTATCTTGGACAAAACCTGTCTGGTAACTTTCACCTGTTCATTATAACGACTCACAGACGCAGCATGTCCTGTTTCCAACTGATTTCTTATATCTACAACGTTGAAAAGTTTATATTTAACAGCATCTGTGACATGGCTATTTCATTCAGAATGTTTCTTCAGTGCCTGAGAGATGTGCGCAATATCACTGAATCCTCCTGTTGTCCGTTATAGCATACATCACCAAAAATCAAGCAATAAAAACAATGAAGCGTTTTACGGCTTTCACTGGCAGTAAGCCATTCAACATTTTTAAAATAATCATTATTAAATCGGCGCTGTCTCCTCGGAGTGTTAGAAACTAAGTTAAAATTCACTGGTTTGTGTGGACCTAAATCTTTCACCACTATTTTCTCTTGAGGGGATAAGTGTCGGAATTGATTATCAATTAAAAAATCAACATGATTCATGATTGGTTACAAATTACAGAAATAACTTTTAAAATAGAATGATTCAAGATAAAAACAGGTAGGTTTCATAAACAATGACAACAGCGATTATACATTTTCTCTGAATACTAACGGTATGACACACAACTTAGAATAATAGAATTTAAAAATCCACATTTAATTCCAAACGCAAAGCAATTGTTAACTTCACACACAATCAGCGACATCTTTATAATTATACTATTATTAGACAATGCACACAATACAAGTTGAGTAGGGATCGTTGGGAATGTGTGGGGATGAAGGACTCCGTGGGGTCAGGGATTTTTATTTATAGTACCATGGGGCTCTTCTCGGTGCATACTTTGTTTACTGTTCTTTTTTATATTTAATATATATTTAAGCAAAACAAACAATGATAAAATATATATTTATTGCCATTCTCTTCATCCGTATATCTAAGTGAAGCAAAGCCTCTTCTTTCAGTGATAAAACTGATATGGTTTTAATTTATCCCAAGTAGGACCTCAGGGCGTGCATCGCTAGATTGGCCGTCTTGGCCTAATTATTTTAGCAGTGAAAGACAATAGTTAGTTGGGGAGGGAGGGTGGAGGGAGATTGGGGAGTAGTAACTAACTTTCTTCAAGGTACAACGGAGTATAGGATAAGGACAGGACGGCCAAACGAAGACTGGCTCATATAAACAAAAAAAACTTCCCCACCACACCACACCCTCCGCTCATTGTCACCCCGCGCAGGCAACGGGGGAAAGATGAAACGTGCCGATTTGACGCTACCTTCGCGGAGCGACGCACGAGTCATCAAATATTAAATTCAAAACAAAAAGCAGTATGTGCTAAATTTTTAATTTTATCAAAATTGTAAAATTGAAGTTTTTTGTTTGGTTGACATGCTAATCTACGGAAAATATAGGGCGGCACAAAACAACTTCGCTCTATTGACCGACCGCCAGTGCCTATTGACTCAAATCTGATAACCAAAGTCGTCATGGTCTCATTGTTGTAATGGATAAAAACTATCAAACCAACGTGTACTCCTTTACAGGCCTGATTACCCATAATCTCATCGTTGTTAAATACTCTCCTCAAACCAAAGCAAAATATTATCCAGTTCCAGTTAACCCAAGCCCATAGTTGTGTTTGGCTATCAGACCTACATTTATACGCACGTCGGTCTCGTGTCAAATTGATGTAGAACTTAAAAATTAGATTTTACAGCCAAAAATATATTGCTCATAAAAATGGATAGCTCAGTTGGTAGAGCACTCGCTTCACAATCCAAGAGACCGAGATCGATCCCGGGTGCCGTCGAGATTTTGTTTACCCCCCCCCCCCCCCCCCCCCCCCCCAAGCAGTGATTTGATAATTGGATCTGCTAGATCTGGCGGAAAGTACTTTGCGATAGACTAGCGTCCTATCCAAAAGGTAGGAAGCAATTGCTATTGTCCGTTTCACACTAAAGAAACGTCATGGGCCTAATGGTTCCTAAGGACTACATTTTAAAAAGTGGAA
>NC_088370.1:44135660-44138160 GCF_034508935.2 Berghia stephanieae | reverse complement strand
ATGACGAAGGTGATGCCGGGACAAAACTCATTGGAATCATTTTGATAAAGAAAACATGAATAGATTAACTCGTTTTTATTTTCCCTTATATTTTTCTACCACTGCCTTTGCTATGGCAATATTACACTCCGAAAATAATTTTTATTGAAGCTTGTGTTAGATAAGCACTGTCAACGCTTAACAGGAAGGAAGAGACATGACGCCTGTAAAGGAATAGTACAATTTTCTTTGGACAAAGATAACGCTGTTTGCGGACAAGAACTCAATTTTAACCCGAGAACGGCGAGGGAATGTGAGTAAAGAGGATTTTCTAAGGACTCAACTATGCATCGCTCAGATTGGAACTCAAACCCAGGAAAGGGCGATGGAAAATGGGGGCTTGTCATAGAATTGCTATCAATTCCTTGTCTTGTGAGTGAACAACGAATGTCTTAGATTCATAAATCATCTTTAAAACGTTTTAATCTAACGTTTCTGAGGTAATTTGAATTATATACGAGCTATCTTATATATATTATACATATACTACGGGTGAATTAGAAAGTTAATTTGATGTACCAAGCATGTGGTTTGCTTGAGGATTAAATGAAACACTATGAAGCTCATTGAGCATGGTTAGTCTGACCCTCGCTTTCAGATCGGAAGGTCCTGGGTACGAGTCTCGCTCGGCGTAAAGTTGAGTCCTTGGAGCAGGCACTTTACTCATATTCTCTCACTGTACACATGTGTAAAATGAGTACCTGGCCGTGAACAATGTTGCCTCTATCGGAAAAAATGTAATGTCGTCTAACGGGCGTCATGTCTTGTTCTACATGTTACATGTTGCTGTTGGTCAGGGATCCTTTAGAAAGCACTTTGAGCACGTTTAGTGGTTATTGCGCTATATAGGAATATCTCAATCTGTGAAAACACGATACAAAAATGTTCATATTTATAATTTTCCAACACGATCATTTCCTTCCCAAAGACCCGGCCATCGTACTCCAATTCAGCATCAATTCCGAGGTAGATGGCCTAAGGGAAATTGAAGTCACAGCTGGGGACCGTGTCGACTTTGTTTGTGAAGCTCACGGAATGCCCGCTCCAAGTGTGGCCATCAGGAATTCCCTGTCCGGGATTGAAGTGGAAGGCACGGTGACGACTTCGTCACTAGATCCGTACACGAAGATATTCAGAAAGACAAAACCAATCTCTTGTGCGGAGTCTGGCAAGTACGAATGCATCAGCAAAAATGGGTTCTCTGCCAAGCAGGAACTGAAAGTTGTCGTTAAATGTAAGTATAACATCATCTTGGTTTATTTAATGTTTATTCAGGTTTATTCAAGGTTTATTCAAGGATTATTTAATGTTTATTCAGGTTTATTCAAGGTTGATTTGAGGTTTATTTAAGGTTCATTCAGGTTTATTCAATATTTATTCAAGGTCGATTCATGTTTGTTCAAGGTTCATTCAGGTTTATTCAATATTTATTCAAGGTCGATTCATGTTTGTTCAAGGTCTATTCAGGTTTAGTCAAGTTTATTTAACATTTATTCAAGGTTTAGTCAGGTTTATCCAAGGCAGGAATATCCAAGGTTTATTTGAGCTTTATTTAATGTTTATTCAGATTTATTGAATATTTATTCAAAGTTTGTTAAAGGTTGATTTCTGGTTTATTCAAGTTTATTTAATATTTAGTAAATGTTTATTTTGAGGTTTATCCCGGTTTATTCAATGTTTATCAAATTCTATTCGAGGTTCATTGAAGGTTTATTGTATATCTATACGAGGTTTATTCAATATCTATTCAAGATTTATTCAATGTTTATCTAAGCTTTATTTAAGGTTTATGTCAGGTTTATTCAAGTTTATTCAATATTTATGAAAGGTTTATTTAAGATTTATTTCAGGTTTATTTAAGGTTTTTTAAACGTTTAATCACTATTTTTGAAAGGTTTTTTAAAGTTTTATTTCAGGTTTATGTAGCATGTATTCGGGTTTATTTAATATTATTCATGAAAGATTTATTCAAGGTTTACTTAAGATTTATTTAAAGTTAAGTGAAAATCTTTTCAAGGTTTATTCATTGTTACTTAAGATTTATTTAAAGTTTATTGAATATTTATTCAAGGTTTATTCAAGGCTAAGCTCGTCCTTCTCATTAAATGGCATCACGGATTGCATAAAACATCTTGTTGCCTTGGTGACATCTGGACAAATCTCAGTTTTGAAGTGTGACTAGGAAGCATCCATAAAAGAATAACTGGATAGAATTGTTATTAAAACCAATTCCATCGGCATCCGCATATACTTCTTTGAACGTCATTTGTTCTTGTTTTTTTTTTTTTTTTTTAAACTATGCTTATTATTTACATAGTTAATATATTGCAATTAATCCAATGTGTACATATTAGCAGGTCTCATCATCGAACACGATAATGGGCTTAATTTAACATTGATGTAATAGACCACATGATGCGATGGTTTGAGAGTATTTCGATTACAACAATTACAAGTTTTT
>NC_088370.1:44123160-44130660 GCF_034508935.2 Berghia stephanieae | reverse complement strand
ATGCTTTAGAAGCGACTACGACAGTGATATACCAGTGATCTAGAATGTCATCGTGTCCAAGTTTGGATGCTTCTAGAAGCGACATACGACAGTGATAATACAGTGATCTAGAATGTCATCGTGTCCAAGTTTGGATGCTTCTAGAAGCGACATACGACAGTGATAATACAGTGATCTAGAATGTCATCGTGTCCAAGTTTGGATGCTTCTAGAAGCGACATACGACAGTGATAATACAGTGATCTAGAATGTCATCGGTCCAAGTTTGGATGCTTCTAGAAGCGACATACGACAGTGATAATACAGTGATCTAGAATGTCATCGTGTCCAAGTTTGGATGCTTCTAGAAGCGACATACGACAGTGATATACCAGTGATCTAGAATGTCATCGTGTCCAAGTTTGGATGCTTCTAGAAGCGACATACGACAGTGATCATACCAGTGATCTAGAATGTCATCGTGTCAAGTTTGGATGCTTCTAGAAGCGACATACGACGTGATATACCAGTGATCTAGAATGTCATCGTGTCCAAGTTTGGATGCTTCTAGAAGCGACATACGACAGTGATCATACAGTGATCTAGAATGTCATCGTGTCCAAGTTTGGATGCTTCTAGAGCGACATACGACAGTGATCATACAGTGATCTGAATGTCATCGTGTCCAAGTTTGGATGCTTCTAGAAGCGACATACGACAGTGATCATACAGTGATCTAGAATGTCATCGTGTCCAAGTTTGGATGCTTCTAGAAGCGACATACGACAGTGATTACAGTGATCTAGAATGTCATCGTGTCCAGTTTGGATGCTTCTAGAAGCGACATACGACAGTGATCATACCAGTGATCTAGAATGTCATCGTGTCCAAGTTGGATGCTTCTAGAAGCGACATACGACAGTGATATACCAGTGATCTAGATGTCATCGTGTCCAAGTTTGGATGCTTCTAGAAGCGACATACGACAGTGATCATACCAGTGATCTAGATGTCATCGTGTCCAAGTTTGGATGCTTCTAGAAGCGACATACGACAGTGATCATACCAGTGATCTAGAATGTCATCGTGTCCAAGTTTGGATGCTTCTAGAAGCGACATACGACAGTGATATACCAGTGATCTAGAATGTCATCGTGTCCAAGTTTGGATGCTTCTAGAAGCGACATACGACAGTGATAATACCATGATCTAGAATGTCATGTGTCAAGTTTGGATGCTTCTAGAAGCGACATACGACAGTGATCATACCAGTGTCTAGAATGTCATGTGTCCAAGTTTGGATGCTTCTAGAAGCGACATACGACAGTGATATACCAGTGATCTAGAATGTCTCGTGTCCAAGTTTGGATGCTTCTAGAAGCGACATACGACAGTGATCATACAGTGATCTAGAATGTCATCGTGTCCAAGTTTGGATCTTCAGAAGCGACATACGACAGTGATCATACCATGATCTAGAATGTCATCGGTCCAAGTTTGGTGCTTCTAGAAGCGACATACGACAGTGATAATACCATGATCTAGAATGTCATCGTGTCCAAGTTTGGATGCTTCTAGAAGCGACATACGACGTGATATACCAGTGATCTAGAATGTCATCGTGTCCAAGTTGGATGCTTCTAGAAGCGACATACGCAGTGATCATACATGATCTAGAATGTCATCGTGTCCAAGTTTGGATGCTTCTAGAAGCGACATACGACAGTGATCATACAGTGATCTAGAATGTCATCGTGTCCAAGTTTGGATGCTTCTAGAAGCGACATACGACAGTGATATACCAGTGATCTAGAATGTCATCGGTCCAAGTTTGGATGTTCTAGAAGCGACATACGACAGTGATAATACAGTGATCTAGAATGTCATCGTGTCCAAGTTTGGATGCTCTAGAAGCGACATACGACAGTGATATCCAGTGATCTAAAGTCATCGTGTCCAAGTTGGATGCTTCTAGAAGCGACATACGACAGTGATAATACCATGATCTAGAATGTCTTGCGTTGTGCTTAGAAGCGACATACGACAGTGATAATACCAGTGATCTAGAATGTCATCGTGTCCAAGTTTGGATGCTTCTAGAACGACATACGACAGTGATCATACCAGTGATCTAGAATTCATCGGTCCAAGTTTGGATGCTTCTAGAAGCGACATACGACATGATCATACAGTGATCTAGAATGTCATCGTGATTTGATGCTTCTAGAAGCGACATACGACAGTGATAATACCAGTGATCTAGAATGTCATCGTGTCCAAGTTTGGATGCTTCTAGAAGCGACATACGACAGTGATAATACCAGTGATCTAGAATGTCATCGTGTCCAAGTTTGGATGCTTCTAGAAGCGACATACGACAGTGATCATACCAGTGATCTAGAATGTCATCGTGTCCAAGTTTGGATGCTTCTAGAAGCGACATACGACAGTGATAATACCAGTGATCTAGAATGTCATCGTGTCCAAGTTTGGATGCTTCTAGAAGCGACATACGACAGTGATCATACCAGTGATCTAGAATGTCATCGTGTCCAAGTTTTGGATGCTTCTAGAAGCGACATACGACAGTGATCATACCAGTGATCTAGAATGTCATCGTGTCCAAGTTTGGATGCTTCTAGAAGCGACATACGACAGTGATCATACCAGTGATCTAGAATGTCATCGTGTCCAAGTTTGGATGCTTCTAGAAGCGACATACGACAGTGATCATACCAGTGATCTAGAATGTCATCGTGTCCAAGTTTGGATGCTTCTAGAAGCGACATACGACAGTGATCAATACCAGTGATCTAGAATGTCATCGTGTCCAAGTTTGGATGCTTTAGAAGCGACATACGACAGTGATCATACAGTGATCTAGAATGTCATCGTGTCCAAGTTTGGTGCTCTAGAACGACATCGACAGTGATCTACAGTATTGAATTGTCATGTTCAGTTGAGCTTCAGAAGGACTACGACTGATCTCCAGTGTTGAAGCATTGCAGTTTGAGTTCTAGAAGCATCGCAGTGTTCAGGACTAGAGTATTCCAATTGATGTTCTGGCAATGATGTACATGATGAATCGTGTCAAGTATGTCAGTGCTCGAAGGATCAGTGACAACAGTGTCAAGTTGTGTCAAGTGGAGTCGAACATTACAGTGATCATCGCAAGTATCTTCAAGGACTAGACGACATGACAGATACGAATGATGTTCAGGTAGAAGACATACCAGTGATCACGTGATGATTCGGCCAAGGTCTACGATAGAGTCATCGTGTCAATGATGTCAGGGACTAAAGGACATACCAGTGATATCAGTTATGTCTCAGAGCTCAACACATGACATGATATACGTGTCAGTTATGTTCAAGGTTAGAAGGATCGATGATTCGTGCATTATGTCAGACTTGAAGGACATATAGGTACGTGTCAATGAGTTCAGTGGCTCGAGTGACATACATGACTGAATGTCTGGTCAAGTTTGGATCTTTAGAAGCGATACGACAGTTATACCATCTAGATCGTGTCATTTGTTCAGGAATCGACAATCCAGTTAATGTCATTCAATGTCTAGATCACATATAATGAGCTCGTGTCCATTGCTTGAACGATACAAGACTCCGATCTATGTCTTCATTGGATTAGAAGGAATGAGTGATAACCAGATCTAGTTCGTTAGTTTGAGCGACATACAGGCACAGAGAATCTCTCTTGTTTAGAAACAAATATACATAAGATGGTCCAAGTTGCTTAGAGGACACGATGATACGATTAGATGTCATGTCCAGTTTGAGCTTAGAGGACATTAAGCGACAGTGATCATACCAGTGATCTAGAATGTCATCGTGTCCAAGTTTGGATGCTTCTAGAAGCGACATACGACAGTGATCATACCAGTGATCTAGAATGTCATCGTGTCCAAGTTTGGATGCTTCTAGAAGCGACATACGACAGTGATCATACCAGTGATCTAGAATGTCATCGTGTCCAAGTTTGGATGCTTCTAGAAGCGACATACGACAGTGATCATACAGTGATCTAGAATGTCATCGTGTCCAAGTTTGGATGCTTCTAGAAGCGACATACGACAGTGATCATACCAGTGATCTAGAATGTCATCGTGTCCAAGTTTGGATGCTTCTAGAAGCGACATACGACAGTGATCATACCAGTGATCTAGAATGTCATCGTGTCCAAGTTTGGATGCTTCTAGAAGCGACATACGACAGTGATATACCAGTGATCTAGAATGTCATCGTGTCCAAGTTTGGATGCTTCTAGAAGCGACATACGACAGTGATCATACCAGTGATCTAGAATGTCATCGTGTCCAAGTTTGGATGCTTCTAGAAGCGACATACGACAGTGATCATACCAGTGATCTAGAATGTCATCGTGTCCAAGTTTGGATGCTTCTAGAAGCGACATACGACAGTGATCATACCAGTGATCTAGAATGTCATCGTGTCCAAGTTTGGATGCTTCTAGAAGCGACATCGACAGTGATCATACAGTGATCTAGATGTCATCGTGTCCAAGTTTGGATGCTTCTAGAAGCGACATACGACAGTGATCATACCGTGATCTGAATGTCATCGTGTCCAAGTTTGGATGCTTCTAGAAGCGACATACGACAGTGATCATACCAGTGATCAGAATGTCATCGTGTCCAAGTTTGGATGTTCTAGAAGCGACATACGACAGTGTCATACAGTGATCTAGAATGTCACGTGTCCAAGTTTGGATGCTTCTAGAAGCGACATACGACAGTGATCATACCAGTGATCTAGAATGTCATCGTGTCCAAGTGGATGCTCTAGAAGCGACATACGACAGTGATCATACCAGGATCTAATGCATCGTGTCCAAGTTTGGATGCTTCTAGAAGCGACATACGACAGTGATCATACCAGTGATCTAGAATGTCATCGTGTCCAAGTTTGGATGCTTCTAGAAGCGACATACGACAGTGATCATACCAGTGATCTAGAATGTCATCGTGTCCAAGTTTGGATGCTTCTAGAAGCGACATACGACAGTGATCATACCAGTGATCTAGAATGTCATCGTGTCCAAGTTTGGATGCTTCTAGAAGCGACATACGACAGTGATCATACCAGTGATCTAGAATGTCATCGTGTCCAAGTTTGGATGCTTCTAGAAGCGACATACGACAGTGATCATACCAGTGATCTAGAATGTCATCGTGTCCAAGTTTGGATGCTTCTAGAAGCGACATACGACAGTGATCATACCAGTGATCTAGAATGTCATCGTGTCCAAGTTTGGATGCTTCTAGAAGCGACATACGACAGTGATCATACCAGTGATCTAGAATGTCATCGTGTCCAAGTTTGGATGCTTCTAGAAGCGACATACGACAGTGATCATACCAGTGATCTAGAATGTCATCGTGTCCAAGTTTGGATGCTTCTAGAAGCGACATACGACAGTGATCATACCAGTGATCTAGAATGTCATCGTGTCCAAGTTTGGATGCTTCTAGAAGCGACATACGACAGTGATCATACCAGTGATCTAGAATGTCATCGTGTCCAAGTTTGGATGCTTCTAGAAGCGACATACGACAGTGATCATACCAGTGATCTAGAATGTCATCGTGTCCAAGTTTGGATGCTTCTAGAAGCGACATACGACAGTGATCATACCAGTGATCTAGAATGTCATCGTGTCCAAGTTTGGATGCTTCTAGAAGCGACATACGACAGTGATCATACCAGTGATCTAGAATGTCATCGTGTCCAAGTTTGGATGCTTCTAGAAGCGACATACGACAGTGATCATACCAGTGATCTAGAATGTCATCGTGTCCAAGTTTGGATGCTTCTAGAAGCGACATACGACAGTGATCATACCAGTGATCTAGAATGTCATCGTGTCCAAGTTTGGATGCTTCTAGAAGCGACATACGACAGTGATCATACCAGTGATCTAGAATGTCATCGTGTCCAAGTTTGGATGCTTCTAGAAGCGACATACGACAGTGATCATACCAGTGATCTAGAATGTCATCGTGTCCAAGTTTGGATGCTTCTAGAAGCGACATACGACAGTGATAATACCAGTGATCTAGAATGTCATCGTGTCCAAGTTTGGATGCTTCTAGAAGCGACATACGACAGTGATCATACCAGTGATCTAGAATGTCATCGTGTCCAAGTTTGGATGCTTCTAGAAGCGACATACGACAGTGATCATACCAGTGATCTAGAATGTCATCGTGTCCAAGTTTGGATGCTTCTAGAAGCGACATACGACAGTGATCATACCAGTGATCTAGAATGTCATCGTGTCCAAGTTTGGATGCTTCTAGAAGCGACATACGACAGTGATCATACCAGTGATCTAGAATGTCATCGTGTCCAAGTTTGGATGCTTCTAGAAGCGACATACGACAGTGATCATACCAGTGATCTAGAATGTCATCGTGTCCAAGTTTGGATGCTTCTAGAAGCGACATACGACAGTGATCATACCAGTGATCTAGAATGTCATCGTGTCCAAGTTTGGATGCTTCTAGAAGCGACATACGACAGTGATCATACCAGTGATCTAGAATGTCATCGTGTCCAAGTTTGGATGCTTCTAGAAGCGACATACGACAGTGATCATACCAGTGATCTAGAATGTCATCGTGTCCAAGTTTGGATGCTTCTAGAAGCGACATACGACAGTGATCATACCAGTGATCTAGAATGTCATCGTGTCCAAGTTTGGATGCTTCTAGAAGCGACATACGACAGTGATCATACCAGTGATCTAGAATGTCATCGTGTCCAAGTTTGGATGCTTCTAGAAGCGACATACGACAGTGATCATACCAGTGATCTAGAATGTCATCGTGTCCAAGTTTGGATGCTTCTAGAAGCGACATACGACAGTGATCATACCAGTGATCTAGAATGTCATCGTGTCCAAGTTTGGATGCTTCTAGAAGCGACATACGACAGTGATCATACCAGTGATCTAGAATGTCATCGTGTCCAAGTTTGGATGCTTCTAGAAGCGACATACGACAGTGATCATACCAGTGATCTAGAATGTCATCGTGTCCAAGTTTGGATGCTTCTAGAAGCGACATACGACAGTGATCATACCAGTGATCTAGAATGTCATCGTGTCCAAGTTTGGATGCTTCTAGAAGCGACATACGACAGTGATCATACCAGTGATCTAGAATGTCACGAGGAAGGGGTGACGTGGCTCAGCGGTACGGTCTTTGCTTCGGACCTGAAAGGTACCGAGTTCGACCACCCCCTGCCTGAGCTGTGTGGCCGTGAGCAAGTCATCTTGCCCTAGCTCAATTTGCGGCGCTGAACTGCGGCTGACGCCTGGGTTATTCCAGTCTACCCTTGGTATGGACCCTAGAGAAAAATTTATTTCCCCCATGGGATGAATAAAGGGAATTTTAAAAATTTTATATGAATGTTTGAAACTTATTGGTGGTGGTTTTAGTCACTCTGAGCCGTATAAAGGAACAAGACTTCACATTTGTG
>NC_088370.1:44093160-44118160 GCF_034508935.2 Berghia stephanieae | reverse complement strand
GTACGTATAGAATGTAGGGGGTGAGATGGTTGGGTATGTATAGAATGTAGGGGGTGAGATGGTTGGATACGTATAGAATGTAGGGGGCGAGATGGTTGGGTACGTATAGAATGTAGGGGGTGAGATGGTTGGGTACGTATAGAATGTAGGGGTTAGATGTTGGGTATGTATAGAATGTAGGGGGTGAGATGGTTGGGTATGTATAGAATGTATGGGGTGAGATGGTTGGGTACATATAGAATGTAGGGGTGAGATGGTTGGGTACGTATAGAATGTAGGGGGTGAGATGGTTGGGTACGTATAGAATATAGGGGTGAGATGGTTGGATACGTATAGAATGTAGGGGGTGAGATGGTTGGATACGTATAGAATGTAGGGGTGAGATGGTTGGGTACGTATAGAATGTAGGGGTGGATGGTTGGGTATGTATAGAATGTAGGGGGTGAGATGGTTGGGTACGTATAGAATGTAGGGGTGAGATGGTTGGATACGTATAGAATGTAGGGGGTGAGATGGTTGGATACGTATAGAATGTAGGGGTGAGATGGTTGGGTACGTATAGAATGTAGGGGTGAGATGGTTGGGTGCGTATAGAATGTAGGGGGTGAGATGGTTGGGTACGTATAGAATGTAGGGGTGAGATGGTTGGATACGTATAGAATGTAGGGGGTGAGATGGTTGGATACGTATAGAATGTAGGGGTGAGATGGTTGGGTACGTATAGAATTTAGGGGGTGAGTTGGTTGGGTATGTATAGAATGTAGGGGGTGAGATGGTTGGGTACGTATAGAATGTAGGGGGGGAGATGGTTGGGTACGTATAGAATGTAGGGGGTGAGATGGTTGGGTACGTATAGAATGTAGGGGTGAGATGGTTGGGTATGTATAGAATGTAGGGGGTGAGATGGTTGGGTACGTATAGAATGTAGGGGGTGAGATGGTTGGGTACGTATAGAATGTAGGGGGTGAGATGGTTGGGTATGTATAGAATGTAGGGGGTGAGACGGTTGGATACGTATAGAATGTAGGGGGTGAGATGGTTGGGTACGTAGGTATAGAATATAGGGGTGAGATGGTTGGGTACGTATAGAATGTAGGGGTGGAATGGTTGGTTATGTATAGAATGTAGGGGGTGAGATGGTTGGGTACGTATAGAATGTAGGGGGTGAGATGGTTGGGTACGTATAGAATGTAGGGGGTGAGATGGTTGGATACGCATAGAATGCAGGGGTGAGATGGTTGGGTACGTATAGAATGTAGGGGTGAGATGGTTGGGTATGTATAGAATGTAGGGGGTGAGATGGTTGGGTACGTATAGAATGTAGGGGTGGAGATGGTTGGGTATGTATAGAATGAAGGGATTGAAATGGTTGGGTACGTAGGTATAGAATGTAGGGGTGAGATGGTTGGGTACGTATAGAATGTTGGGGTGAGATCGTTGGGTATGTATAGAATGTAGGAGGTGAGATGGATGGTATGTATAGAATGTAGGGGGTGAGATGGTTGGGTACGTATAGAATGTAGGGGGTGAGATGGTTGGGTACGTAGGTATAGAATGTAGGGGGTGAGATGGTTGGGTACGTATAGAATGTAGGGGTGAAATGGTTGGGTACGTATAGAATATAGGGGTGAGATGGTTGGGTACGTATAGAATGTAGGAGGTGAGATGGTTGGGTACGTATAGAAGTAGGGGGTGAGATGTTTCGGTACGTATAGAATGTAGGGGTGAGATGGTTGGGTACGTATAGAATGTAGGGGGTGAGATGGTTGGGTACGTATAGAATGTAGGGGGTGAGATGGTTGGGTACATATAGAATGTAGGGGGTGAGATGGTTGGGTACGTATAGAATGTAGGGGTGAGATGGTTGGGTACGTATAGAATGTAGGGGGTGAAATGGTTGGGTACGTATAGAATGTAGGGGGTGAGATGGTTGGATACGTATAGAATGTAGGGGGTGAGATGGTTGGGTACGTATAGAATGTAGGGGGTGAGATGGTTGGGTACGTATAGAATGTAGGGGTGAGATGGTTGGGTACGTATAGAATGTAGGGGGTTAGATGGTGGGTATGTATAGAATGTAGGGGTGAGATGGTTGGGTACGTATAGAATGTAGGGGTGAGATGGTTGGGTATGTATAGAATGTAGGGGGTGAGATGGTTGGGTACGTATAGAATGTAGGGGGTGAGATGGTTGGGTACGTATAGAATGTAGAGGTTGAGATGGTTGGGTACGTATAGAATGTAGGGGTGAGATGGTTGGGTATGTATAGAATGTAGGGGTGAGATGGTTGGATACGTATAGAATGTAGGGGTGAGATGGTTGGGTACGTATAGAATGTAGGGGGTGAGATGTTGGGTATGTATAGAATGTAGGGGGTGAGATGGTTGGGTATGTATAGAATGTAGGGGGTGAGATGGTTGGGTACGTAAGGAATGTAGGGGGTGAGATGGTTGGGTACGTATAGAATGTAGGGGTGAGATGGTTGGGTACGTAAAGAATGTAGGGGGTGAGATGGTTGGGTACGTATAGAATGTAGGGGGTGAGATGGTTGGGTACGTATAGAATGTAGGGGGTGAGATGGTTGGTTACGTATAGAATGTAGGGGGTGAGATGGTTGGGTACGTATGGAATGTAGGGGGTGAGATGGTTGGGTATGTATAGAATGTAGGGGGTGAGATGGTTGGATACGTATAGAATGTAGGGGGTGAGATGGTTGGGTACGTATAGAATGTAGGGGGTGAGATGGTTGGGTATGTATAGAATGTAGGGGGTGAGATGGTTGGGTAGTATAGAATGTAGGGGGTGAGATGGTTGGGTAGATAGAATGTAGGGGTGAGATGGTTGGTACGTATAGATGTAGGGGTGAGATGGTTGGGTACGTATAGAATGTAGGGGTGATGTTGGGTACGTATAGAATGTAGGGGGTGAGATGGTTGGGTTGTATAGAATGTAGGGGTGAGATGGTTGGGTACGTATAGAATGTAGGGGTGAGATGGTTGGTACGTATAGAATGTAGGGGTGAGATGGTTGGGTACGTATAGAATTAGTGGTGAGTTGTTGGGTATCGTATGTAATTAGATGAGTAGATGTTTGGTATGTATAGAATGTAGGGGTTGAATGGTTGGGTACATAAAATTATGAGGGTGAGAATGGTTGGGTACCGTATGAATGTGGGGGTGAGAATGATTGGTAGTATAGAATGTAGGGGGTGAGTGGTTGGTATGTATTATAAATTAGGTTGAGAATGGTTGGGTACGTATAAATGTAGGGGTTGAGTGGAATTGGGTACTATATGAATGTAGGGGTGAGATGGTTGGATACGTTAAGATGTAGGGGTGAGATGGTTGGGTACGTATAGAATGTAGGGGTGAGATGGTTGGTACGTATAGAAGTAGGGTGAGGGGTAGTTAGAATGTAGGGGTGAGATGGTTGGGTACGTATAGAATGTAGGGGGTGAGATGGTTGGGTACGTAGAATTGGGTGAGAGTGGGTAGTATAGAATGTAGGGGGTGAGATGGTTGGGTACGTATAGAATGTAGGGGGTGAGATGGTTGGAGTAAATGGGGGGTTGGTACGTATAGAATGTAGGGGTGTGAGATGGTTGGGTACGTATAGAATGTAGGGGGTGAGATGGTTGGGTACGTATAGAATGTAGGGGGTGAGATGGTTGGGTACGTATAGAATGTAGGGGGTGAGATGGTTGGGTACGTATGAATGTAGGGGTGTAGATGGTTGGTACGTATAGAATGTAGGGGGTGAGATGGTTGGGTAGTATAGAATGTAGGGGGTGAGAATGGTTGGGTACGTATAGAATGTAGGGGTGATGTTGGACGATGAATGTAGGGGTAGATGGTGGGTCGTATAGAATGTAGGGGTGTGAGATGGTTGGGTACGTATAGAATGTAGGGGGTGAGATGGTTGGGTACGTATAGAATGTAGGGGTGAGATGGTTGGAACGTATAGAATGTAGGGGGTGAGATGGTTGGGTACGTATGGAATGTAGGGGGTGAGATGGTTCGGTACATATAGAATGTAGGGGGTGAGATGGTTGGGTACGTATAGAATGTATGGGGGGAGATGGTTGGGTATGTATGGAATGTATGGGGGGAGGGGGTTCGGTATGTATAGAATGTATGGGGTGAGATGGTTGGGTACGTTATGGAATGTAGGTGGTGGTGAGATAGGTTGGGTACGTATAGAATGTAGGGGGTGAGATGGTTGGGTATGTATAGAATGTAGGGGTTGAGTGGTTGGGTACGTATAGAATGTAGGGGGGGTGAGATGGTTGGGTACGTATAGAATGTAGGGGGTGAGATGGTTGGGTACGTATAGAATGTAGGGGTGTGAGTATGGTTGGGTAGTATAGAATGTAGGGGGTGAGATGGTTGGGTACGTATAGAATGTAGGGGGTGAGATGGTTGGGTATGTATAGAATGTAGGGGGTGAGATGGTTGGGTACGTATAGAATGTAGGGGGTGAGATGGTTGGGTACGTATAGAATGTAGGGGGTGAGATGGTTGGATACGTATAGAATGTAGGGGGTGAAATGGTTGGATACGTATAGAATGTAGGTGGTGAGATGTTTGGGTACGTATGGAATGTTGGGGGTGAGATGGTTGGATACGTATAGAATGTAGGGGGTGAGATGGTTGGGTACGTATAGAATTTGCTATTCTGATGATACTTTTCTGGTGGAGTTCAGATGTTCTCATAAAATTACATTCCACCGATTTTCCCAGCGATATTTATTATATGTTGGATTTTATTCTTCTCTTTCACCCCACATCAAAACTTCCTTAATAATGTGAGACTGAATGAGATAGCTACCAATTTCCATGAACTGGCGTCTCAAGGAAGAATTGTTATAGAAGCCACAGGGGTAAACAACGCTCTCTCCTCCAGTTTCATTTTCAATCATAAGTTCCTTACGAAATTAGAACGTTTGCTATAAAATGCCGCTTGCAGCTTCTCGAGTGCGACAGTCTACTTCATACATATTACCCATTGTCATACTCCAAAGGCTGCAAGATCTGTAATCGTCCGTCAGATACGGTATCTCACGTTGTAAATGGATGTACAAAATTCAAATTAATATACCAAAACGACGCAATAGAATTGTTGACATTATTTTTGACAAAATACCTAAAAACGACACTACTCAAATTTTCAAAGACGCATTCTTCAGACCAAGTTTTTTCGACAGTGACAAATCCTCATTTAATACTAACAGTAATCGACCGGACATTTTAAAAATCAACAAAGAAATGAAAACAGCCCAAATTGTTGAAATTTCAGTCCCATTTGATGCTCATATTAACAAGTCATTCCAAACTAAATTTGAAAAGTACTTTCCTTTATGCATGTAAATAAATGCTTTTGGATAAAAGTCCAAGGTTATCGTCTTTCTGTAGGTAGCCTCGGCTATGTCCATGGTAGATTTGTGAATGGCTTAAAGATTCTGGGCATTAAGCAAAAGTCCTTTCAAAATATATAAGCAACAGTGCCATCATTGGCTCTTACAAAGTTTGGAGACAAAGATGTAAAATTCAGCATCATTATTAACACTACATGTTTAATAATATAGATATTTCTCTATTTATATATCCCTCTATCTATATCTATCCATCTATTTGTCAAATATTCCAAATATATCAATTTGTAAATTCATTGTAATAATCTATTTAATTTTTCATTATTGTTATTATTATTATTATTATTATTATTATTATTATTATTATTATTATTATTATTATTATTATTATTATTATTATTATTATTATTATTATTACTATTATTATTATTATTATTATTATTATTATTATTATTATTATTATTGTAGTGTTAGTAATATTAGTTTAAAAAGGTTACAATTGGCAACCACTTATGATGGGCCGTTCCTATAAGGATGGGCGGGGAAACCCCAGCCTGGAATGAGAGAAAGAGTAATAGAATGAATGTATGGATGTATATGTAGTGAGTGAGCTGTACGCCATGACTGAAGTAAGACGTGATATAACTTTGTAGTATTGAAATAAAGATATGTCTAACTCTACATTTGATTGAGTTTGTTTATTAATTACTATTAGTGTTTATATTGAGAGAATAGAACACTACAATGGCGACGAGGATAATTTTATACAGCTGTGATTAAATTCGTGATTAAATTCGTGATTAAATTCGTTTACAGTGACAAACCAGTATGGCGTTACCTTCATTACCGGAATTCGTTATACACGAAGACGAAAATGTTGGACCACGTTGGGAGAGATATCTCCAGAAATTGGATAATTTGTTTGTGGCAATGGACATTACAAATCAACCTCGAAAGAAGGCTCTGTTACTCCATTTTGTTGGAGAAGAAGTTAACAATATCGTTTATTCTTTGGATGAAAATGTTGATACCTATGACGCAGTGTGTATGCAACTGAACAATCATTTCTTGAGGAAAACAAACAACCGGATTCTTGTGTTTAAATTCAGAAGTGCAACACAAGGTGAAACAGAGACAATTGAGGAATATGCTATCAGATTAAAAATGTTGGCAAGTAAGTGTAATTTCCCTAATCCGGAAGAAGAGATTGCCAATCACCTTGTTTACACTGTTAGAAATAAACAAATCCAGAGAAAGGCTCTAGAAGAAACTTATGTCTTGAAAAGATTCTGGATGCGGCAAAAGCCATGGATATTATAAACAGAGATATGAAAAATTTGAGTGTTGGTGCAAGTGCACAAAGTGTGAATTCAGTTCAAAAAGTAAAAGAACAACACGCAACAAAAAGGAATGCTGACTACAATGATCGTTGTTTCCGATGTAATGGGGTTGGACACCATTCTAAACATGCGTCATGTCCAGCACGAGACAAACAGTGCCGAAAATGCGATAGATTCGGTCATTTTTCTGTTTGTTGTAGAACAAAAGGTGGACAGCAAAGAGCGCACCATCAGCAAAGAGCGCACCATCAACACCCACCTAGAAGTGCGCACCATCAGACTCCACCTAGATCAACGTTTCATCCTGGCAACCGAGGAGCCAAACCGACATCGGCAAACCGGAATTTCATACATGATGACTGGAGACGAAGGCAGCACGGGAGAGGTTATAATTCTAAGAATGGATTAAATTTTGTGTGTGATTCGTTTCAACCAATTTGTGATGAAGAGGAGGAAGAAGGATATTGTTTGTTTGCTGTGGTAAATAAAAATGGTACCACAACCATGCCGGTACAGATCAACAGTGAATTTCAATTGGATTTTATCATTGATTCTGGTTCCAGTGTGGACATAATTGACAAATCAACATTTCAAGAACTCGTCAGAAATGGACTTACGTCTAAGTTATCACCAACAAACGTAAAGCTCTACGCGTATGCGTCAAACAGTCCATTAAAAATTTGTGGAAAATTCAAATGTAAAGCGAGTTCTCAAAATAGTCACGCAGATACCGAAATTTTCGTTTTGAATTCGGATGAAAAATGTCCCGCCTTATTGGGAAAAGCAACAGCTGGTAAAAGTTTCTTCAAATTCGTGTGAAAATCTGCATGATGATTTTGAAAACGATTATGTGCATGCCATTGATGACGACATTTTTCATAATTACAAAGATGTATTTGAGGGTACGGGGAAGTTAAAGGGATATAAATTAAAGCTTCATATTGATGAAACAGTCAACCCTGTGGCCCAAGGGATGTATAGAATCCCTTATTCTTTATTAGACAAAGTGGATAAAAATCTGCAAGAGCTAGAAGATAATGACATCATTGAAGAGGTCAATGAACCCAGTCAGTGGGTATCTCCAATGATAGTCATTCCAAAGAAAGACCAAGATAGCGTTAGGCTGGTGGTCGACATGAGGAAGGCCAACATGGCGATTCAAAGGGAGAAACGTCCCATTCCGACAATAGACGAAATACTGTACAGATTGAATGAAGCCACGTGTTTTTCAAAGCTCGATTTGAAAGATGCTTTCCATCAAATTGAGTTAGAAGAGGGGTTGTCAAGGGACATAGCAACATTTGCTACACACAGAGGGCTTCGTAGATATAAGAGGTTGATCATGGGGGTAAATTCAGCACCCGAAAAGTGTCACAATGTCATTTCTCAAATATTTCATGATATTCCTGGTGTCATAAACATGTATGATGATATTTGTGTGTTTGGTAAAACAGAAAATGAACATGACAAAAACTTATTGAAAGCTATGGATAGATTGAGGGGAAAAGGTTTGACCCTGAACAAAGCCAAGTGTAAATTTAAGTTGGCAAGCATTGAATTCATGGGGCATAAAATCTCAGCAAAAGGGATTCAACCCACAAATGAGCATATCAAAGTATTGCAAGAAGCTGAGAGGCCAAAGAATGTGAGCGAAGTGAGGTCATTTTTAGGACTGGTGAATTACAATGCTCGTTACATAAATAATTTGGCAACTATTGCTGAACCGCTCAGAAAACTGACCAGAAAGAAATATAATGTGTTTACTTGGGGAGAAGAGCAAGAAAAGAGCTACATGACCCTCAAGGCATGTTTGACTTCGGACACAGTGTTGGGTCACTTTTCAACTAAGGCAGAAAACACAGAACTCATATGTGACGCCTCAAATGTTGGATTGTGCGGTATATTGGTGCAAACCAATAATGGTCAAAAACGAGTGATTGGCTATGCTGCCAGAACACTCAGTGAAGTAGAAAAACGGTATTCAACCACGGAAAAAGAAGCCCTTGGTGTTGTTTGGGCATGTGAAAAATTTAGACTTTACTTACTGGGTTTGCATTTTGACATAATTGTTGATCACAGAGCGCTGGAGTACATTTATAGTCCCAAATCCAAACCGTGCGCTAGAGTAGAACGATGGGTCCTTAGACTCATGCCTTTCAATTTCAAGGTGAAATATGTGTCAGGCAATAACAATATCGCAGACGCTTTGTCTCGCATGGTGAGAAAGGAAGACCAATGTGTGAAATACTCACCTACGGAGCATTTTGTTCATTTTGTTGCATCTACGGCTGTACCACACAGCCTGAGCATTGAAGAAATCAGAGAGGAAACGTTGAAAGATGGGGATCTAGTGACCCTTAGAGAGGAAATTGAAAACTCTATGTGGTCAGATGAAACGAAAGTGTATCACCCTATGAAAGAGGAATTTATGGTTTATAATGACATTATACTCAGAGGTCATAAAATTGTTATACCTCAAACTCTGAGAAGACGATGTATGCAGTTAGCACATGAAGGTCATTTAGGGATAGTAGGTACGAAACAAAGATTGAGAACCAAAGTTTGGTGGCACAAAATTGACAAGGACGTTGATACATTTGTAAAGAAATGTCATGATTGTCAACTGGTTCAAAATTATCCGAACCCGGAACCAATCGAACCAACCAAACTGCCATTAGAACCATGGCATACTGTGAGCATGGACTTTCTAGGTCCAATAGAAGGAGAAGGCTATGTCTTAGTAGTGATTGATCTTTATAGCAGATTTTATGAAGTAGCAATTACAAAGAAGAAAGACACTAAAACTGTCATTGATGTTCTTGAAAATATTTTCTTTACTCATGGTTATCCTGAAGTACTTATGAGTGATAATGCACAAGAGTTCACATCTAGTGAAATGAAACAGTATTTGAAACAAAGGAGACAAAACAAATTGGACACTCCTTTTGAAAACGAACCATACAGGTTGATACAAAAGACAGGAAACAGTTTTGTTATTGAGTCTGAAAACAATCCTAACGTTCAGTACAAAAAAAACAGTTCTCATGTTGTAAAATATCGTAATAATGACGATGATGATAACATGACACAAAACAATCACAAAAGTGTGGTTGATGAAGATAATGATGTATATACCAATGCTAATAATGACAATGTTGATAATACTAATGTTGATGATGATGTTTGTATTGATACATGTGACGACATCAGAGTCAGAAAATCGGGACGAAGTAGGAACGCTCCACTTCGATTCCAAGATGAATTTGATTATTATTAATATTTTTTTTTCTCATTTATGTTTAAGAAGAGTTCGTGTTTTTTTAAAGTAATAAATTTGCTACTAATGTTTCAAAATTAATAAGTTGTTGTTTAAAAAAAAAAAGAGTTTTTACTTTTTTTTATTTGAAAGAAGAGGGAAGAAGAATAAAGTATTTTACAGTTAAATTATAGGGACATAGCGGTATACTTTAAAAGATACATATATGTTTCTATATTTCATTTTCCTATTATGAATGCCATTTACTACTTTCTTTGATACTTCACATGTATTGATGTTATCTAAGTGTTAATATGAAATTTGACAATTTCATTTTTTCATGGGGGAAGTGATGTAGTGTTAGTAATATTAGTTTAAAAATGTTACAATTGGCAACCACTTATGATGGGCCGTTCCTATAAGGATGGGCGGGGAAACCCCAGCCTGGAATGAGAGAAAGAGTAATAGAATGAATGTATGGATGTATATGTAGTGAGTGAGCTGTACGCCATGACTGAAGTAAGACGTGATATAACTTTGTAGTATTGAAATAAAGATATGTCTAACTCTACATTTGATTGAGTTTGTTTATTAATTACTATTAGTGTTTATATTGAGAGAATAGAACACTACAATTAGCATTATCGTTATTGATATTATCGTTATCTGGGTGGGGTTCCTGACCTCCCATAATAATAATAATAATAATAATCAGTGGCGGTTCTAGCCTATTTACAGTGGTGGGGCAAAGATAATTAGGTCATATATATATATATATATATATATATATATATATATATATATATATATATATATATATATTAATTTATCTTTTTATTTAGTTAAAATATCTACGATTTTATTAGCCCTGAAAACTACGATTTTTATTTTCCTATTTCAAGTATGCAGGTCTGCTATGACAAGTATCAGTATCAGTTCCATAGTCAAAAGAAGACCAACAAAAACACAGTTTATTTAATCTTAGGCTTTCGCCAATACTTCATACAATACAATTAAGACAAAATAATGTTACCAATTTCTCCTCATGCATTCGTTAGACTATAACAATACGACCGTGTTATCTTTACTCCTCACCCAACCAACCCCGAGCTGCCCGCCTCTTCATCGCGAACTATCTTATGTATGTATTAGCTTCAGGACGGGCAAGTACGGAATCTGCCCACCCTTCCGTATTTCCTCTATAACTTAGAATTCAACTCTCTCCTTTCTCAGAAGAGTATTTCTCGCATACCAATTCAATTGTTGAGAAAACCAAAATGGTGGTTGTATTTTATATATTATATTTAGTCGTGACTTTGAATAAAAGTGTTTTATTTTATTAGAGGGAATACAATAGAAAATTACATTGTTTTGCAAAATTATTTAGTCTGGCAATAAAAATACAGCGGTTATTACTTTAAGAATTTAAAAAAAAGAACTAACAAATTAATTTGTTAAAAAACAAAACAAAAAAAAAAACCCAAAACAACAACAACAACAACAAAAAACAAATAAGAAAACAATTTAAATAAATGAGTTTTGAGAAGCACTAAAGAAAACGAGAAAAAAAGAAAAGTTTAAATGGATAAACAAATATATAAAAACAACACAAATTAATACTAAATTGATATAAAATTAGTAAATTAATAAATTTAATTCAATACTGGAACATTCCCAAAGTCATTACATCAATGGTACCAGCACAAGTAAGGCAATAAATAAGAAAAAGTTCGTTTGTCAAAATCTCTATTTAGTTTTCACTGGTTAATAAGGTGGGCTCATTTGAATTAGCCCGACCTAGAACTAGAGAGGCCAGACAGCAAAAATCGGAGTTAGTTCACCGTCAGGCGACGTAACGATGAGATGATGATGTGGGCGGAGTGGGGGGGGGGTGATAAAAAAGAACAGGAGCGTATCCTGGTTTATGCATTACGGGATGCATGGTGATTCGCAATCTATTAAAAATACACACAAATTGATTTCACTACGAAGTATAAAGTTTAAGTAGTAACTTTTGAAATTATCTAATTTAAATTTGATTATTTCAGACCTGGTAATACAGCATATAACTTGAAACAACAGGCTGGTATTTGCCCACCCTGCCCATTATTACCAGCCGTCCCTGATAATAATAATAATAATAATAATAATAATATATAATAATAATAATAATAATAATAATAATAATAATAATAATGATAATAATAATAATAATAATAATAATAATAATAATAATAATAATAATAATAATAATAATAATAATAATAATAATAATAATAATAATAATAATAATAATAATAATAATAATAATAATAATAATAATAATAATAATAATAATAATCACAATAATAATAATAATAATAATAATAATAATAATAATAATAATAATAATAATAATAATAATAATAATAATAATAATAATAATAATTTTCATCATCGTAATTATTAGCATTGTTATTATCATCATCATCATCACCATTCTTCTTCTTATTATTATTATTAATATCATTGATACCGTTGTTTTTGGCATCGTCTGGGTGGGGTTCCTACCTCCCATAGTGGGAAGGGAGGTACTTTCTGTGTCTTCTATCCCCCTGTATCCTGGGTGGGGTTCCTACCTCCCATAGTGGGCAGGGAGGTACTTTCTGTGTCTTCTATCCCCCTGTATCCTGGGTGGGGTTCCTACCTCCCATAGTGGGCAGGGAGGTACTTTCTGTGTCTTCTATCCCCCTGTATCCTGGGTGGGGTTCCTACCTCCCATAGTGGGCAGGGAGGTACTTTCTGTGTCTTCTATCCCCCTGTATCCTGGGTGGGGTTCCTACCTCCCATAGTGGGCAGGGAGGTACTTTCTGTGTCTTCTATCCCCCTGTATCCTGGGTGGGGTTCCTACCTCCCATAGTGGGCAGGAAGGTACTTTCTGTGTCTTCTATCCCCCTGTATCCTGGGTGGGGTTCCTACCTCCCATAGTGGGCAGGGAGGTACTTTCTGTGTCTTCTATCCCCCTGTATCCTGGGTGGGGTTCCTACCTCCCATAGTGGGCAGGGAGGTGCTTTTTGTGTCTTCTATCCCCCTGTATCCTGGGTGGGGTTCCTACCTCCCATAGTGGGCAGCGAGGTACTTTCTGTGTCTTCTATCCCCCTGTATCTGGGTGGGGTTCCTACCTCCCATAGTGGGCAGGGAGGTACTTTCTGTGTCTTCTATCCCCCTGTATCCTGGGTGGGGTTCCTACCTCCCATAGTGGGCAGGGAGGTACTTTCTGTGTCTTCTATCCTCTCATCTGTTTTCCAATTGCTTTCTGTCTTTGTCTTGGAATGAGATTGCTTGGTTTTGTCCTGACTTTGGTCTGAGTCCTTGGCTGAGAGGGAAACAGTCGAATGTATAGTTATAGTTTTGGAGATGATATTTTTTTTCCTTGTAAATCATCTCTCTGTTATGTATTGTTACTCTTTTCATTTTTACATATGATTTGTAAACATTTGAGTGTGTTCTTCTTAGTGGGATCCGTGCTTGTGTCTGGATGAGACTTTTAGGTGATCTCAAACTAAGTACTTTGATAGTGTGCTCTTGGAATCTACATCTGTTCCCTATTTGAACCAATTCCCCTTTGTCTTCCCTTTCCTTTTGTACTTAAATTGTAATTCTGCAACTTATTACTATCACGTTTTCTACCTTTTTACTGGCGCTGATATGACCTTATGTGTTGCGAGCGCCGAAAAACCCTTAAAAACAAAAACAAACAATTTTGTCATCGACGTCTCCATCACCGCCATAACCACCACTATTATCATCATGATCATCGTCGTCTCCATCACCGCCATAACCACTACTATTATCAACATGATCATCGTCGTCTCCATCACCGCCATAACCACTACTATTATCATCATGATCATCGTCGTCTCCATCACCGCCATAACCACCACTATTATCAACATGATCATCGTCGTCTCCATCACCGCCATAACCACCACTATTATCATCATGATCATCATCGTCTCCATCACCGCCATAACCACCACTATTATCAACATGATCATCGTCGTCTCCATCACCGCCATAACCACTACTATTATCAACATGATCATCGTCGACATCATCATCATAATCATCATCATTCATATAAATATTACTTCTGAGACATTCTGTGGCAGAGTCTGAAACTTCACTGTTCAAATTAATACTCCAGCTCTATACATTGTACATTATTTCAGGAAATGGTATTATGTCAATGAATATGTTACCCTTGTTACATTATCATGTATATTTCCTGAAATAAACAATTTTGATATGTATGTATATATGTGTGTATGTATATGTATGTAGGGTGTTGCAAGCGCCGTAAAACCTTTAAAAACAATAAAACAACATATCTAGTTATCTATCTATCTAGCTACCAATCTAGCTATCTAGCTAGCTATGAATCTAGCTATCTGTCTATATATCTATCTAAATATCTAGCTGTCAATCTATGAATCTATCTACCTATCTAGTTATCAATCTATCTATCTAACTATCAATCTATCTATCTAAATATCTAGCTGCCAATCTAACTATCTAGCTATGAATCTATCTATATCTATCTCTCTAATACAGATATCTGTAGTTATACTTTGTGTGTGAGATTTCCCCGTCTTGTTGGAAAACAAATACACTGGATTCAGTCGTGGGTCATTAGAAGTTAGAAGACATTGACGTGTACCTGACGTCAAAGCTAAATTCAAGACACGAGTGTGGACAACTGTGATATCATGATCTTGATTGACTTCACAGTGTAACCGACATAATTTCATACGCGATTCAATGTTATAGTTATCATATAACGTTATAACAAGTGTAACTAAATGACAAATTGCCATATTTATGGACAATAAAGATCTATTATTATTATTATTATTATTATTATTATTATATTATTATTATTATTATTATTATTATTATTATTATTATTATTATTATTATTATTATTATATAGCGCAAAACCCACTAATCATCCACAAAACGCATTTTCAAGCGGTCTCAAACCAACGTCAAACTTGCCTTCTTTGTCACAGTTTATGTCTTTAGTAGAATTTTTGATACAGTGACATCGTCCTTGAATGGTTCAAGTCATTTCTACATGACGGCAATCAATCTATTGATTTATCATTGAGCATCGGTGTCACCCAAGGCTCGGTCCGTGGTCCAGTGCTATGTGTGTATTTTGTACATTGGCCCTTGGAGGCAGCAGCCTCTTATGGTTCACACTATTATGTTATGACGATCGACCCAATCAGCAAAGTCCGGTCCGCATTCGTGCACCGTCGCGAACCCGCCGGGTAGCATCGTCACAACACACCTTTCGACTAGATGCTCTGCCGTCTCGGGTTCTTGCCCACAGCGTGGACATATTGGACAGGTAGTTAGACCCCACCGATGTAACGCACTTGCCGTTAGGCAGCTCCTCGACCGAAGCCGATTCGCAGCTACCCAGTGTCTCCTCTTACTGGTATCAAAGCCTGGCAACTTCTCACCAAGCTTAGAGGAGTGTTGGTCCCCGCCCCCACGAGGGATTGAATTCGTCCAAACCGACTTCCATCTCGTATGTGCAGCTCTGTCCGTAGTCAGGGATTCTGCGTACAAGGGTTGCCGGGACTTATTTCGGCTCAAAACGGGGGCACCGTCCGTTATGCACATGAGAGGGGTATCCCCATTCCCTCTCTCTTTGATCTTACTCGGTCGAGATCTAGTCCCCGTGGAGTGAAATAATACTGATATGGCGTCAGTGATTTGATCTAATGACCTTCAACTAAAAGACCTTTGAATTTCTGGACGTCATTCTATGTTTGTTTTAGCACTATTGACACTTTAAGGTCATTTGATAACCAGTCACATGTCATGGAAGGAAAGACATTAGATTGTAGGTTATACGTGGGATGGGTGATCCTATAGCTCAGTTGGTAGGGCACTCATTTCACACTCAAAGGGACTGAGATGGATCCCGTGGGAAGTCGATATCCACCCCCCCCCCAACCCAGCAGTGGTTGAGTATCTGGGTCTTTTAGAGAAGTACTTTCCGATAGGGTAGCGTCTTAACCAAAGGGTTGCATGCAATTGCCGTTTCATATTATTCAACCAGCTCCATAGGCCTAATGTCTCTGTAGGACAATTTAGTTAACAGTTATGATATGCTTGAAAAGTCGCAAGAAAACAACAACAACAACCACAACAACAACAACAAAAACAACAACAACAACAACAACAACAACAACAACAACAACAACAACAACAACAGATGATGCAGGAGGGTTGAAATTGTAGCAAGAATGTGGAAAGATGTAGAAGTCATTTTTTTAATGGACGCCGAAGGCCGTCTGTAGTAGGGTAGTCACATTTAAACTCTCAAAAGTTTCAATATGATGATGATAATAATAATAATAATAACAACAACAACAACAACAATAATAAGTTGAACAAACCAGAGTTTTTAATTTATTCATTCTAAATACTCTATTTCCATTTCTACATGCATATTTAATGATTACATCTGGAACTTTTATATACAAGGACATTTTCGATTCTCACAACCACAGCTTTACAAACATGTTATATAAATAGAATTCTATTTATACATCTACAAATCTTAACCATCTATATCACGTTATATCTACTGAATGGGCTTAAAGCGCTTTACAAAGGGTCCTTAGCCAACAGTAACACATATTTCTATTCTACTTATGTTCTTTTTTATCCATCAAATATTAAGTGTAATTTAAAATTCCGCTCAATTTGGCACTCGCTTCATTTTGTTTCCATTCCAAAATTTTTATAGAGAAGAAGGGTTTTGAGCCCAAAACATTCCGTGTTTGGTATTTTGTTATTTCTTGAAGGTGTTCTATTCATTTTTGTTTATCACTTTTTACAGTCCACAGCTTCTAGGAGCTTAGCATCGTCACTTCAACCCAGGGCTTATAATCTTTCCCAAGGAAACGAAAAGAAAGTGTGTGAGGCGGAGCTTGAACCGGGGAACAGTGCGATGCTTTCACTACTCACCAATGACACCCTTCAAAATAGTGATACCATCATCAAAAGACAACATACAGTGCAACCTCTGGATAACGACACCCCTGAATTACGACAACATCTGGATAATAATAATAATAATAGATCTTTATTGTCCACAAATATGGCAATTTGTCATTTAGTTACACTTGTCATAACGTTATATGATAACTATAACATTAAACAGACACCTCACTCCTACCCATTTCTCTCTCTCTCTCTCTCTCTTTCTCTCTCTCTCTCTCTCTCTCTCTCTCTCTCTCTCTCTTCCTCTCTTTCTTTCACGCATGCGACATACACAACATCAACATTTTCATTTCATTTTCAATTCGTTACATTCTTGGCAATTCAACACCAAATATTATCATCATTATCAATTGGTCACTTCATCTAGCCTAACATTAAACAAATTAATCAGTCAATCAGTCAACGCATCAATCCTTGGTTTTGCTGTACCATATGAAATATTCAACATTTTTATTGCTGATGGAACGAACGTTGATTTATACTTGTTAGTTCCACAATTAATCTGACAAAAACTTCTCCCAGATGGCAAAATATCAAATTCATGGTATAAAATGTTTTATTATTGTTGGTAATTGAGAATGCTTTCCTTTCTATTGCTTTTCCATGAATTCTTTCTACTTCATCAACAGGATGGTTTATTATTTTTGATGCCTCTTTGTAATTCTAAATCATCATACAATGCTTTATATAATATTAAGCGAAGGATAGGTCTTCAATCAACAAATCGCGAAATAAGATGAAATTAGTGGTGCACTTTTGTGTCGGAAGTAAACAAGGCCGCCGCCATTTCGATTTCCTTGAGACAAAAACATTGATACGAACGACAACATCTGGATAGCGACATAGACCTCTGGTCCCGATTTTTTTGCTATATGTTATTAGTAATAAAAAGACCCAAAATAACGACATACATTTTAGTAAAACTCCTGTTTAGCGACATCGATATAACAATAATCGGCAGTTGATGCCCATGTTTAATACCCAAACATCGTCATCTCAAACGCCTTTTTCCCCTCCCAAAGAGATGCTTTGTTACCGACCAGTATCATCTATTACCGACCAATCAGAACACATGTTTACTACACTGTGTGGAATCTGCACTTGCTCACAGCAAAGAAGTTGATCAGTGGATGGAACTCTCGGGGGTCCATTAACCGTCCATGATAGCTACCTGTCTGAGGTCAGTTGAGGTTAGCTGATATCAGGCAATGCCGTGTCCAATGGGGACAAGGAAGGATATTATGGTCTTATACGTAATATATTGGAATCGCCGGGAAAGCAGTAACAGCCTCTTTCACTTTATTATTTTCATTTGAAACATCGGTTGTCACGCTAAACATCAGTCCACATTTGATCTTATTGTGATTCATATCTAGTTTTTGTTTGTTTGTTGTTGGAGGGGGGGGGGTGTTTTTGTTGGGTTTTTTTTTATATCGCAATATTTAGGTCTACTAATTTTTAAATGCTTGTAAATTCTGGTGGACTTATAAAGTATCTCGATATTCAAATATCATCAGCAGTATCGTATGGATTTCATTTTAATTCAAATCTAAACTAGATGTGTGCATCTATGTTCTCGTGGGAATTTATCATATTGGAAATTTATTTTCTTGCTTTATTCTTAGTAAGTCTTTTTAAATGGCGTTCAAGTACTGACTATGATCAAAACAAAGACAATACACATTTGAAAGTGAAATCGAAACTGGTATAGATGGAATGAAGTTGACATCACTCAGGTACACATAGTTAGGTGTGCTAGTCCATTATTTTTCAGGATGGCAATGTTGTGAGTTTCTTAGCCAAGCGCATACCATCCATACTCTTTGTTAACAGGAGAAATACTTGTTCACTCATTCTAACGTTTTTGGACGTGTCCTCTCTCAATCACTTGTCCGCGCATCTCACTGTTAGGTATTCATGGGTCTCACCCACAGCCATGGTCTCACCCCACACCCTTTTCCCGCCATCTTGGAAAACCCAGGAATAACGACACCCCTGGATAACGACATCATTTTCCGGTCCCGGGCAGTGTCGTTATCCAGGGGTTGCACTGTATTAATTATCATCATAAAATCAACAGCACCAACATCATCATCAAAATCAACATCATCAAAAGATAAAAATCCAATCATACAAATGTTTTGTACAAACCAATTCCATGTTAAAACACAGACAATACATCAAGTAAATTGGAATGTTGATATATCACGTAATTTTATCTCCTCTAGAAGAAGAGGTTACTGTAGAGAAATGACAACTATGCATGTCGACCAAACTGATTCCTTTGTAATGAAATGGGACGGGGTTTTGTCTGATATAGCGTCATATTTTTATAACAACTATTCATGACTATAGGAGTCTATGGTGGGGGGATTTGTCATGACAATACAATGGACGGGGTTTTATTGTCTGATATAACGTCATGTTTTTATAACAACTATTCGTGACTATAGGAGTCTATGGTGGGGGAGATTTGTCATGACAATACAATGGACAGTCTGATATAGTGTCATATTTTTATAACAACTAATCATGACTATAGGAGTCTATGGTGGGGGAGATTTGTCATGACAATACAATGGACAGTCTGATATAGTGTCATATTTTTATAACAACTATTCATGACTATAGGAGTCTATGGTGGGGGAGATGTGTCATGACAATACAATGGACAGTCTGATATAGTGTCATATTTTTATAACAACTATTCATGACTATAGGAGTCTATGGTGGGGGAGATTTGTCATGACAATACAATGGACGGGGTTTTAATGTCTGATATAGTGTCATATTTTTATAACAACTATTCATGACTATAGGAGTCTATGGTGGGGGAGATGTGTCATGACAATACAATGGACAGTCTGATATAGTGTCATATTTTTATAACAACTATTCATGACTATAGGAGTCTATGGTGGGGGAGATTTGTCATGACAATACAATGGACGGGGTTTTAATGTCTGATATAGTGTCATATTTTTATAACAACTATTCATGACTATAGGAGTCTATGGTGGGGGAGATGTGTCATGACAACACCATGGACAGGGTTTTATTGTCTGATATAGCGTCATATTTTTATAACAACTATTCATGACTATAGGAGTCTATGGTGGGGGAGATTTGTCATGACAATACAATGGACAGGGTTTTATTGTCTGATATAGTGTCATATTTTTATAACAACTATTCATGACTATAGGAGTCTATGGTGGGGGAGATGTGTCATGACAATACAATGGACGGGGTTTTATTGTCTGATATAGCGTCATATTTTTATAACGACTATTCATGACTATAGGAGTCTATGGTGGGGGAGATTTGTCATGACAATACAATTTGACAGGGTTTTATTGTCTGATATAACGTCATATTTTTATAACGACTATTCATGACTATAGGAGTCTATGGTGGGGGAGATTTGTCATGACAACACAATGGACAGTCTGATATAGTGTCATATTTTTATAACAACTATTCATGACTATAGGAGTCTATGGTGGGGGAGATTTGTCATGACAATACAATGGACGGGGTTTTATTGTCTGATATAGCGTCATATTTTTATAATAACTATTCATGACTATAGGAGTCTATGGTGGGGGAGATTTGTCATGACAATACAATGGACGGGGTTTTATTGTCTGATATACCGTCATATTTTTATAACAACTATTCATGACTATAGGAGTCTATGGTGGGGAGATTTGTCATGACAATACAATTTGACAGGGTTTTATTGTCTGATATAGCGTCATATTTTTATAACAACTATTCATGACTAAAGGAGTCTATGGTGGGGTAGATTTGTCATGACAATACAATGGACAGTCTGATATAGCGTCATATTTTTATAACAACTATTCATAACTATAGGAGTCTATGGTGGGGTAGATTTGTCATGACAATACAATGGACGGGGTTTTATTGTCTGATATAGCGTCATATTTTTATAACAACTATTCATGACTATAGGAGTCTATGGTGGGGGAGATTTGTCATGACAATACAATGGACGGGGTTTTATTGTCTGATATAGCGTCATATTTTTATAACAACTATTCATGACTATAGGAGTCGATGGTGGGGGAGATTTGTCATGACAATACAATGGACGGGGTTTTATTGTCTGATATAGCGTCATATTTTTATAACAACTATTCATGACTAAAGGAGTCTATGGTGGGGTAGATTTGTCATGACAATACAATGGACAGTCTGATATAGCGTCATATTTTTATAACAACTATTCATGACTAGACCTATAGGAGTCTATGGTGGGGGAGATTTTTCATGACAATACAATGGACGGGGTTTTATTGTTTGATATAGCGTCATATTTTTATAGCAACTATTACTATTATTGTTAATAATAATAATAATAATAATAATAATAATAATAAATAATAATAAATAATAATAATAATAATAATAATAATAATAATAATAATAATAATAATAATATATATATTATTATTATTATTATTATTATTATTATTATTATTATTATATTATTATTATTATATATATGTAGTAGTAGTAGTAGTAGTAGTAGTAGTATAGTAGTAGTAGTAGTAGTAGTTAGTAGTAGTAGTAGAGTAGTAGTAGTAGTAGTAGTAAGTAGTAGTAGTAGTAGTAGTAGTAGTAGTAGTAGTAGTAGTAGTAGTAGTAGTAGTAGTAGTAGTAGTAGTAGTAGTAGTAGAGTAGTGTAGTAGTAGTAGTAGAAGTAGTAGTAGTAGTAGTAGTAGTAGTAGTAGTAGTAGTAGTAGTAGTAGTAGTAGTTAGTAGTAGTAGTAGTAGTAGTAGAAGTAGTAGTAGATAGTAGTAGTAGTAGTAGTAGTAGTAGTAGTAGTGTAGAAGTAGTAGTAGTAGTAGTAGTAGTAGTAGTAGTAGTAGTAGTAGTAGTAGTAGTAGTAGCAGTGGTGGTAGTAGTAGTAGTAGTAGTAGTAGTAGTAGTAGTAGTAGTAGTAGTAGCAGTGGTGGTAGTAGTAGTAGTAGTAGTAGTAGTAGTAGTAGTAGTAGTAGTAGTAGTAGTAGTAGTAGTAGTAGTAGTATTAGTAGTAGTAGTAGTAGTAGTAGTTATTATGAATAACACTATTACTGGTAAAATCGTGTTCCCTGACTTCTTCTTCTAGGTTCCATGCCTGGTCCAGGCTTCGGATACTGCATGAATTATCTCTCTCCATTCCTCCCTGTCTCTTGCTTTTTCAAACAGCTCTTGGATTGTTTGGTGAAGCCCTTCAGTTGGTCTATGAGTGTTTTTCTTTGTCTCCCCCGGGCGCGTTTACCAGGTATTTTTCCACAACTTGCCAGGTATTCACTCTTATCTTTCCTTACTATGTGCCCGAAAAAGGATAGTTGTCGATCCGCTATTAAGGGCATTAGTTTCCTTTGTTGGTATGTTTGTTTTAGCACTTCTTCGTTCGTTTTGTGTGCAGTATACGATATTCTCTGCATCCTTCTCAAGCACCACATTTCAAAAGTGAAATGTGGTTCCCTGACTACTGCCTTTATATTTATCACGTCTCTGACTCCTGTCATATTTGTTTCGTCTCTTCCTCATGGCTGACAACATGCATGACCAATAAACTATCACAGTTCTAGTTCAAATACAGATTTAAAAAAAAACCCTTATAGAATCTATGAAAACCAACTATTGGTCTCTTTACAAACATTCATGGCTCTTATAAAGATAGAAAGAAAACTTTTGGCCAGAATTTATATTCATCCATAGACAATGGGATGTAACTTCTCTCTTTCTCCTCCCCCCCCCCCCACCCCCTCTGTCTCTCTTTCCGTCTCTCTCTCTCTCTTTCTCTGTGCCCTCTCTCCGGCTCTCTCTCTCTCTGTCTCTCTCTCACTGTCTCTTTCTCTGTGTCCCTCTCTCCCTCTCTCTCTTTCTTTTTCTTTCTGCCTCTTCTCTGTGTCACTCTCTCCATCTCTCTCTCTTTCTCCATCTTACTTTCTCTCTCTCTCTTTTCTCTCTCTGTTTCTCTCTCTCTCTCTCTCTCTCCGTCTTACTCTTTCTCTCTCTCTCTCTCGCTATTTCTCCGTCTTACTCTCTCTCTCTCTCTCTCTGTGTGTGTATTTCTCTCTCCGTCTTTCTCTCTTTTTATCTCTGTCTCCCTCTCCGTCTCTCATCTCTCTCCACTCCATTTCTGTCTATGTTTCTTTTTGTCTCTCCGTATTTCTTTCTCTTTCTCTCCTCTCTCTCTCTCTCTCTCTCTCTCTCTCTCTCCGTTTTTCTTTATCTTTCTCTCCCTCTCTCTCTGTTTCTCTCTTTCCATCATTCTTACTCTTAATCTGTCACTCTCTCTCTATCTCTCTCTACCTCTCTCTCTCTCCGTTTTTCTTTATCTTTCTGTCTCTGTCAGTCCCTGTCTTTATCTCTCTTGTTTATCACCATCATCATTCATACAAATAATAATAATAATAATAATAATAATAATAATAATAATAATAATATTAATAATAATAATAATAATAATAATAATAATAATAATAATAATAATAACCATCATCATCATCATCATCTTCTCATCATCATCATCATCATCATCTTCTCATCATCATCATCATCATCATCATCACTATCACCAATATCAGCATCATATTTAGTCATCGACACCATTATCACTAGAATCATTCTCACCTCTCTCATCCTTATCACAATTACATTATATTCATAATTATCGTCATTGTTTTCTCGTTATCATCGTTATCATCCTCATTATCATCATTCCTGTTAGTCACGTGTCTATGAAATGTCATGTCAATGGAGTCTATGAAGATAAACACAAACATTGGATGGTACAGAACGAAATCCATGCGTCTCCTTTGGTGCGTCTTGCTTCCAACTTCATCTTGTCACCTTGTTCACGTTTTAATACAAATACACAACAACGCTGATCACGATCACTGTCTGTCTTTCCAATGTATCTAAGTACAACATCCCCGTCAACTTTCAAGTACATTTGGATTTCCCCTTTCCCGTCCTGTCCAAACCTTACACACACAAAGTAAACCCCTTTCCATTTACATTGGATGGAGCCATCAGTCAGGTCGGCCATGCCCTGGTTGTACACGTGCACACATTCGTCCATTTTAATTAATTGACCGGTAGTCAATAGTCCTTTGTGACGTACAACAATACTAGTAAAACTCTGTGCCGGGATGTCTGTAATAGAAAGAGAGAGAAATAATAAATGAGACCGTGAATCAATAATGACAGATTTTGTTGTCAATCTAAAAATGGATTACAATGTGATATCGCTTACTGCAGTGTGGGCGTCAGAAACAAGAGACAGGCCATAATCACGAATCACAAAATATGACAATCCACATTGTTTGAAACGCTTTTAAACAAGAATTGTAGACAAGCATGTGATTTGCCCTGTTGTAAAGCGCCACCGAGCATTATTAGTAGATACCGGCACTATATCAAATAATAGTCATAATAACATTAATGATGATGAAAATAATAATAATTACAATAATAATAATAATAATAATAATAATAATAATAATAATAATAATAATAATAATAATAATAATAATAATAATAACCAGACCCCCTGACCCGCTACGCTGGGTTCATTTTCGTTATTTATTCAAAGATTTAAAACTAAATGCGTCTGATTAAAATATAAATCTAAAGAATTTGAACTGTAGAGCATTTATCTCCCTTGCGGGATTTTCCTGTCAACATCAATCATTCCATGAATGGAGCAGGGGGAGGGGGGTGGGGGTGGGATATGTATTTTTGGCAGTGTTAATAGGACGCTTTGAAAACAATCAGATTGAATGAATACAGAAACTCATTCTTAGGGAAGGGAAGAAGATGGGGACGATCAGAAACTAATCCAAACAAAAAAGTCTGCACTGAGCGGGGCTCGAACCCGATACTCGTGGATAGTGACTCGTTGAAGGATGGACCACTTATCGACTGTGCCATCATCAGAGAGA
>NC_088370.1:44067942-44090561 GCF_034508935.2 Berghia stephanieae | reverse complement strand
TGCAACTATCAGTGACACATTCAAAACGAGAGTTGACTTTCTCTCAGAGAGCGACCCTTTCCAAGGCTTAGTAATACCGAGTCTTTTTCTCCGCCAATAAGATGTAAGATATCACAGCAAAGGGCGTGTCTTTATCTATCTCAGAGAAAGCATGGCTGTTTCCACAATTTCATGGTTCAACCAATAATGAACTTTAAAAACTGTAAACAAGTCAAGGTTTTTCCCTGACAACCTTACAAATGAATGATTCTGATTGGTCAACGCTCATCACATGCGCTGTGGCTGTCGGCCATAATGCTCGGGGGGATGCTTCATGACGTCAGCATGCGTGTGTTACATATGTGTGTGTTTGTGCATTTTGATACACACCACGTGCTTTTATCTCTTTGTCTAGCAGCATCGAGGTGATGGTCCTCCTTGGTCCCTCTTTTTTTATTCATGAAATTATAGGATATGCTAAGACTTATTAGGACAACAGTTGCCTAATTTTACACTTACAGTTACAGAGATTGTTGTAGGATAAACATTTAATTTTAAGTACAAAAGCAGAATAATAAATAGAACCTTCAACAATTAATGAACTCCCGATGGAAATACGTGTAACTAAAAAATGAAATGGATGGATAGATACACAGACAGAAAGACAAACCTATAAATGGATAAATAGATAGGTAGATAGATAGATAGATAGATAGATAGATAGATAGATAGATAGATAGATAGATAGATAGATAGATAGATAGATGAAGAGGGGAGAGAGACAAACAGAGAGAGAGAGAGAGAGAGAGAGAGAGAGAGAGAGAGAGGGAGGGAGATGGATGTTCTTATTGTCGTGCTTTCTTTGTATACTGAAAGAAAGGAGGAGGGGGGGGGGGGTCTTTTTAGACAATGAACAATGTGGGTGAACGCTAAGGACAACTTGAGAGATTCAATAACAGGTTTTCATGTAAGTCACTACACAATAAGCCCCACCCCTCCTCCTCAAGTTGTCATCTGACTCAAAATGGAAACAATGCAATGATTGATTTGACCAGCCCATTTCTTGAATTTCAATCTCATTGGTCAATATGTTTCCAGTTGATTGACTATGACTTACTTTGTAACAAAATGCTTTCTTTAAACTATCGCTACAATTCTTTGCTCCGCCTCCATCCCTTTCTTCATGTCTACCTCACTCTCTCCGTCTCCCTTTTGTTTCTTTCACACACACACACACACACACACAAACACACACACACACACACACACATACACACGCATACACACACACACACACACACAACAAACACATACAATTATACAGGTTTCAATCTTTATTCTATTTCCCTCGCGTCCTCTTAATGCACAAGCAGTCTCACTCCCCTTCCCCTCTCGCTCCTCTTTTTCTCTATATCTCTCTCTTTCTTTCTTTCTTTCTCTCTCTCTCTCTCTCTCTCTCTCTCACACACACACACACACATGTGTGTGTGTGTGTTTGTGTGTGTGTGTGTGTGTGTGTGCATGTGTGTGTGTATTTTACTCTCTCATTCTTTCCCTTCCTCTCTAATCCTCTTTCCTGATAATTTTTTCCCTGCCCACCCGGCTTCACGTAGTTTCAAAACTGTACTTTCAAATTATAAAACCTTCTTTAACTTTTGGCATTTTGAAATCGTATTTTCTCCATTGAATAAGACAAACATTTCACATTAATATCACATTAATAATACATTATTTCATTGATTCTTTATTCAAATATCAAAAATTCTTGAAAAAGTGAGCAATTGTCGGCATTTTTTTCCCAGTGTTTTATTTGTTTTAAGAACATCTTGCATAATAATGAATAACTACAAAAGTAATTATTGGATTGTTTCAAAAATTTATATGTACATTATTAGATATATAATCTAAGCTCATGCCAAATTTCACTATTCTCGTCAAATTTTCGATGCCCGTATCTAAGGAGTTATCTTTGCCCATTGATTTGACTGTGCGTGAATACGGTGCCTCACTTCAAAGTCGATTTTCTCAAAATTTGGTTTTCACACTCTCCCTACTTCAAACGGTCATATCTCGGCAATGAATGATCAGAATTGTATAAATTTGGTATCAAATTTTAAAGCATAAAATAAGCTATGATTGGGTACCAAAAACCCAAAATTGAAAAATCCGACTTAATACCGTTTCGAGGCGGAGGGTCACATTTTGTGTCGAAAAAACTGAAGATCAAGTTCTCATGCAATTTTTTATGCAGAAAAATGGTCACATGGCAACATCCCACCAATATCTTATTTTAGCAAACTGGGTCAAAATTCATCATTTTTAATGTCGCTCCCCCCCCCCCCCCCCCCTTAAAGAACGTGTCAAAATATTTCAAATTGAGAAGTAGGGCGTAAGAATCATTTATATTCCTCTTGTAAAATTACTTTTATAGATTTCCTTAAATAGGGTCAGACGTCATAATAAGCATAATTTCTTTTATTTCATTGAATTAAATTGTATGTGAAGATTTACAATCTACGTTTCTGTACTCTTTAACAACCGACACATTTAACCGAACTGATGATTCGTTGAGAAATGTTACCATCCAATCAAAATGGATTTTAGAAAAAATAGACCGTATCAAAGATGAGTGGATGTCGTTTCAGGTATTAGATCCATTTACATGACGTTTATAATTTAACTGAGTCATTATCTCTGTGTTGTATCTTTTGCCTGATGAGGGTCAATTACCGAAACATATTTTTCTATTGTTAATGAGCCATAATTGCTGGATAGTTTCACTGACTCACATAGTCAGTTTTAGCTGCAAGTAATGAAATTATGATTGAACTTTGGTAGTCCGACATAACCAAATAACTGTCCAGGAAATCTTAGATAGACAAGGAATTGGTGTGTTTTGATGGTGTAACAACAGTTATAAAAGATGTAAGGAGTTGATATGTTTTATCGTTGTAATAACAGTTATAAAAGATGTAAGGAGTTGGTGTGTTTTGATGTTGTAACAACAGTTATAAAAATGTAAGGTGTTGGTGTGTTTTGACGTTGTAACAACAGTTATGAAAATGTAAGGAGTTGATGTGTTTTGACGTTGTAACAACAGTTATAAAAATGTAAGGAGTTGATGTGTTTTGACGTTGTAACAACAGTTATAAAAGATGTAAGGTGTTTGTGTGTTTTGACATTGTAACCACAGTTATAAAAGATGTAAGGTGTTGATGTGTTTTGACGTTGTAACAACAGTTATAAAAGATGTAAGGATTTGGTGTGTTTTGATGTTGTATCAACAGTTATAAAAGATGTAAGGAGTTGGTGTCTTTTGACATTGTAACAACAGTTATAAAAGATGTAAGGAGTTGATGTGTTTTGACGTTGTAACAACAGTTATAAAAGATGTAAGGAGTTGATGTGTTTTGACGTTGTAACAACAGTTATAAAGGATGTAAGGAGTTGATGTGTTTTGACGTTGTAACAACAGTTATAAAAGATGTAAGGAGTTGATGTGTTTTGACGTTGTAACAACAGTTATAAAGGATGTAAGGAGTTGATGTGTTTTGACGTTGTAACAACAGTTATAAAAGATGTAAGGTGTTGATGTGTTTTGACGTTGTAACAACAGTTATAAAAGATGTAAGGATTTGGTGTGTTTTGACGTTGTAACAACAGTTATAAAAGATAATGTATTTTCGAAGATTCATTGTGCTACATTATATATATCCAAACCTGTTTCAATGCAGCAATCTCTGTTTTATTTTCAATATTGAAGTTTATGGTAAGATGTTTCAATGCTTCATCCCGTATTTGTAGATCCTCTGTTTTACGACGCACAACCTTCTCCAGAGCGTCAAATTTTTCCTGCAATTGTTGAAATTGTTCGGTGGTGACAGGCATTTTGTGTAGATTAAAGCTTAAGTTCACTTGTCGGACAAAATGTAGAAAATGATTAAAAAGTTGATTCTGTGAAAAAAAGGAGAGAAAATAGTTTTTCCATTTGAGATTACTTTGTCCACACAGGATTTAAAAAGAAATAAAAAACATTTTGGTTATGGGAAAATAATGTTTGTGTTTTTTTAATGGACAAATTGATTATGGAAATAAATAAAATACTATAAAATATGAATGGGTTTTAAAATGTCTTGGACAGGTCAATATTTTTTCTTGAGATCTGAAGACAATTAGGTGAAACATGTCTAGCAATTTGGAACTGGCAGTATCAGGTATGGAGAGGAAATTCCAAGCAATACAAAACACAATTTATCATGAACCACAACACTATGACAGTTCATTGTGACTGAAATCGTTTAACAACACGTAAATCCGTCATTCCAACAACATTGAGATATGCAAGACGTTCAACACGACAATTCGAGGAGAATTATTACAGTTATTTCTTGCCAATTACTGGAACCACAACAATTCAAGACGACAATACAAGATCACACACCAGTCATTTTCATCAGTTACTGGAACCAAAACTACAATTCAACACTCTTTCATGTGCAGAATTGAGTTCAGACCTTAATCCAATCGAGAATGTGTGGGATATGCTAGGGAGAGCAATCGAGGAAGAATATAAAAATATTAATGAGTTGTGTATAGCTCTTTTGGAATGTTGGAATAAATTACCCTGAGAAAAAATTAAGTGTGTGAAAAGATAAATGAACAAACAATGCCAGGCCGTGCTAAAAGCTGAAGGACGTAGCATCTGATGTTGATTTAATATCATGTACAGCAAAGATGAAAATACAGACTTAATATTATCTATACTGATATGTGAATCATAGACATGTAGATGGAATATCATGTACAGCAAAGATGAAAATACAGACTTAATAATATCTATACTGATATGTGAATCATAGACAAAATAATCACGAAGGTTTTAAATGCCACACGTCAATCTGTTCCGTAATTCCATTTTATTGTTTCAATTATATTTAAGGTTTTGGTTTTTAAACGTCCTTTTTAATTACTAAAATATTTTATGATATCCTTGGCATTGTTTTAAGAATTTAAAATTTAAAAATTTGGTTTGCTGGTTGACTTCTTACAATTTTTAAACCTTTGTTGCAATACACTCACTATTCATATATTCTTAAATATTTTAATGAACAAAAATGAATAGAACAGCTTCAAAAAATAACAAAATACCAAACAAGGACCTTTTCGGGCTCAAAATCCTTCTTCAGCCAACAACAAAAAACAATAAAGACAAAAATACATTACTAAATTCCAGATTGATGACTGAAATGTTGTAGGTCCTCTCTGTTGAAGAAAAGTTTTCGGTATATATAAATAAACAATAAATAAAATTCCCTTTATTCATCCCATCGGGGAAATTTGTCTCTAGGGTCTCTTCCAAGGCAAGACTGGAATAACCCATTCGTCAGCCGCAGTGCAGCGCCGCAAATTGAGCTAGGGTGAACTGACTTGCTCAAGGCCACACAGTGCAGCGCCGCATATTGAGCTAGGGCGAGGTGACTTGCTCAAGGCCACACAGTGCAGCGCCGCATATTGAGCTAGGGCGAGGTGACTTGCTCAAGGTCACACAAGGCAGCGGTGCATATTGAGCTAGGGCGAGGTGACTTGCTCAAGGCCACACAGTGCAGCGCCGCATATTGAGCTAGGGTGAACTGACTTGCTCAAGGCCACACAGTGCAGCGCCGCATATTGAGCTAGGGTGAACTGACTTGCTCAAGGCCACACAGTGCAGCGCGGCATATTGAGCTAGGGTGAACTGACTTGCTCAAGGTCACACAGTGCAGCGCCGCATATTGAGCTAGGCGAGGTGACTTGCTCAAGGCCACACAGTGCAGCGCCGCATATTGAGCTAGGGTGAACTGACTTGCTCAAGGCCACACAGTGCAGCGCCGCATATTGAGCTAGGGTGAACTGACTTGCTCAAGGTCACACAAGGCAGCGGTGGATGATCGAACTCGATACCTTTCGGATATGAACCAAAGACCGTACCTCAGAGCCACGCTGCCCTCTGATAAATTAAAAAGATCACTTTGAAATTTATTTAAGGGAGAAGTTGGAGACATGGGACAATAATCCACTTGTAAGTTTTAAAAACTCCCAAAACTTTATTTGAAAATCAAATACCAGACAAGAACAAGATATAATCGACATCATCGGGACTGCTGTAAAATGTCGATATAAGCGTGATGTCGATATATCAGGTATTCTAAAAAATGAAAGGAAACAAATGAGAAAATGACAGAAAATAAGTGAATCTTGATGGTTGGTTCACATGTCGATATATCAGTTATTCTAAAAAATGAAAGGGAAACAAATTAGAAAATGCCAGAAAATAAGTGAATCTTGATTGTTGGTGACCTTTAAAAGGGACGATTTTGAAATGTATGATGGTTGACTTTATATGACTTTAATAGTCGAATATTGTGGTCCGTCTCTGAAGGCCAGGAATAACTGTATGGACCCTTTCATCAGCACTGGGGATCCGGATAGCTTAGTTGGTAGAGCACTCGCTTCACATGCAAAGGGATCACGGGGACAGTAACGATAGATTCTGACACCCCCCCCCCCCCCTTGTCTACCCAGCAGTGAATAGGTAGCTGAATCTGTTAGATTTGGCGGAAACTTTGCAATAGACTAGCATCCTATCCAAAGGATAGCGAGCAATTGCTATTGTCCGTTTCACGCTATAAAAACAGGGATAAACTCCAGCTCCATGTGCCGAATAGATCTAAAGGACTATTTTTTTTCCTCAGCACTGGCAAGGCCCTCATATAAGGAAGCGCCCATCATGAGGTTGATGTGACAAACAGTGGAGGGTCTTGACAGCTACTATAGTGGCATGGCCGGAAACTGGTCCCAATGGTATCTATCCTGATCCAACTCTACATCTGTAATGGCGTCTTCTAAAAATTACTGGTCCCAATGGTACCTATCCTGATCCAACTCCACATCTGTAATGGCGTCTTTTAAAAATTACTGGTCCCAATGGTATCTATTCTCATCCAACTCCACATCTGTAATGGCGTCTTCTAAAAATTACTGGTCCCAATGGTACATGTCCTCATCCAACTCCACATCTGTAATGGCGTCTTCTAGAAATTACTGGTCCCAATGGTACCTATCCTCATCCATCTCCACATCTGTAATGATGTCTTCTAGAAATTACTGGTCCCAATGGTACCTGTCCTCATCCAACTCTACATCTGTAATGGCGTCTTCTAGAAATTACTGGTCCCAATGGTACCTATCCTCATCCATCTCCACATCTGTAATGGCGTCTTCTAAAAATTACTGGTCCCAATGGTATTATCCTGATCCAACTCTACATCTGTAATGGCGTCTTCTACTTCTAAAAATTACTGGTCCCAATGGTACCTATCCTCATCCGACTCCACATCTGTAATGATGTCTTCTAAAAATTACTGGTCCCAATGGTATCTATTCTCATCCGACTCCACATCTGTAATGGCGTCTTCTAAAAATTACTGGTCCCAATGGTACCTATCCTGATCCATCTCCACATCTGTAATGGCGTCTTCTAAAAATTACTGGTCCCAATGGTATTATCCTGATCCAACTCTACATCTGTAATGGCGTCTTCTAGAAATTACTGGTCCCAATGTTACCTATCCTCATCCATCTCCACATCTGTAATGGCGTCTTCTAAAAATTACTGGTCCCAATGGTATTATCCTGATTCAACTCTACATCTGTAATGGCGTCTTCTAAAAATTACTGGTCCCAATGGTACCTATCCTCATCCATCTCCACATCTGTAATGGCGTCTTCTAAAAATTACTGGTCCCAATGGTATTATCCTGATCCAACTCTACATCTGTAATGGTGTCTTCTAAAAATTACTGGTCCCAATGGTACCTATCATGATCCAACTCTACATCCACAACGGCGTCTTCTAATAATTAACTATTGTCGAGTGGTATAAAGATTTAGTACCAGTAATAGTGTCACTGGCCTTACCCATGGTACAGAGACTGACAAGCTGAGCGTCAGCACTGCATTTTAGAGAAATTGAGAAATAGTTTTGTTTTGGGTTTGTTTTTGTATTTTGTTTCATTTACTGACACTCAGTCTCAGTTCCGGACCGGGATTGACCAGGCAACTTGTGAAGACAGACAGACAGTCATACATGTAGTGGGTGATGTTGGGAGCGTTTCTCCTTAGCCTATTTGTTGAAAGCCAAGAATATTGATATCGGGAATTCCCTTTAATGGTATCAAAACAAAATTGAGCTTTTATATTGCGCAATATCCACTAAACGTGCTCAAAGCGCTCTAGAAGGAGTCCCTGACCAACAGCAACATGTAACATTGAAGACAAGACATGACGCCTGTCAGGCGATATTATAATTTTTTTCGGAAGCAACGCTGTTGACGGCCAGGTACTCATTTTACACCTGAGTACGGTGATAATGTGAGTAACGAGCCTTTTCCAAGGACTCAACTATGCACCGAGCAAGGCTTGAACCCAGGACCTTCCGATCCGAAAGCGAGTGTCATACCACAAGACCACATAGCCGCACATCACGATATAACCGTCTAGTGGTACAATCGTGCTCGATATGGGCGATAAATATATACTAATGTTATATAGTAAAAAAAAAACTAGACTTCGATGTCATATCGACATAAGCGTGATGTCGACATAACCATTGTCGATATATCCGCTCTGCACTGTATTTCAATATCTACGATGAATTCTGAATTGTTAAAATTTAAGAAATAAAATATCCAGTTATTTTGATAGTTTGAGTGATATAATGTATTCTGAATCAGAACTTTAAATTATGTGCGTGTGTGTGTGTGTGTGTTTGTGTGTGTGTGTGTTTGTGTGTAGGGGGGGGTGGCTTGGGGCTTGGAAAGCGAAACAGCGAGACACGGGACAGCCTGTAGACATGGGACAGACGTATAAAAAATACCTAGTGATGATTTAAAGTCTTAAGGTGGACGAAGGGAAGAGAGAAAACTCGATGCTCATATTTCTTTATTAGTTTCAAATAGATAATTTTAGCCCACCTCAGAGGTCAAAGGGAAATCATCAAACATGTTAAAAAGTTTAAATATCTCGTTGTAACCATCACGAAGGGCGCTCAAGATTTTTTTAGAAATAAAACAAAGAATAGCGATGGCTAAAAACACATTTTACAATCTAAGACAAGTCATCTCTGCCACCAACATTCAATTAAACACGAAACTTAAGGTTATCCAAACTTAATTCTCACGACTCTCCTGTACGCGTGTGAAAACTGGACTCTAGACAAGGAATGTCAAAACTGCCTAGAATCTTTCGAAATGTGGTTGTACAGAAGATTGCTAAAACATCAAATGGTCAGATAGAATAATAAACGAAGATGTCCTGCAAAGGGAAACCCATACAGATTGTGGAAATGATCAGAAAGAATTACAAACGAAGATGTCCTGCAAAGGGAAACCCATACAGATTGTGGAAATGATCAGAAAGAATTACAAACGAAGATGTCCTGCAAAGGGAAACCCATACAGATTGTGGAAATGATCAGAAAGAATTACAAACGAAGGTGTCCTGCAAAGGGAAACCCATACAGATTGTGGAAATGATCAGATAGAATTACAAACGAAGATGTCCTGCAAAGGGAAACCCATACAGATTGTGGAAATGATCAGAAAGAATTACAAACGAATTTGTCATTCAATGGGAAACCCATACAGATTGTGGAAATTATCAGAAAGAATAACAACCGACGATATCATGCAAAGGAAATCCATACAGATTGTGGAAATGAGGCGTCCCTGAGATAATCAGTCGCATGGTGAAAAGTTTGAACAGAAATATTGACAATTCTAGTCCAGAGGTTAATTTTTATGGAAATTGAGATCTCATCAAGAATAATTAAATCAAACATTGTTTCTACATATTGATGAAATATTTTAATTGAATTCTACTCCTAAATATTTTTATGAAGGTAATTATTATACTTAATATCAATTCTTGTCAACTTTGGAAGCGATATTCTCATTATTAGGGTTTCACACCCTAGCCCATGCATATGACTTCATAAAAAATCACCCGAAATGCTTCAAATAAAGATTAAAATGCTCTGGAGACACTGGGCTTTCAACAAAAAAAAATACAAAAAAAAACGCAAACAAAAAATTTCACCTTGCGACTGATTATGTCAGGGACCTTTAGCAGAAAGAGGCAAACGTGTGATGACGAGGGCACATTGAAAGCCTAACACTTATTGGCTACACGGGGGGAAATAGGTCGTGTTCGTCATGGGTTGACGTCACTGACCAGTTTGAGGCTGTCAACAAGCAACATCCTTACAAACTCTGATTACGTCAGAGGGCAGATCGCCTTGACGTCATATGGTTTCAAAGTTGCAAACTTTATTCAATCTTAGGCTTTCGTCAATAATTCATACAAATTGATGACAATATACATTGTGAAGGATTTTAAAAATTCTACTAAGAGCAATTCACACCTGTTGTTTATTTAATTCTGAACAGCTTTTCAACAACCTCAATAAATAGTGTTTAGATTATACAAGTTATTTTCGATTTTACATTGCCATATGGATATTATTTTATTTTATTCAAAAGATAATACAAGCTTTTTGAGATATGTGTTTTGTGACATTAAGATATTCTAAGAACAGCTCTCATATTCACATAAAAAATATTCATCATGATTATGATATTAATGCTCATAAAAATAATGATAATAACAATAATAATAATAATAATAATAATAATAATAATAATAATAATAATAATAATAATAATAATAATAATAATAATAATAATAATAATAATAATAATAATAATAATAATAATAATAATAATATAATAATAATAATAATAATAATAATAATATAATAATAATAATAATAATAATAATAATAATAATAATAATAATAATAGTAATAATAATAATAATGAATAATAATAATAATAATAATAATAATAATAATAATAATAATAATAATAATAATAATAATAATAATAATAATAATAATAATAATAAATAATAATAATAATAATAATAATAATAATAATAATAATAATACAAAGCCAATTATGAAATTGCAACAAATCTTTATCATGGTAACTTTTTTTTTTTACAATATTTAATATCAATATATATATACATCACTATATTACCAAGACAAACACTCACCAGTCCGTTCCAGACGATATCCAGGCAGCAAACTGAAGAGGTCAAAACCGCCAGTAGACTGTGGGCATGACAGTGTCACAAGACTGCAGTTGGAAAATAACAACTTACGTAATAATTCTACAAATAGAGTTTTCCTCACTTGATTTAGATTCGTTCTTCCCAGACATCAGATATGATCTTAACGAATAAAAAGTCTTTGTATAAAGGATATCAAGTGTGACATTTTGCAGCTTTCAATAACTTGGTGGCAGGACAGTCTCATTCTTAGGGACACCAAAAAAGGAAATAAATTGTCCAAACAATTTGTATCTATGCGTGACATTTTTATGGTTTTAGGCTGTATGTGTCTACCTTTGAAAACTATCTGTTTTTATTAGAAATATATATTTATAGATTTGACGTCATTCTAATACGTCAAAAAAAAGAAGGGCTATAGTTAGATATTTGGAATTTTTGACATGTACATTTGATTCTATCACAGGCGACGTGTATGCAGGTCTGACATACAAACGAAATTATGGGCCTAGTTTATTTTTGATGTAATGGACAATATTTTGCGTCATTTTTGAGATTTCCAATACAACAATAAGATCATAAAGTAGTGGGTTATCAGACCTGTAAATAAGTGCACGACGATCACAAGGTACTCATCACAAATCACCAATGGTGTGTTCTGTACATACACCATCCACCAAAGACGTCAAACAAAAGAATTTATATCATAAAACACCAATGGTGTGTTCTGTACATACACCATCCACCAAAGACGTCAAACAAAAGAATTTATATCATAAAACACCAATGGTGTGTTCTGTACATACACCATCCACCAAAGATGTCAAACAAAAGAATTTATATCATAAAACACCAATGGTGTGTTCTGTACATACACCATCCACCAAAGATGTCAAACAAAAGAATTTATATCATAAAACACCAATGGTGTGTTCTGTACATACACCATCCACCAAAGACGTCAAACAAAAGAATTTATATCATAAAACACCAATGGTGTGTTCTGTACATACACCATCCACCAAAGACGTCAAACAAAAGAATTTATATCATAAAACACCAATGGTGTGTTCTGTACATACACCATCCACCAAAGACGTCAAACAAAAGAATTTATATCATAAAACACCAATGGTGTGTTCTGTACATACACCATCCACCAAAGGCGTCAAACAAAAGAATTTATATCATAAAACAACAATGGTGTGTTCTGTACATACACCATCCACCAAAGACGTCAAACAAAAGAATTTATATCATAAAACACCAATGGTGTGTTCTGTACATACACCATCCACCAAAGACGTCCAACAAAAGAATTTATATCATAAAACACCAATGGTGTGTTCTGTACATACACCATCCACCAAAGACGTCAAACAAAAGAATTTATATCATAAAACACCAATGGTGTGTTCTGTACATACACCATCCACCAAAGACGTCAAACAAAAGAATGGATCTCATAAAACACCAACGGTGTGTTCTGTACATACACCATCCACCAAAGACGTCAAACAAAAGAATGGATCTCATAAAACACCAACGGTGTGTTCTGTACATACACCATCCACCAAAGACGTCAAACAAAAGAATGGATCTCATAAAACACCAATGGTGTGTTCTGTACATACACCATCCACCAAAGATGTCAAACAAAAGAATTTATATCATAAAACACCAATGGTGTGTTCTGTACATACACCATCCACCAAAGACGTCAAACAAAAGAATTTATATCATAAAACACCAATGGTGTGTTCTGTACATACACCATCCACCAAAGACGTCAAACAAAAGAATTTATATCATAAAACACCAATGGCGTGTTCTGTACATACACCATCCACCAAAGACGTCAAACAAAAGAATTTATATCATAAAACACCAATGGTGTGTTCTGTACATACACCATCCACCAAAGACGTCAAACAAAAGAATTTATATCATAAAACACCAATGGTGTGTTCTGTACATACACCATCCACCAAAGACGTCAAACAAAAGAATTTATATCATAAAACAGCAAACAATCTTGTCAGTTCAAACTCTAAGGCTAGGGTGGAAACTTTTCGGACAAATTATAGGTCTTAAACCTGAAATGTCCGCCAAGAAAGGAAGGACAAATTATTTCTCTGATCAATACATACGCCTAAAATTCCCTCCAATAAAAATACGACAAATTATTTCTCTGATCAATACATACGCCTAAAATTCCCTCCAATAAAGATACGACAAATTATTTCTCTGATCAATACATACGTCTAAAATTCCCTCCAATAAAGATACGACAAACTATTTCTCTGATCAATACATACGCCTAAAATTCCCTCCAATAAAGATACGACAAACTATTTCTCTGATCAATACATACGCCTAAAATCCCCTCAAATAAAGATACGACAAACTATTTCTCTGATCAATACATACGCCTAAAATTCCCTCCAATAAAGATACGACAAACTATTTCTTTGATCAATACATACGCCTAAATTCCCCTCCAATAAAGATACGACAAACTATTTCTCTGATCAATACATACGCCTAAATTCCCCGCCAGTATGGAAATGACAAACTATTTCTCTGATCAAAACAAAGGCCTAAAATTCCCGCCAATAAAAAACAAGAAATGAATTCTCTGATCAAAACAAACGAGCCAGGAAGTAACCAACAACAATTGCAACATTACTTCTAACTCTCGATAAACGTTTCAATTCCTAATGGGAGCAATCTATATTCATGTTTTCGTCCAACCAGGTCACCAATCACATGATTTGTTGCTGTCCAACGATTGGATATTTCTTAACAAATGTAAACACGCTGGTTTGTCAAGCTGAACCCAATGACCAATCGTGATGTTAGATATTTAAAAAGCTGTGAACACTTTTCACTAAGTGGGTCACTTTGAGCACATTTTGCAATGAGATCAATGACCTCGAGCACATGGAAAGTTAATATAGATCATGCCCATTGTGTAAGTTGGCGCCTAGAGCCTACTGCCTTTGGGGACTGGCGTGTTATAAATACCATCCATTATAATAATAATACTAATAATAATAATAATAATAATAATAATAATAATAATAATAATAATAATAATAATAATAATAATAATAATAATAATAATAAACATTTACTCATACGCATTTTGATTTGTGATAAAACCAAAATGGAGGGATTATAGAATATATATTTCAAACCAAAGATCTCCATTTTGACGACAGACGGGAAGACTTGCAGTATAGAATATAAATGTTTAAACCAAAGATCTCCATTTTGACGACAGACGGGAAGACTTACAGTATAGAATATAAATGTTTAAACCAAAGATCTCCATTTTGACGACAGACGGGAAGACTTACAGTATAGAATATAAATGTTTAAACCAAAGATCTCCATTTTGACGACAGACGGGAAGACTTACAGTATAGAATATAAATGTTTAAACCAAAGATCTCCATTTTGACGACAGACGGGAAGACTTACAGTATAGAATATAAATGTTTAAACCAAAGATCTCCATTTTGACGACAGACGGGAAGACTTACAGTATAGAATATAAATGTTTAAACCAAAGATCTCCATTTTGACGACAGACGGGAAGACTTGCAGTATAGAATATAAATGTTTAAACCAAAGATCTCCATTTTGACGACAGACGGGAAGACTTACAGTATAGAATATAAATGTTTAAACCAAAGATCTCCATTTTGACGACAGACGGGAAGACTTGCAGTATAGAATATAAATGTTTAAACCAAAGATCTCCATTTTGACGACAGACGGGAAGACTTACAGTATAGAATATAAATGTTTAAACCAAAGATCTCCATTTTGACGACAGACGGAAGACTTGCAGTATAGAATATAAATGTTTAAACCAAAGATCTCCATTTTGACGACAGACGGGAAGACTTACAGTATAGAATATAAATGTTTAAACCAAAGATCTCCATTTTGACGACAGACGGGAAGACTTGCAGTATAGAATATAAATGTTTAAACCAAAGATCTCCATTTTGACGACAGACGGGAAGACTTACAGTATAGAATATAAATGTTTAAACCAAAGATCTCCATTTTGACGACAGACGGGAAGACTTACAGTATAGAATATAAATGTTTAAACCAAAGATCTCCATTTTGACGACAGACGGGAAGACTTACAGTATAGAATATAAATGTTTAAACCAAAGATCTCCATTTTGACGACAGACGGGAAGACTTGCAGTATAGAATATAAATGTTTAAACCAAAGATCTCCATTTTGACGACAGACGGGAAGACTTACAGTATAGAATATAAATGTTTAAACCAAAGATCTCCATTTTGACGACAGACGGGAAGACTTACAGTATAGAATATAAATGTTTAAACCAAAGATCTCCATTTTGACGACAGACGGGAAGACTTACAGTATAGAATATAAAGGTTTAAACCAAAGATCTCCATTTTGACGACAGACGGGAAGACTTGCAGTATAGAATATAAATGTTTAAACCAAAGATCTCCATTTTGACGACAGACGGGAAGACTTGCAGTATAGAATATAAATGTTTAAACCAAAGATCTCCATTTTGACGACAGACGGGAAGACTTACAGTATAGAATATAAATGTTTAAACCAAAGATCTCCATTTTGACGACAGACGGGAAGACTTGCAGTATAGAATATAAATGTTTAAACCAAAGATCTCCATTTTGACGACAGACGGGAAGACTTACAGTATAGAATATAAATGTTTAAACCAAAGATCTCCATTTTGACGACAGACGGGAAGACTTGCAGTATAGAATATAAATGTTTAAACCAAAGATCTCCATTTTGACGACAGACGGGAAGACTTGCAGTATAGAATATAAATGTTTAAACCAAAGATCTCCATTTTGACGACAGACGGGAAGGCTTACAGTATAGAATATAAATGTTTAAACCAAAGATCTCCATTTTGACGACAGACGGGAAGACTTACAGTATAGAATATAAATGTGTAAACCAAAGATCTCCATTTTGACGACAGACGGGAAGACTTGCAGTATAGAATATAAATGTTTAAACCAAAGATCTCCATTTTGACGACAGACGGGAAGACTTACAGTATAGAATATAAATGTGTAAACCAAAGATCTCCATTTTGACGACAGACGGGAAGACTTACAGTATAGAATATAAATGTGTAAACCAAAAATCTCCATTTTGACGACAGACGGGAAGACTTACAGTATAGAATATAAATGTTTAAACCAAAGATCTCCATTTTGACGACAGACGGGAAGACTTACAGTATAGAATATAAATGTTTAAACCAAAGATCTCCATTTTGACGACAGACGGGAAGACTTGCAGTATAGAATATAAATGTTTAAACCAAAGATCTCCATTTTGACGACAGACGGGAAGACTTACAGTATAGAATATAAATGTTTAAACCAAAGATCTCCATTTTGACGACAGACGGGAAGACTTACAGTATAGAATATAAATGTTTAAACCAAAGATCTCCATTTTGACGACAGACGGGAAGACTTACAGTATAGAATATAAATGTGTAAACCAAAGATCTCCATTTTGACGACAGACGGGAAGACTTGCATGGATCGCCAAGTTGTTCAAGGTCGCCATGACCGAAGTTGCATTTCGATTTTTGACAAAAACAAAATGAAGGAAGAGAAGATGTTATATTTTCAAAGAAAAGGTCACAATTCTAACCATATAAGGCAAGACATGCATGAATGACCACGTGGGATTGATAATGAAGAATGTACACATAATATTGTGTGTTTGTTCACGGTCACTCTGACGCAAGTTTCCAAAAATAACACACACTATGGAACCCAAAGTCAAAAGGACGAACGTTAATGGCTGGAGAAGGGTTTTCTATATTGTTTTCTTTTCGAAATTGTTTTATTTATTTGTCTTTTTTACTTTTAACGTATACGCCCATGTTTTTCTATGCTTGGCTAGCCCTGGCATGCAGCGTCATGCATGTCACACTATATCTACGACAGCTATGATAACAAGACCTGGGTTTAAGTTGCAGATTTGGTAAAAGGTTCCCTGGGGGTGAAGGGGGGGGGGGTGAGGGGGGGAGGGGTGAGGGGGGGAGGGGTGAGGGGGAGGTGGGAGGGGCTGGGGGGGGGGGAGAAGGGTAGAGTTTTGACATGGTTGAATACATTTAAATCAAGAGACGTATGCCCCAATGCCATCAGCAATGACGAGAGATAAAGGCTATGGAAATTTCCAGACGAAAACAAGAGAATAAAAATGTCACGATGTCAGGTAGCCAAACCCGTGATCCAGTAGGGAGAGAGAGAGAGAGAGAGAGAGAGAGAGAGAGAGAGAGGAGAGTATGAGAGTCACAGAGAGAGAGAGAGAGAGAGAGAGCCAGAATGTGAAAAAAGAGTGAGAGAGACAGATAGTGTTTGTATAAGAGAGAGAGAGAGAGAGAGAGAGAGGGGAGAGTATGAGAGTCACAGAGAGAGAGAGAGAGAGAGAGAGAGACAGAATGTGAAAAAAGAGTGAGAGAGACAGAGAGTGTTTGTATATGAGAGAGAGAGAGAGAGAGAGAGAGAGAGAGAGAGATAGAGAAAGAGAGAAAGAGTGAGTGAGAGAGAGACTGAGACATTTTAGAGATTCATTGCAATGCATTATTTACACTTCGTGGTTTTGCAAAGCGTGGTTACTTAAATAAAAAAATAAAAATAAAATTCCCTTTAGGGGAAATTTGTCTTTAGGGTCTATTTCAAGGGAAGACTGGAATAACCCAGGCGTCAGCCACAGTGCAGCGCCGCAAATTGAGCTAGGGCTAGGTGACTTACTCAAGGACACACAACACAACAGCGGGTGATCGAACTCGATACCTTTTGGGTAAGAAGCAAAGCCCTTACCGCTGAGCCACGCTGCCCTCTGAGGGAATATAAATAATCCATTAAACAAAATTTGATGTCAACAGGAATCACCCATGTTGTCCAAAGTGAGAAAATTGGGGTTTAATAATCTAGCCCAGTAAAAAAAAGAAAATGCCTGAAGCGGAACTCAAACCCGACCACCTTAACCACTCGGCCACTTCGCTCCTCTCCCCCATTATACATTTGAAAAGAGACCATTCAAAGAGACACGACGCAATTGCCCTAACAGCCCACCGATCATCAACAAAACAATTTTACACGATAAAATCTTACATGGAATTCAAAATCTAGAATATTGTGTTTCTCGGAATGTCAATTGAATGAATGAATAGACACAAAACATCACATGATAGGCGTAAGATCTGGACAAAGATACGACAGGCTTGTGTCATCTGTGTGGAAAACCGGATTTCAGAAAAGTCGAAAACATCAAACAGGATATAATTTATCAAGACTGTGATCTCTTCCATCCGACGTGCACACATTTACAGGTCTGGTAACTGAATGGTTATGGATTTGTTTTGAAATAGTTGCCATGGACAGCATTTTGTGTTGTAATGAAATGGAATATAATGGGAAATTTATATAGCGCCATTATCCATTTACAATTCTCAATAGCGCTTCACAATGGTATTAACAAATAAGTAGATAAATTAATAACTATACACATACATATATTATATACACACACACAAACACCCCCCCCCCACACACACACACATACATACATATTTTTTCTTCTGGACCGACTGAGGACGTGGAATAAACCCACAGAAACGAACGTCTCGGCCATATAATGTGAGTAACAATTTATATTTTATATTAGCTCTAACCATCGTTATCGAGCACTTTCGTACCTACGAGTACCCACCAACACTCATATATATATATATATATATATATATATATATATATATATATATATATATATATATATATATATATATATGCAGCAACGATTCATTTGATAGGTAGATCTAAATAACTCCGTTTTGAGGTATTTTTAATGGCCTCAACAAGCTGGGCTATCAGACCTGTAAGTCAGTAGACGTCGGTTCTGTCCTTTCTGTGAGATCAAGTTGAGACAGTCGTTAAAGTGAGTGAAGCGAAAAGAATTTCATGTTTATATCAGATACAAAAGCTATATATATAACCTTATTTTTCATTCCTGTTTTGATCCAGTATGTGTCATTATGATCTTAGAATACTTAGAATGTGTAAATATAATGTCTTAGGTCATATTGACATTATGATACTAAAACTTGCTGCATAATATGATGTAGATAAAATAAAATTTGAAGAGGTGGATTATGTTACGTGTATGTTGTAGGTCGAGTTATCGGTGTGTGAAGGACGAACACTGAAACCAGGAATGGAGCTGATCCAATATTGCATATTAAATAATCATAGTGATGATGGTAATGGTAATGGTAGTAGTAGTAGTAGTAGTAGTAGTAGTAGTAGTAGTAGTAGTAGTAGTAGTAGTAGTAGTAGTAGTAGTAGTAGTAGTAGTAGTAGTAGTAGTAGTAGTAGTAGTAGTAGTAGTAGTAGTAGTAGTAGTGGTGGTGATAGTAGTAGTAGTAGTAGTAGTAGTAGTAGTAGTAGTAGTAGTAGGAGGAGGAGGAGGAGGAGTAGGAGGAGGAGGAGGAAAAGGAGGAGTAGTAAGAGTAGTAGTAGTAGTAGTAGTAGTAGTAGTAGTAGTAGTAGTAGTCGTCGTAGTAGTAGTAGTAGTAGTAGTAGTAGTAGTAGTAGTAGTAGTAGTAGTAGTAGTAGTGGTAGTAGTAGTAGTAGTAGTAGTAGTAGTAGTAGTAGTAGTAGTAGTAGTTGTTGTTGTTGTTGTTGTTGTTGTAGCAGCAGTCGTAGTAGTAGTAGTAGTAGTAGTAGTAGTAGTGGTAGTAGTAGTAGTAGTAGTAGTAGTAGTAGTAGTAGTAGTAGTAGTAGTAGTAGTAGTAGTAGTAGTGGTAGTAGTAGTAGAAATGTAGTAGTAGTAAGTAGTAGTAGTAGTAGTAGTAGTAGTAGTAGTAGTAGTAGTAGTAGTAGTAGTAGTAGTGGTGGTGATAGTAGTAGTAGTAGTAGTAGTAGTAGTAGTAGTAGTAGTAGTAGTAGTAGTAGTAGTAGTAGGAGGAGGAGGAGGAGGAGGAGGAGTAGTAAGAGTAGTAGTAGTAGTAGTAGTAGTAGTAGTAGTAGTAGTAGTAGTAGTAGTAGTAGTAGAAGTAGTAGTAGTAGTAGTAGTAGTAGTAGTAGTAGTAGTAGTAGTAGTAGAAGTAGTAGTAGTAGTAGTAGTAGTAGTAGTAGTAGTAGTAGTAGTAGTAGTAGAAGTAGTAGTAGTAGTAGTAGTAGTAGTAGTAGTAGTAGTATAGTAGTAGTAGTAGTAGTAGTAGTAGTAGTAGTAGGAGGAGGAGGAGGAGGAGGAGGAGGAGGAGGAGGGAGCATGCTTGTCCACCGTACCAACAATCGACTCGTGGAGACCATTTGCATCATGTTTATTTTTAACGTTATGGTCAAGGTCTTGTTTAAAAATGTTCATGTTTATATTCTTCATATTACGAGATGTTATCATCTTTTTTACTTCGTGCTTCATTGGAAATAAAACGCAAAACACAATTAAATGATGGTCAGAGATTAATTTATCAATATTTGAGACAGGTGAAGAGAGAGAATATGCAATGTCTGTAATGACATGATCTATTGTGTGCCATGGTTGTTTGTAGGACCGCTTACAAGTTGAATATAGTTGTTTGTGTCAATAATCTCCCGAAATACTTTCGATTCATTTTTGTTTCCGAAATAATCAATGTTAAAATCACCCATAAAAATATTATGCTTTTTGTTTATGGATTGCATAGACATAAATTCTCCGAACTCTGATAAAAAAAATCAATTGTTGATATTTTGTTTTGTTGGCTTGGTGGTGGGTGGTAGACACAGTGAAACGACTTTTTAAAATCATTTTCATGAATGTCAAATCCAGCGTACTGGATGAAAAGATGATTGAAAGGTAAGGGGATGGAGCAAATAGGTGTAAATATTTATGTACCTTTTAGCTCTAGCGTGATAGTACATTTGGCGATTTTATAAGCATGTCTCTTTTTTTTTTCCTTCCTTTTTGATTTTTTTGTTTTGTTTTTATTTGATTGTTCTGAATTTGTTAATAGTATTCAATACAACTTGTGTCTAATTATAAAACAATTTTTAAAAATAAATTCATCAATTTCTCTCTCTCTCTCTCTCTCTCTCTCTCTCTCTCTCTCTCTCTCTCTCTCTCTCTCTCTCTCTCTCTCTCTCTCATATCCATATTTCTCTCTCAGCCACCCTTCTATCTTCCTATTATGTTTATAGATATCATTTGGTAATAGAGGGATAATAAGTTAGGCTGATCGATTTAAGAAATGATTGTTTAAAGGCTAATTTAAATTTGATTTGTTGATGGAATATGTTTTGCAATTGATTAAAGATTCTTATTTATACGCTGCATCATCACAAGGGTGCAATAATACAGACACTAACCGGGTTTGTTATGTAAAAACAAATAACTCTTGGTCTTTTGGCCAAAAGTTGATCATAATCACTTGATATATAGTGGGCGACATTATAGGCCTCTAAAATGTTTAATTGGAAATGACAATTCATTAAATTATATTTGCAAAAGGTCAGGATGTGTCTAATGATCAGAAGTGCTTTAGGACTAATAATATATTAAATAACTATGAATAGCTGTTATATTTGCATTAAATTTGGGCTTGACTGACGGGCCGGTAGATTTTCCTCCTTTTTGACAAATTGTCATTATCATCACTGGGGGACCTTTGCTTGTGTCAGGATGAAACAGATAATCTCAAAATAAGTACACTGATAGCGTGTTCTTCCTTTTTCTTGGGTACTTTAATTGTAATTCTAGAACTTTTTACTAGATCCCATTTTCTTCCTTTTTACTGACGCTGATATGACCTTACATTTGTTGCAAGCGCCGCGAAACCCTTAAAATTAAAAACAAGCAAATACCTTTCTCTTTCATGAACGAATTATGGGTTTTTAAAAAAACTAATCGCAACTTTTTTGCAAATTTTGATGTTTTTAGCTTGCAAAATTTGGGATTTTATTTTGCAAAAAACCGCCATGTCAGAACACAGGGCCTAGTCGAGAGCAGTAACCTCGACGAAGAATATAAATATGTCTCACTCCCCATTTTGGCGTACTTTGAAAATCCCAAATTTTAAAATTTGGCCAGAAAACTCGTCCTTCAAATATTGATCGATTTAAATTACCATCATCTTAGCAAAAAAAAAAAAAAAACAAAAAAAAAAAAAAGACAAAAAACAAACAAAAAACTGTCAAACCTGGGACTTCGCGAAGGGGGTGGGGTTTCTTTGGTCGACTTGTAGATTATTAATTGGAAATCCAAGAACCACCGAAACAACAGGTTTAATTTGGCCAGTCAGAAGCCTTTGTTGTGTTTGGTGTTCATGACTAGACGTTCAAATGCCCAATTTCCATTCTTAACATTATTCTTTCGCGCTCCAAACCTTCATCAAACAGAAATCTGGCAAGAAATGATATAGGTA